>NC_140441.1:5033686-5373686 GCF_963576455.1 Neolamprologus multifasciatus | reverse complement strand
TCAGCAGGTCTCCCATGGTTCAGCTGGTCCACTGCACAGTTGGAGCTTCTGCTTTTTTCCTCAACATGTACGCCAGCATCATATTTATGGCGTACATCGCTGCCAACAGGTAAGAATCTTTACTGATTTCAGACTGTAGTTAACGACAACGTAAAAACTAGATTAAGTGGTTAAGGACACACCCTGTGCTCCTGACAAAAGCATGAATGTACCTTTTTCTGGCTCAATATTGACCTTTGCAGATTTGGCACATTTGTGACTGATTAGTGAAGTTGTATTCTGCCTCCTTCCTCTTCTGCCTGCAGGTATCGGAAAATCGTACATCCTTCAGGAACTCACATCCCGCAAACAGTACGAACTGCGAGAATCATCTCTGTCATCACCTGGGTTATTCACCTGGCTCCAACAATCACTTTTATCAGCTTTTTTTTCAGCTCCAAGGAACCTTTGACCTCTAATTACTGTCTTGATTCCTTTAGTTCATCAGTCAGCCTGCAGTACAAAATCCTCCACACCTTCTCTGCAATCATTGTCCTCTTGGTCTTCATATCCCTGGTCTTCTTCTACTACAGCATCTCCCGCAGGGTGTTGCAGGCACAGCAGAGGCAGCTGGCCTCCTCTGGCTCTGAGAAGCTGGTGAAGTCTCGTAGAAACATGTTGGTGCTGGTCAGCATCTTCTGTGTTTGCTTTGTCCCCTATCACCTGGTTCGACTTCCCTATCCCTTTCTGTGGACCAACTGCTCTGTGCGTCACGTTTTGTACAACCTGCAGGAGACGGCCGCCATGGTGTCAGTTTTCAACGTCTGTCTGGACCCTGTTGTTTACTTTTTCCTCTGTAAGACTTTTCGAGCTCAGGTGAGAAAGGTGTCCAGGAGGACCAACATCCAACAAGCAAATGAGGAGAGCGAGAGCAGCAGGGAGCAGCTGGACATCACTACTTCAACACCAGTGATGTAAGGCAACGTACAGCATTTGAGAGTCGATTAGTGAAACCAGTATCATGGATCCCCGTCCTCATGAACCACAGGACTTCTTCTGTGCTCAGATATCAACATGAGGCTGAACTCAGCACAAACACACAGTGTCAGTGTTGCTAGCATTTAGCTTTAGCATGAACAAAGTGAACCACTGTGTGGGCAGATTCATAGAAACAAAGCACATCGTTAAATATCTGTCTCTGGAAACAGTTTTAACATTCACACATATCCAGATGAGCTTTTTATCTTTCAGCAGTAATCTGTACATTTCAATATGAAAATTCAAGCTTGTAAAATGTAAAACTGCTTATGCTTATAAAGAAAATATCTAAGATTTCCAGTTTGTTTTGCTTCTTTACTGTTTTTCCACAGATGCTTTCACAGGTTTGTTCTGCACTGGAGCTAAAATCCAATTTAATGTTTTGTTTGGTTGTTTCAAACAATAATATGTCCACGTTGATCAAGCTGCACCCTTTTGTGACTCCCACACTGATGCTTTTTTCTGGAGCATTTACATCTCCATTCCACATAAGAAGTGTTTTATTCTTTAGATGTATTTAAATATATTTGAATCATACATCTTGCACTAGTGAGCTAAGGGGGGGTAGAATTATACCTTTATGATTAGCTGCACTAATAATCTGAATGAGAACAAAGAGCTGCACACGAGTCTGAAGAATCTGATCTTGTCTGATAATTTTGTGCTCTGGTTTTCCTTCTGATTAAATTTGATTAAAGTTTTTTATTTTTGCCTTTTAACTGTAACCTGATTTTATGATCTCATTATCTCTGAGAGCAGATGTGCTCTTACTGTAGTGATTCTCCGTCTTTTCTGGACATGCACACATTATCTGGGATAAGAATTTGCAGATTTTGAGCTTTGCTTGGATTTTTTTTTATTATTTAAATAAAAAAATAAGTTTTATATGAAGTTATTTTTTTAAACTGTAATTCTGAACCTCGAGTCTGTGAAACCTTAAAAACCTTTGAGTACAGCTCTCCTGTCATGAAAATGCCTTTGTGTCGGTGAGCAAACACCGCGAGATCTGCGTCTTTATCACATTAACGGGAATTGGGGGGCGGCTCTTAATTCTCCGGCATGCGCTTTTTGGTGAGTTCGCGCAGGAGATATCAGCTGTCCGGTGTGCTTTCCTGCCACAGACCGAGTGCGCTGCTGCTGGATTCACACTGTAGGACCGGAACGATGCAGGAGAGCCAGGAACCAGAGCAGCAGACTGCTGGAGCCCAGGTTAGTAAGCAGGACGCGTGGGTTTATGTCTGACCTTTCTCGGTGTGGGTGGAAGAATACACGGCAGAAACACCGTGTACAGTTGACTCTGAACAGCGAACTTGCAACAGGCGTCGCAGACACACCCCCTGGCTGCCGTGGGAGTTATTAGATTTGTTCTGTGCTTTCTTTACGGTAGATTGTGTCGAGGTGATGCAGCCTTAAACACGAGGGAAAGTAATGACAGTGATAATGATGTTAATGATCCAGATAAGCCCCGCGGGGTCATCGTGCAGGGCTCAGCAGGTGTGCAGCCTGAGTATGGGCTCAAATTGGAGTCATAAATATTATTATTATTATTATTATTATTATTATTATTATTATTATTATTATTTTGCTTTTAAGTTAAACACAACATGCTCATACAGATTCAATTGAGGACAATTACTACATTTGGCATTTGTGAACTTATTAGCATGAAAAAAAGAAAAAGGAGAGAGAAGAAGAAAAAATTATAACAATGTTAACTAAATAAAAAATAATATAAGAAAATTCACGTGGAGTGTGAGGCATGAATTATGATTAGTTAGTTTTTAGGAATTCTAGAAATGGCTGCCAAATCGTACAAAAACTCGCCAGTTTCCCTTTTCTATCAAATCTTATCTGTTCTGGCCACAGACACCATCTTATTAAGCCACCTTTTAAACACGGGGCCGAAGAAGACCGCCACTGTAAAAGAATACGTTTCTTTACAGCCAGCATACCCGTTGTAATTATCTGTTGTGAAAAGGAAAAAGATTCGATTGATGCAAATGATCCAAGCATAGCCAGTGTACCATCAAGTGGTACTTTTTTCCTAAATTGGTTTGAAAACCACATAAAAAGCTGACTCCAAAAAGCTTTCAAGACAGGGCAATGCCAAAATAGATGTGCAAGGGAACCTTCACCAATATTACATCTGTCACATGAGAGGGATACAGAATTATAGATCCGGTTAACTTTAGTAAAATGTAATCTGTGAATGACTTTAAACTAGGTTAGTTTATATCTGGCGTTTATTGAGCCTTTCTGAATATTGGACAAACAGTTTGACCATTGGTCCTCAGAAGAGGAGCACCGAGGTCTTCAGCCCAGTCGTCATAAACATTTTTGCGTAGTTCTGAAAGGAGTTTTGTAACTTTTCAAACCAAAAGATTTTTGTAAATAATTTTGTGCAAAATATCTCTGACCACAAGACCTGGGAACACATTGTTGTTTTTGTGTGTAGTCATTTCCATCATTGAAGGAGGTGCTCTCATGAATCATCAGGTGACACCAATGACTGGACGACATCGATTGGTTAATCTGTTGATGTGATATTTTCAGATTGCCACCTAATGGAAAACACTGAAAACCATGGCACGCCATGCCAACCCAAACCGAGTGGGTGCTAATGGAAAAGGGCTAATACTCACCAGGGGAGTGTCTAGTAATGATTAAATGCAGAGATGTGTAAACACTGTGAGTGAAGAAGAAAGCGGATGCCTCCACCTTTGGCCTTTGTGTGGTGCTCTGAAGCACTGGAATCCACTCGGCTACAGCCCAGCTTTCTGAAAAAATAATTTTTGTAAACATCAGCTACGGCTTTATTCTGTACACATTAAGCTCTTTATGAACCGTGAGAGGGAATCCACGGAGGCCCCGGCTCACGGGGAGCTTAGATTATTTTCCATTTCTGGTACTCGCTCTCTGCCAGTAGCTGTGAGGACAAGGTAACAGTGTTTGTGTACAGAACCAAAGCAGGCTTGACTTCAACAGATTTCCTACTTTGTGATAGAACATGTGACAAATGGATATATGAGAGAAAACAAAGTTAATGTATTGATGTTCATTAGTAAAATAATAATTGACAACAGGACCAGGATGCTCATCTCATTTCAGCTCAGTGTTCACTGTTGTTTACAGCCAGGAAATAGAAAATCAGAAAAATCATGCACAAATTTTTATGAATGATATTCAAATGTCACAGCAATATACTAGACCTTAAAGGACACAAGTACCAAAGTTAGCTAAGCATTTGACCTTGGCCTTCACTGTTAGTGAGCAAGGTCAAAGTTAACCTTGAAATATAATTTCAATCAACCATATGTAACCGGTTTCTGCTTCATCCCGCTGCAACAGTTCGGCCCAAATAGACTCCTCGACTCTGCGTTGTGTTGTTTTTTAAAAAGACAAGGAGTCTCTGATCGATAGTTGCCACTTTATTTCCTGAATGGAAACAACAGTTTTGTATCAGTGCAAATGGCTCGCCACACACCGCTCCGCACAGCACACTCTCGTATGGCTACGGCAGACTGGCCGCGATTATTGCAGCAATATTACAATTTTTAACATACAATAAAATAACAGCAACAACAAATGATGTACCTGAATGGAAGCAACGGTTTTGTATCAGTGCAAATGGCTCGCCACACACCGCTCCGCACTGCACACTACGGCAGAACATCCCATTAGCATTCCGCTTTAGCATACAGTTTTACACAGTAATAAACAAATGAAAAGTACATAAAACTGGTGTTGGACATGTGTCCACTAAGCACTTATTACACTCGGTGCCCATCAACTAATCAACCATGTTTTATGTGTCTGTACTACTTAGCTATATCGTGTGCGGAACAATACTCACCTCTCGTATGGCTACGGCAGACTGGCAGCGATTATTGCAGCCAGCCTCACCTAACCAGCCACACCGAGAGGGGGGGGCGCTGTTTCCCCATTACACTGACATTTGTGGCAAGTGGAATAATACCACATAAACACTGTTACACATATTGAGTAATACATGATATGAAAGGGCATGGAGGGAGCTGTGCTACACACCTTTTAGTTTTTCATTACAACACCCTATGATGTCACAGTGACCCATAAAGTTAGACACTGCAGCTTTTTGAAGCCAAAGATTTCAAAGATTTCTGCCCCAGTCATATGTGTAAAGATAAAAAAATATATATATACCATTTTAGCATGTAATGCTTCAAGGTCAAAAGTCAGCATCACACTGATTAGGATAAAGGATCACCTGCCAACTTTGTATATTTAATAATATAATATTCATAATAGGTACTGTTGCCCTTAAGACATTTCTCTGAATAAATAAGTTAATAAGTTTAATAATATAATTATTATGAAATTATAACTATGATAATAATTATGAAAGTATTTTTCATATTTACACATTCAAATGTGTGTTGTTAAAATGAATAATTCATTCTTTACATATGTTTTAGATAAAAGGAAAATATCGCTAAAATGTATTTCCTGTTCTGACGGCAAACATCCGGTTTTGGTCAAGCACTCAATTTTTGCTGAGAAACAGGCTCCACACTAGTGATGGTAAATTTGATTCTTTTTACTGAATCAAGTTTTAATGAGTCACTTACCAAAGTGAATCGGATTTTTTGAGTCATTTGATTCACTGAGTCAGTTGACCAGAGAGTGCAAAAAATTTACATTTTCACTAAAACTTAATTTGCTTCTCTTTTCATGTAAATCCTACTGCTAAGATGAATGATTCTTTAAAAAAAACAACTATTTTATAGAGCAAAAAAGAGCAAAAACATTTTTAAAATTAAGCAATTTCCTATCAAAATTGCTTAATAAACATTTATTTTGTTTATTTTTATTTTATTAGTATTTTCCTTAAATGTGTCAAATATATATTTTCTCATCTAAATGTCCACTGAGCTGTGAGCCAGGGGGCGGTAATGCGCCTTAACATTGGTTGCCAACCAAGAAGAAGAAGAAGCTGTGACCCAGGAGGGAGGGGGTGAGTGAGTGAGTGATTCGTTCGCTCTATGATTCAGCACAGGAGGGAGGGGGTGAGTAGCTCAAATGTGCTGTTAGCATGTTAGCAGAGCGATGCTACTGTGAACCGAGGAGCTATTGTCTTGGTGTGACCTTCTTTTCAGGGTTTTTCTTCCAGTTCAGAGCAGAAATATTTTTGTTAAGATACTGGATGTTGTGTTTTTCTCCACAATTTTAATTAAAAGCTAGATACATTGCTGCTAACAGCAACAGGGATGAGTCAGTGAGTCAGTTGGGCTTGTGAATCATGATTCAGGAGTCAATAAAGTGATTCTCGAGTATTGAACGATTCGTCATGATTCACACATCACTACTTCACATGCTAAAGACAATATGGAGATGTAATCAGATGCCATCTACTCTGAATTATCAGGCTGGAACGCTGTAAGTTACCTTACGCAGGGGCCATGCTAATCTTCTCTGTATCTTATCCAATTTAGCGTACGCGCTTGCCGAAACAAGCGAAACAACAGTGCTTGCTTCGGCAAGTGCGTACGCCAGGAAATAGAAAAAGATAGAGACAGCTTTGGATATTATTGCATATTTTGCTAACATGGATGTTTTAGTGAGAGTAATGCTCTTTATTGATGTAAACACGATTCTACCTGTTGAGATGGAGTTTATTTTCTGTCATTTCAGTTTTCACCAAATGTTCATGGAGACAATTAAATAAGCTGCAACTAAACTCCAGGGTCTTCATTTGTGGTTTAACTTGGTGTCACCAACATCCTTGTTGAAAACACTACAGGCACTTTTTTGTTTGGGGTATTTAAAACATTATTTTTCGAAACAGAAGTAGGACTTCACACTGACACACAAAGATTAAGATATTACACAAAGAATTTCCATGTTAAAACTGCTGACCTCAGCATGTTTAATAAAATCACCATAAAACATCACAGTTTTAGTATAGATCTCTCTGAGTGCTTTTGTTTTATTTTTTTGTTCCTTTATTGACACCAGCATCACGGCTTTCTCTTTCTGTCTGCTGTTTATTCAGAAACAGAAGAAGAAGACTGGATGTGGTGTGCACCAGTGCCAGGACTACAACAAGACCTTTAAGTCAAAACACAATTTAAAGCTTCACAAGAGAATTCACACCGGAGAGAGACCACACAGCTGTGATGAGTGTGGAGCAGCTTTCAACACTTTAATCACTCTACAAGTCCACCAGCGCATCCACACAGGAGAGAAACCCTACAGCTGTGAAGAGTGCGGCGCAGTCTTTGCACTTTCAGATACCCTGAAAAAGCATCTCCGTGTTCACACTGGAGAGAAACCCTATGTTTGTGACGAATGTGGCAAACAGTTTACAGAGTCCGGCTCCCTCAGGGGCCATCAACGGTTGCACACTGGAGAGAAACCATATAGCTGTGACCTGTGTGACAAAACCTTTGCTCAACTGGGGGTCCTAAAGACCCATCGCCGTAGCCACACTGGAGAGAAGCCATACTGGTGCGACAAGTGCAACAAAACCTTCACTCAGCGGTCCAGTCTAAACCACCACAGGCGTCTGCACACTGGAGAGAGACCGTTCTGGTGCGAAACGTGCGGGGAAACGTTTGTTTGGCAAAACAGCCTGAAGGAGCATCAACTCTCTCACACCGGGTACCAGTGCAGTCGCTGCGGGGACGTGTTCCCTGATCGAAGCCTTCTGTACAATCACAACCTTGGTCACAGGTGGAGAGACAAACAGGTCAAGAGAGCAATGCAAAAGAAAGCTGAGGCTGGGAATCAACAGCCTGTGTAGAGGTTTCAGCTTTTGCCTCTGTAGCAGGGGCAATAAGAACTGGCTTGTGGGAACGACCTTCAGACTCACCGTCTGATGACAAAACTGACCTCAGTCCAGCCCAAGCAGGAAAATGGATGAAGGGTATGGAGTTGTTTCTTTGACAAATGATTAAAATTCCTTTTTAAAGCTTCTGATTTCAAACTAAGTTTTGTTAGCTTGATAAAGAAATGACTGAAACACTCTTTTGGGGCCTGTTTAGTGGACTGATATTGATCTTAACTGATTTCATTTTACTCCTTTTCTTAGTTTAAGCTTATTGTTCTAATCGTCTTTGCTGCTTTAACTGTTTTTGATTTTATTTTGTTGTTTAGGGATTTACTTTTAGGTCTTTTATTGCTTATTATTTTCTTGTGTTCTTTTCTTCATGTTTCCTGTTCTCATTTGTTTAAATCAGGTCTATACAGAGTCTTTAAAGGTGAGCTTTTATGCTTTGTATTTGCACCTGGATTAAGATATCCTCTCTAAATAAAGGTTTTCTTTTTGAATCCTTCCTGTTTCTTTTATGCAGTGTTCCGCAGTCATAGGTCGTGTCCAAATTCATGGGCTGCATCTTCCTGAGGCCGCATTTGTAGACCGATTACGTCACAGCGACGCGCCGAAGGCTGTCCAAATTCGTAGACTCCTCCGAATGCAGCCAACAAATGCGTCCTCCTTTTCCCCGAATTTGAAGGATGGGTCGAGTGTGTCCTTCGTGGCCCACCATATCCCAGAATTCATAGGCCCAGCCAAACTCCAATTTCCAACAATGGCGGCCGCTACTAAGTTTTAAAATTACTCTTATTAATCTTTCTGGGTCACAAAATAAACTTTTAACATATTTTCAGGCGAGAAAGTAGCTGTGTAAACATCAAATATCTGCTCGGTTTATCAAGATATCGCATATTTGCAAAAGTGTTTTGACGTTTTCGGAGACGTCTGCTACCCACAAGCTCGATAGCTAGTCGGGAGCTCGAGGGTCACTGAAGCCGCCGAGAACGGCACAACTCCCGGCACATTTTCAGATCACCACGGAGTTTCGCTGCTCAGGTTAAACGTAATATATAAGTCACTTAGACAACCTAAAAATGTTATTGTTGGGCTTTTTTCAGTGTTTTATTTGTTTGTGAGTAAATCGGTTTGGCTGAGATTAAAGTTATTAGATTAGATTAGATAAAATAAAACTTTATTAATCCCCCGGGTGGGTTCCTCTGGGATTTTCACACAGCTGAATAAACGTCAAACAGAAAACTGATTAAACAGAAGTGTGAGACGGTCGAGAATTTACTCCAGTGTCCTGTTATATTTTAGATAGCAAGGAGCAGACGGCCGAGTTTATTAAACTCCACCGAGACAGCGGTGACGCTAATCAGAAGGCTAGACTGTCCAATTTCCCCAGCCGTGTACTTCCGGCCTACCAGACCTTCTGAGGACCCGGCCCACGTAGACCGCGGAGGCCGGGTCCTCAGGAGGATGCAGCCCATGAATTTGGACACGACCATACTGGCTCATGCAGGTGGCAGAAACAAAACTATCAGGTACTCCTGAGAGAACAGGGCGGAGTCTGGAGAGATGAAGGTGACCTCTATCAGAGTTGTTACTCAAGCTTTCACTGAAGCTTCATGTATCATAACTGATGGAGAAATAATGACTTTTTTTATTTCAGTTTCCTCTTGACTTTTATCTTTAAGCCTGCAAAGAGAACAACACGTTGGTCAGTGTGCTGATATTCATGTTGATGAGTCAGTATTCATGTTGCTGCTGACTAAATGCAGAAATATCAGCATGGAGCAATAATCAATAATGTTATGAGCATCATTCCAATATCTGATCAGCAGCCGCAGTCACAGGTCAGAGGAATGGACACATTTATGTAAGATGATGCTCTGAGCGTTTTAATAAACACTGAAAGAAACTGACTGAGGGTGAGCAGAGCAGGTTTCCACACTCTGACAAGACTTTGACTGGAGACATTACAGCTTCTGTTGGAGAGGAACATTTAAGAGAAGAGTAACCAAGACACGTGACTACAGGTAGATTCCCTCCATGTCAGCATCTCTGTGTGTGTGTTTGCACAGCTTGAGCTACAATGAACCAAATAACAGCTGATGATGTGGTAACCACTGGGAACGCGTCCTCAGAGTTCGTGTTGTTTTCTGGGTAAATGCTTGTTCAGCATAACTGAAGAAGCTGCACTAAAAGATGAGGATGATGTTCAATGGTGGTGGTGACACATACAGATTAATATTTCACTGCTTTCTGTTTTAAATCGTCCTTCTGTTAAACTCTTAGCTGTTTTCTTGAGCTGCACAGCTTCAACCAACATGAAATCAAGATCATCAAAATGTAATGACCTCGACAGGAAATCTGCAGTGAGCCAGGTGTGTTTTAATAAAGTTTAATGAAAGAATCGTTGTTGCCTCAGGATGTTACAATCAGTCACTGACAGTGCTGATTCAAGAGAAAATATCAATCCAGACTTGATTTTTTTTAGCTCCAGAAATATGCAGGTGTTCCAAGCATCTATCTCTGTAATTAAATTGATTAATGTTAAAATGAATGTTCATGTGAAACCCCCCCCCCCCCAAATCTAATTGAAGTAGAATCACATAAATTTATTGTAACAGAAATTATATCCATGTGTGATTCAATGTTTATATATGATGTGAATTCTTTATGCTGAGAAAAACAAAGTGTAATGAAGGGATTTTAGCATTTAAAAGTTTAGACTTTGTGTTAAATCATGTAAGTCAGATAGAGAGTGAGTTAAGCTTTGGGTGGACTTTGGATGGTTAAATGTCAACAACCTGAATGAATGTGGGTCAGTATATACGTGAGGAGAAGATGGGGTCTTTCCTTTTATCTTCTGCAAGATGACCAATTCAGAATAGTGGATCTAAGAGGTTCACAGTTAAAAGTTCCAGCAGAGACGCTAACAGCAGTCAACCTGTGAATTGATTTTGGAATTTTTGGCTTATCATCTCCTGAGTTTTAAGGTGTTTGATGGCTAATTCAGAAGGATTTTGATCTACAGCATACTTCCACTGGATGCCCAGCTGCTTTCTTGTTGGGTGATTATCATCAACACAGAACAATAAGAATAAGAGCATCTTCAGATCTGACACTGCTCATCCCTCCTCCAGCCTCTCCTCACTAAAGATAAGAACAAGATCAGCATTAACTCAGAGTAGTAATTTCTTATTGTTTTGTGATTTTTATTATTTGATTTTGATTTTGCTTTGGAAAATTAAAATTTCCTGCAATTAAATTCTAAATTGTGGACTTTGGCCTTTTAACCTTTTTTCCAAATTGTAAAGAAAAAAGTCTGAGTGTTATTCTTTAAATTTGATTACAATTTTTTTTCCTTGGAGTCTGCTGTCCAGGCTACTAAAATCATCCCAGAAATAACAGAATCAATAGGAGCGCACTTCCGTCATCAGGGGGGACTGATAGGATTCGACCTGCAGGCTTATTCAGTTTTCTACATGTCAGGCTTAGCAGGTTACCTGGACCATACTGAGATAGTACTGGGCGAGTCCCCTCACCCACATCAGCTCCAGCTGAACCCTACATGATCTACTGGGTAAGACTCACAAGATCAGAGATTAGGACTTTTTAATCAGAGCCAAAATCAACTTCCTGCATCAGGGATTCTTTGGGGCTAAAGATCAACAGCTTAATCTAAATGACATCCAATCAAAGAGTTGTTTGATATGTTGACCAAGTATAGCACTGAAGACAAACAGGAAACAAGTCAAAGTGCAGGCTGGCTGTGTGGTCACTGTGTGTTTCCTAATCTACAGTTATGTCATTACATTGAGAGTGTACAATGATAGAAGCAGCTTATCCTGCTAACCTAACAAAACTTCAGAAACGCTTTTAAATCCTACTGGTTGCTCACCCTAAGATATTTTGTACTTTTACTGATTCCATGCTTGACTTAAAAGATGACTTTTAGCACTGAAATATTCCCTCCACACAGCTGCATCAGAACCACAGCTGTCTTCTGCCTGTATCCAAGATGCAGACCTAATGATACTATCGCAAAGTTGTAATTGACAAAGGGTTAGGGTGTCCTGGTGCCAAATGCTCAAATGTGAAGCTGAGACACTCATTGGACAAGTGGAGAAAAGAAGATGCCTTTTATTTGTTAGTCTCACAACAGCCCGTTCTCACTCCCGAGGCGTAACATGCCGACGTTTTGTCATGTCCCGGGGCGTTCCTGAGGAACGCTAAAGGAGACCTTCGGCATTCTTATGGTACGCGGCGGGTTATGGCCGAAATCCAGTGCAATGACGCTCCCGCGGTAATAGACGTTCCAGCCCTGTATTCCAGCCCTAAACCTAACCTTATCCCTAGCCCTAACCATAACCTTTTTCCTGATCTTAACCAGGACTTTAATGATGTTAAATAGCGTGTTTCTAAGTGATTTGAAGAAAAAGAGCAAACATGTGTAGATTGAGTCCATACGGTTCTCATATTTCCTCATTTTTCCGAGGTCGTCATTTAGGGATGTGGTGGGTAGCCGAAAACGTAATATGTTGACGATTTGTCACCTAGCGTAAAATGTTACGCTTTGGGAGTGAGAACGTGTTGCTCACAAACAGAACAAAAACATCAGAAGGAAATCACATAACAGCGGCTGTCAGCTCTGTAAGTTCACAGCAAAGGACTGTGACACAAGTTAGAAAGAGAAAGAGACAAAAAGAGGACAGTAAACTGGTTTAAATGAGTCCATGTTTACATTCTACACTAGAAAGCAGCTGAACAATTCAAAGGTTTATTTTAAGTATTAGACTCTAGAATCAGAGCTTTGCTGAAGCTCAGAGTTGATGACTAGCACCTGTGATTTTCTGTGTGTCAGCTCGTCCTTTAAAAACAGTTTTATGTCTCACAGGTTTTTGTATGTTTCTATGTTGCACCACACCAGCTACTTCCTTTGGCTTTTTCCACTGAACTGATGAGTGAAGCTGCGATTTCTCAACACAGGTCTGGTTAAAACTTACGCATACTGTGAGAAATCAGAGCTGCTGAAACCTGCTGAGGGCTTATAGGAAATCCTTTCTTAATGCTGCTCCATGGTGAGAACAGAAGCTACAACTGACTGTCAGACCACACAGGCCCAGAGGTACAGCTACAGGTGGTGTCAAGGGAGCTTGTAGTGCCACTATTCATTCACACACTGGTGGAGGTTGAAGCCACGGCTGCCCTGGGGCAGACTGACAGAGGCGAGGCTACCATATCGCGCCATCGGCCCCTCTGGCCATCACCAGTAGGCGGTAGGATAAAGTGTCTTGCCCAAGGATACAACGACCAGGACAGAGAGCCCAGGGATCGAACCGACAACCTTCCGGATACAGATGCGCTTCCCAAACCCCTGAGCCACGGTTGCCCAATTAACAGCGAAGAGAAAGAGGAAATATGGTAGTGGGCAGGGCAGTGTGATCCCACTGTGTATTTCCTGATCTACATCGTACCGTCACACTCAAAACAGCTGAAGCAACTTTTCCTCCTCCCAGAAAGCTGCAGAACCAGAGTGAGTCCTGATATTTCTCATTCTCACATCTTTCATACTTCTGATAGAAAATAAAAGCCATTTTAAACCAGTCCTGACTAGAGGAAAAAGGTCAGCAGGCTTCTGCTAGTGTTCAGGAAGGTAATCTGAATATATGAATACAAATCTTCTTTTGACTAAGGCTCAGCATTTCCTGGTGCCAAGTGCACTGACAAACTACCTGACACTTAAATATGCTGAAAATGTTTGAGAACACTAATTTTGCTGGTTTCATCTCTCAAGAGAAGAATATATATAGTGGACATTTACTGTTTCAAGCTAAAAAGGATAAGGAAACCAAAAACAAACAAACCAGAGATCAGTCAGGAGGGGAATATAGAGAGAAACGGTCTGTGACCACCTGCTAAACTGTTACACTGCAAACAAGCTCTACTTGAAATAAGCCAAATATTCCTACATCTGACAAAATTGTCTTGTTTTGAGATAAAAATCTGCTAATTGGGGTAAGCAAAAGTTGCTTGGCTAACAACAACACAATTTTGGCGATGAGTCCAGATTCTGCCTACAGCTCACTACTTCAGCTTGTGCTTAATGGATTGTTATAAGATTCATGAGACGGTTGACTCATCTTCACTCATGAATGCTTCCTTCTACAACTACAGACTGTACATAACATGTAGCACAGTATTTAAAATTGGTCCAACATTGGTTTAACACAACAAACCAAAAGACCGTGGAGGTGAATCATTTCAAAGATGAACCTAGGATTTTTACACAGTTTAAGATGTAACCGGTGAACCTCGAGTTTGGAAGTCTCCCACAAACATTCTAGCTTGTGACAGTATCTCCTAAAATTACAAATGTTTTCATTTATCCAAGGACGACATTTCAAACATAGGACAGTACTTTTATTCAGAGGTGCCACTACGTCTAAAGGTTACACTATGCTGATTATTAAAAGATGAAACAAGTGAGTCTACATCACTGCAAGTCATGTCAGCATCAAACATGGCAGAAACTTTCAGAAGCTACCTGGTTTATAATTTGCCTTTGAATTTTCAATTATATGATTTCAAATGATTTTGGAAAATGGTGTCACTGCACTTCTAGTTGTTTTGTTGTTTTTGTTGTGTGGAAATGTTTTATATTAGCAGAAGACTGGCAGGTTTCTGTGGATACCGGAGGACAGACTCGACATTCCCAGCGAGCTGAAGAAGAAAAGACTGGAGTGTCATGCTGGGAAGGAGCGCCGTCGCCCGAGAAGGAGATGTTATCGACCATCTCTTCCTTCTGTAATCATTGGAAACGTAAGACGGCTGTACCACGTGACTGGTTCATGAAGTGGTTCGAACTTTGCCGCGAGCTATGACAGCGATATAAACCCCTCAGACTTCATTCAAAATGTGGGTGTTTGATGGAGAGTTGCGGTTAGTGAGAGTTTGGAGGTTTATGAGAGTGAGGAGAGAAAGTCAGGAGAGAATGGAGCCAGCTAAGAAGAGGAGGATGTCCTCCCCTGTGTAGGAACATTTTGATCTTATTCCTCCCAACAAGGTATGTAAATTTCTACAGAAGATGTATTTTCATAATACTGATGGTGCAATACAATTTCTGTTAAGCTGTC
This sequence comes from Neolamprologus multifasciatus, assembly GCF_963576455.1. Classification (NCBI taxonomy): domain Eukaryota; kingdom Metazoa; phylum Chordata; class Actinopteri; order Cichliformes; family Cichlidae; genus Neolamprologus; species Neolamprologus multifasciatus. Next base: position 5,358,734 of record NC_140441.1, on the reverse strand, counting down.
TGTACTTTTGTACAAGGTGAAGTGTTTGCTATGTGCCAGGGAGCTGGGATATAACAACAACACCTCATCCATGCTTAGGCACTACAGAGCTTTACATGAGAATAGGGGGAACACCGATTGTGGAGCAAGACCAGGTGAACCATCAAATGTCATGATAATATAGCATGCAGTAATGTTAATAAATGATATAACAATATTATACAACTGTAATAAGTTACGTGTGTGATATTTATATTTGTGCTTTGTTCTCCTGAGGAAAGACAACAAAAACAATCTCAAATAGATGAAGACCTGGTTAGCATGGTGATTGAGGACTCCCAGCCATTTAGCATTGTGGAGGACAAAGGATTTAAAAGATTTGTTAAATCATTCAATCCTAGCTATGATCTCCCCACTAAAAAGGTCATAAAAGCAGTGAAAATTTACTTTTTACAGAATAAAATGTGAACAGGCAGGACTGAGGCCTCAGTGTGTAGCTGTCCATACCTCAACGTTACAAAAGCACAACCACTGTCCACACCCCAACCACACCTCACCTCACAGTAAATGATCATTTCCATTTAAAGCATTTCCAAATAATCATTTTCCATACTGCCAGTATAAATATACACAGTATACTGCATCACTACAATATACATGTTTTACACACTCCTTTTGTTGTTGACATTTACAGGCTGTGTGCAAAAGGCCACACTCTTCAAATTCATGCCAACTAATATTTTTACATCCAGTAGGTGTCCTACTAGAGCAAACGAAGCTTCAAGAAGCTTTGCGTTGGGGTGAACCAATTGGATGAAAAGCTTCAGTGCTTCATGAAGCTTCATCTGCCCATCACTAATCACTAATTCACTCATGAGAGGGAAATTACAGTGAGAAGTTAGGCCCTAATTTTGAAATAACACTCCCACGTGTTTTCGTTATGCAGCTGAGTCACGTGACCGCACAGCAACAAATCACAGTAGAGCCCGGAGAAGGGGGCGGAGCAAGGTGCGTGTGTGCAGTAGATGAGGCGAGCATAGAGAGAGCTGCTTTTCATAAAACGGGACTAAAGCAGTAAACTTACAGGAACATATACCACTACCAACGTTTGGATCGATATCTGCATCGATCTGCACACCCTTGTCTCCTGGATCGTAGCTGAGATCAGCGTGAACCACGTGGGTCTCTGCTCCCTGATCTGTTTCCTGTGTTTAGAAGACTTCCAGCTTCATCACGGAGTTTCTGTGGGCTCATCTAAAGGTAAGCACCGAGCTAACTTTAATGTGGGTTCAGTTTATGTTGAGTTTATCTCTGTTGCGAACAATAGATTGCTTGGTATACACTGGAGTTAGAGAGACTGTAGAGTTTGTGATTGCTTGCAACATTATAATCTGGCGGTTGCTAACTGCGGTCAAGTGAGCCTTCACTTACGAAGTCACAGTCAAGCCAGCCTCACCGCAAATGCTGTTAGGGTTTTCTTTATGACTTTGTCTCAACTCAGGGTCTGCACGCTTGAAGTACGCGCACTACGCGTACTACGTACGGTGCGTACTATAAGTACGGGAAGTGCGGAAGTGAGAGGCTTGTGAAATGGGACGGTCTAGCCTTCGTCGCGCTGTTCACGTTGCCTAGCAACCATGATACTACCGCGAGAAACGTTACATACAGCTTATATATATATATATATATATATATATATATATATATATATGTATATGTGTATATATATATATGTATATGTGTATATATATATATGTATATGTGTATATATATATATGTATATGTGTATATATATATATATGTATATGTGTATATATATATATGTATATGTGTATATATATATATATGTATATGTGTATATATATATATGTATATGTGTATATACACACACACATATATATATATATATATATATATATATATATATATACACACACATATATATATATATATATATATATATATATATATATATATATATATATATATATATATATATATATATATATATATATATATATACATACATATATATATATATATATATATCTTTGTGTCCCAGCTGAGTAACAGGAGGAGAAGAGTCTGGTGGTGCAGCAGAGGAACAATTTTAGCCATTTGGACTCAGCTCAGCCACTACAGAGGAAACAATGACTTCAACACAGAAGGTGAGAAAAACATCACAGTTACACTGTTATTGAAATTGTTTGCACTGCTAGTTGGTTTTTAAAAACCTGTTAACAGCAGCTTTATCTTTTGCATCCTAGGCTCCTCCACATATACAGAATCTACATTCGCAACCAAAAACCACAGAGGTTATAAGAAAATACAAAGATCATTTTTTATCAGCACACATTGAAACAACATTATCATCAGTTGAACTCACAATTTTTTATGAGTAAAAGATTTTCTCAGCTGATCAATATTTCTTCAATAATGTCATTTTAATTAAAACTCCCATTGTAGCACATCATTGTAATGTGACACTATCACCAGAAGGTGGTGGTAACACACCTACAATGTGTTTTTGTTTACATGTTTGATTCCACCAATGGAGGGAGTTTCAGTTTGTTCCACGACTGCATTTCACTCACTGCCTCTGCTTGTATCTCTGTCACTGCAGGACCAACATGGAGCGAGAAGTCAGCGCTCTCAGGAGGCCGATAAACCTCACAGAAGAAAGGGAGAGAAAACCTACAGCTGTGATGAGTGTGGGAAGTATTTTGTCCAGTCTGGAGACTTAAAAACACACCAACTCACCCACAGTGGAGTTAAAGCTTACAGCTGTGACTTGTGTGGGAAGTCTTTTACCTGGGCTGGAGAATTAAAACAACACAAACTCATCCACAGTGGATTTAAACCTTACAGCTGTGAGATGTGTGGAAAGTCTTTTACCACGGCTGGAAACTTAAAAACTCACCAAATCATCCACAGTGGATTTAAAGCTTACAGCTGTGACTTGTGTGGAAAGTCTTTTACCCGGGCTGGAGACTTAAAAAAACACCAACTCATCCACAGTGGAGTTAAACCTTACAGCTGTGAGATGTGTGGAAAGTCTTTTACCCGGGCTGGAGACTTAAAAAAACACCAACTCATCCACAGTGGATTTAAAGCTTACAGCTGTGACTTGTGTGGAAAGTCTTTTACCAAGACTGGAAACTTAAAAACTCACCAACTCATTCACAGTGGAGTTAAACCTTACAGCTGTGAGATGTGTGGAAAGTCTTTTACCCGGGCTGGAGACTTAAAAAAACACCAACTCATCCACAGTGGATTTAAAGCTTACAGCTGTGACTTGTGTGGAAAGTCTTTTACCAAGACTGGAAACTTAAAAACTCACCAACTCATCCACAGTGGATTTAAACCTTACAGCTGTGACTTGTGTGGAAAGTCTTTTACCCAGGCTGGAAACTTAAAAAAACACCAAATCATTCACAGTGGAGTGAAAGCTTACAGCTGTGACTTGTGTGGAAAGTCTTTTACCCAGGCTCAAACCTTAAAAACACACCAACTGATCCACAGTGGAGTTAAAGCACACAGATGTGAGTTGTGTGGAAAGGCTTTTGCTCAAAATAGCGACTTACAGAAGCATCTAGTTACCCACTCTGGAATTAAGGCGTACAGCTGCGACTTTTGTGGAAAAAGGTTCAGTGACAAACACTACCGAAATATTCACCTACGGATTCACACTGGAAATGATGTTTCCTGCTGTGATCAGTGTGGGAAACTGTTTACAACAGATGCACAGTTACAACAACACATGTTTAGCCACACTGAGGAGAGACCTTATAAATGTGACCTGTGTGAGAAAACTTTTAAAGCTCCACATCAGCTGAAAAGACACCAACAGATCCACACCAGAAAGTAACTCTACAAGTGCAGTTACTGTGAGGATGTATTTAGTTTTTTATCTTGACCCAGTTCTCAACCCTGTCGTCACTGTGGTGGTGGCAAAGAGTTTCTCTGTGATCGTTGTGGGAAAACCTTCTAATCATCAATGGGACCTAAAACCACATCAACGTAGCCACACTGGAGACAAAATGAACGACTGCAAAGGATGTGGGAGAGGCTTCCACACACCAAGTACATTAAAAATACTTGAACTCTTCCACAGTGGGATCAAAAAGCACATCTGTGACCAGTGTGGGTCATCCTTCACCACTGGACATGAGCTCAATGAAAAAGCATAAGCAAATCCACACAGGAGAGACACCATACAAGTGCAGACACTGTGACAAAAGCTTCTCACAATCAGGTCATTGTAACAAACATGAACGTACACACATGGAAGTGAACTTCAGCTGTGACCAGTGTGACAAGAGCTTCAGGAATCTCAGTTCATACTCCGAACACAAACGATCCCACACTGTAAAAAAACTGTTTCACTGTTACCAATGTGCAAAAACATTCACTTCATTATCTGCTCTGTGCAACATCAGCCTGCTCATGCAGGACTGAAATCACTGGATCACAATGAATCTGAAGTGAGAGAAAGATCCTCTTCTGGTTTCAGGGTCAGACTTAAAAACCTTGAGATCAGGCTCCACAGAGTTCAGATGGAATCTTCTGTAAAGAGTGTCAGCTGATGTCACACTTGGATCTGATGAGGTAGCTCTGATTTCTGGAGCTGCAGTGAATAATGCTGAATGTTACATTTAGGAAGCTGCATGTATAGATATGTATATCAAGTTTATGTTTTTCCTTTGAGGGGTTTTAATTCTCTAAAATGTTATCTCTGTTACATTTTAGTCTTTGTTTCCTTAGGACACAGTAGTTTTCTTTTTTTAATGTATTCATTTTAAAGAAGTGTTAAAAGTTAAAAGCAGCAGCACACATCAAGACCATTTTAAAGATCACAGGTGATTACTTTTAGTTGTTTCAAATTCTATTAAACCTCTATTTTTGGCTCCTCCTTTCACTTTAGTGTATTTTCTGTATCCTTGAAGTCCACATGTTGTTGTTTTTAATGAATTCATTTTGATCCACATGTTCTGCAACTGTTTTCTTGTTGATTTGAAGTTTGTATGATGAAATCCTGATAATATTAAAGTGTTAGTTATATTTGATGAACTCCGTGTAACGTTTGTCTTATTAAACAGTTTGGTATGAAAAATGAAGAAATGGTCTCAGAACAAGTAGTTTGAGCCATGATTTCAGATTCAAAGTAATTTAACAGTTTTCAGTGGTACATGTGGAGGTTTATCAGAGGAGGTGACTTGGCTGTTCTCCACTCACACTGAACAGGGTTCCTGCAGCTCGTTAAAAATTCAGAAATGATCTTCAAGGACCAAAAGGTCATAAAATGTTTGATTTTTCTCAAAAAAAGTGCTGTGGGCATTAAATTTTCAGAGGGGATGTTTAAGATACTTTGTGATTAACATCTCACACATTTCAATAAAGTGGATGTTCCTGCATTGCAGCAGTGGTTTGAAGATGTGTTCTCCCCCCTTCCTGTCTGCACGACTCTCACGGAGCACCACTTTGAAACGCAGCCTGTCCGGCTGTTGAGAGGGGCCGGTTGTCTTTAAGGTGCTTTAAGGTAATTAAGAAGTGAGTGCAGGGTTTTATATGGTTCTGTGATGATTGTCACAAAGTGAACAAGGTCTCATGGTTTGATGCTTATCCCATGTCCCGGGTTGACCTGGACTGTATAAGCACTGCTTGGTTTTTTATTATGCTACATTTAACCAACGCCCACTGGCAGATTCCCTTGTGTGCAGAGTCCACAGACAAAAACGTCCATCTCTACTCTGTGTGGTTCGTACCAATTTGTCACACTTCTGTTTGCCTTGGTTGAAGCCCGGCCATTTTCCAGCACCTCATGGAGCGATAGCTGCGTCCTCACACTACATATGGTGTTCCTTACCTGGATGGTGTTGTCATTCATAGTGATACCTCAGTGGATCATGTGCAGCATATATGCACGTAAAAACTCCAAAACATGTACAAAACACAACAGAAGTGCTCCAGGATGCTAGGGCGCAGTGTTGAGCTTTTGTTACCTAGTGGCTACACAAGCCAGCAAGTACCAACGACCAGATTTAGTGTGTGGTAGTAACAGGTAAATGAACATTTTTTTTTAAATTATTTGAATATATATGAGTGCTTGTGTATAAATACACAAACAATACACACATGCTTTCAATTGTGTAATTTAAGTGATCTAGGTAGCTCTGTTTTGGAAGTTCAGTTCATGCTAGAAATGTGTTTTGGAGTTTGTACGTGTTTTGTCTCTAGGGGCCACCGCATATATTTATATATAAACATATATAAATAAAACCACTTTTTTTACATTAGTAATTCCTTTTGTGCATAATTTTATAGTGTTGTTAGTAATAAATTTGTCATGACCCTGTGCCTTCTCAGCTGACTCTGTATGGCTACAGTTGTTTTTGTTGTGCTCAATCTCTCTCTCCCCTCCCGCGCACTGCGCTCTACCGGGGCGGAGTCATGACGGCTCCAGCCCCTGGCTCGGACACCTGCAAACAATCGTCTCATCTCATCCACTTCTTAAGGCAGCTGCTGAGAGTGCTTCCTCGCTGGATTATTGTGTAACACTCATTCTCGCCAGCCTGAGGACCGCCGTTTGGTGAGCCAAAAGCCGGAGTCCAAGCTACCTGAGCTTCAGTGAAGGATTGTACATAGCCGTCCCCTTCCCGTGCCTGTGTTTCCCGGAGACCCTCTTCCTGTGCCCCCTCACTTGTATATACCCGCACCTGGTGTCTGTGTGTAATAAATTTGTGAACTTACGTGACGGTCTGCCTCCGAGTCTCTCCTGAGCCTGACAGAATAATCCAGCCATCGCTATGGACTCGGCAGACCCAGCCTCGGCCGCGACAGCCCCCATGTCTCTGGAGGAGCTTCTGCATCGACACGAACAAATGCTAGTAAGGCTCAGCGGAGAAGTGGCATCTCTAACTCAGGCTTTCGCCCAACGGATTCCACTGGCCGACTACCCGCTTCCTGCGGCTCCTCCCCAGGTAACACATGCTCCTGCCGTCACTACAGCGGCCACAGCTTCTCCGGCCACTAGCGCGGTAGCTTCAGTAGCCTCCGCGGTTTCGCTGGATAAGCTTTTACCGTCACCTGAGGCTTTTTCTGGCGAGATGGGAAAATGTGCGGGATTTTTGTTGCAGTGTTCCATGCAGTTTCAATTACTACCTCATGTGTTTGTTACTGACGGGGTTAAGATCGCTTACGTCACCCAGCTACTACGAGATCGAGCCCTGGCCTGGGCCCAGGCCCAGCTGCAGGCTTGCCCCGGAATGTCTTACGATGACTTCCTGTCTCGCTTCAAGTCGGTGTTTGATAAAGGCTCTAGCACGGAGGCTGCCGGCTATCGTTTGATTAATCTGAAGCAAGGTAGGCGAAGCATGGCCGACTTCTCTGTTGATTTCTGGACCCTAGCTGCACAGACCAAGTGGGGACCTGAGGCCCTGAAGACCACTCTGCTAAATAATATCCGCGAAGAGCTCAAGGATGAGATAACGATGCGTGAGCTTCCTGCTTCTCTAAATGCTTTAATGTCCCTGTGTATTCAGGTGGATGATCGCCTGCGGGCGCGCCAGAGCTCACGAAGACAGCAGTTTCGCGAGCCCCTGGCTTCTCGGGACCCCCAGCCCGACGCACGGGAGCCTAGAGCTTTCGGAACTGAGGAGGAGGCACCCATGCAACTGGGACGTTCTCGACTCACTCCTGCGGAGCGACAACGCCGGTTTTCCGCGGGTGAGTGTTTGTATTGCGGTCGCAAGGGGCATTTCATCTCTGCCTGCCCGGCGCTGGCAAAAGGAGGCGCCCGCCAGTAATTGAGGGGGTACTGGTGGGCGACCTGTCCAGCAACAAACCTCTTCCCCGTCTCTTGCTGTCTGCAAAACTCACCCTCCGGTCATTGTCCCATTCCCTCTCTGTGTTAATTGACTCTGGTGCAGAACAGAATTTCATTGATGCGTCGCTAGTCTCAAAGTTCAACATTGGCACACGGCCACTGCCTCATCCTCTCCGCGTGTCTGCCCTGTCCGGTCACCGGTTGCCTGACATAACGCACATCACCCTACCTGTCACGCTCACTCTCTCCGGTAACCACGTGGAGAACATTTGTTTCTGTGTATTTAAGGCACCAGTGACCCCGCTCGTACTAGGTTATCCATGGCTTTCACAACACAACCCACACATTGACTGGAAGAAAGAGCAAGTTATGGGGTGGAGTATGGGTTGCCACATGACCTGCCTTCGGGCCGCCACGTCTTCTGTCCCTTCTTCCCTCCCCGGGAAGCCTTCAAAAGCGCCAGAGTTGTCGTCAGTTCCTTCCGTCTATCATGACCTCGCAGCAGTTTTCAGTAAGGATGAGGCAAGCTCGCTTCCACCACACCGGCCCTATGACTGTGCCATCGATCTTCTCCCTGAAGCGCCTCTGCCCTCTGGCCGCCTCTACAGCCTCACACAGCCCGAAAGGGAAACCATGGAGAGATACATCAATGACTCTCTGGCTGCTGGGATAATTCGCCCGTCGTCTTCCCCGGTGGGGGAAGGTTTCTTCTTTGTTGACAAGAAAGACAAGACGCTCCGGCCGTGTATTGATTACCGCGGTCTCAACAAGATCACTGTAAAGAACAAGTACCCTCTTCCCCTCCTGAATTCCGCTTTCGAGTTACTCCAGGGGGCCACGGTGTTCAGCAAACTAGACCTGCGAAACGCTTACCACCTGGTGAGAATCCGAGAAGGAGATGAGTGGAAGACCGCTTTCAACACGCATATTGGACACTTCGAGTATCTTGTCATGCCCTTTGGCTTAACCAATGCACCCGCGGTCTTCCAGGCCCTAGTTAACGATGTTCTGAGGGATTTTATTAATCAATGTGCTTTTGTGTACCTTGATGACATTCTCATTTTCTCTAAGTCCCAGGCGGAGCACGAGAGTCATGTGAGGCAGGTCCTGCAGCGCCTCCTGGAGAACCGGCTGTTCGTGAAAGCAGAGAAATGTGAATTTCACGTTGACACGGTGGCCTTCCTTGGCTATATCATCTCTCGGGGGGATCTCAAACCTGACCCTGAGAAGGTCCGGGCTGTGGTGGACTGGCCTCAACCGCCGAACCGCCAGCAACTCCGACGGTTCCTAGGATTCGCCAACTTCCACCGACGCTTCATAAAGGACTACAGTAAGATTGCCTCACCTCTCACCGCACTTACCTCCCCCAAAGTTCCTTTTCAGTGGGACCTCGCTGCTCAGGAGGCCTTTTCCCTACTAAAGGAGAAGTTCGCTACCGCCCCCATCCTCCGTCAGCCCAACCTCAGGCAACCGTTCGTGGTGGAGGTAGATGCTTCGGACTCTGGAGTGGGAGCAGTTCTGTCACAGCGATTCGAAGGTACACTCCATCCCTGTGCGTTCTTTTCTCGTCGTCTCTCACCCGCAGAACAGAACTACGGCATCGGTGATCGGGAGTTGCTGGCGGTCAAACTGGCCCTGGAGGAGTGGAGGCACTGGCTTGAAGGCACGGAACACCCGTTCATCGTGTGGACCGACCATAAGAACCTTGAGTACATCCGGTCCGCCAAACGCCTAAATTCACGGCAAGCCAGGTGGGCACTGTTCTTCACAAGATTCAATTTCTCCATCACTTACAGACCGGGGTCCCGCAACGTGAAGCCCGATGCGCTCTCCCGTCAGTTTTCCAGTACGGAGGAAGACCCCGATCCTGAACCAATTCTACCAGCTACCTGTGTTATTGGAGCTGTCACATGGGAGATCGAAGCTCTCGTGCGCGAGGCCCAGGATACTGAACCCGACCCGAGCACGGGCCCCCCTGGTTGGTTGTTTGTCCCTGCTGCTGTCCGACCCCAGGTGCTCCACTGGGGCCACACTGCCCGGTTCACCTGTCATCCAGGAGCCCGCCGCACCATCACCTTCCTCCGGCGGTTTTTCTGGTGGCCCTCCTTGGACAAGGACGCCAGGGAGTACGTTATGGCTTGCACCACATGTGCCCGGAACAAACGTCCCAACCAACCGCCTGCTGGGCTTCTTCAACCGCTCCCCACGCCTGGGCGGCCCTGGTCCCACATAGCGCTGGACTTCATTACGGGGCTCCCACCGTCATCAGGTAACGCCACCATCCTCACTATCGTTGATCGTTTTTCTAAGGCGGCTCATTTCATCGCCCTCCCGAAGCTCCCTACGGCCCTGGAGACCGCCAAGCTGCTCACCACCCACGTCTTCCGGCTTCATGGCATTCCGATGGACATCGTCTCCGACCGGGGACCCCAGTTCACCTCTCGGGCTTGGAAGGAGTTCTGCACACAGATCGGCGCCAAGGTCAGTCTCTCTTCTGGCTTCCACCCTCAGAGCAATGGACAGACAGAGCGTACCAACCAAGAGCTCGAAGCAGCACTCCGCTGTGTTGTCTCTCACAACCAGACCACTTGGAGCGAGCAACTCCCCTGGATTGAGTACGCCCACAACTGCCTGACCTCATCTGCCACTGGACTGTCGCCGTTCGAAGCCTCACTGGGCTACCAACCACCCCTGTTCCCGGCCGTGGAAGGTGAGCATACGGTTCCATCAGTGCAACATCACTTCCGCAGGTGCCGCCGGGCCTGGCGGTCCACCCAAGCCGCTCTGCTACGGACAGCGGAGCGCAATAAGGCGCTCGCCGACCGCCGCCGGATCCCTGCACCTGCCTATACGGTTGGGCAACGGGTATGGCTCTCCTCACGCTTCGTTCCCATTCGTGCTGAGTCGAAGAAACTTTCCCCGGCGTTCATCGGTCCGTTCGAGATCGAGGCCCTGGTCAATCCGGTGTCTGTCCGTCTGAAGCTGCCTCGCAACATGCGTATCCATAATGTTTTCCATGTCTCCCAGGTCAAACCTGTGCTCTCCAGCCCGTTGTGCCCTCCTTCCAGGCCCCCTCCGCCCGCCCGGCTTGTGGATGGGCAGGAGGTGTTTGACATCTCCCGCATTATGGACTCTCGGCGGCGGGGGAGGGGCGTTCAGTACCTGGTGGACTGGGAGGGCTACGGGCCAGAGGAACGTTCCTGGGTGCCTCGGTCGGCGGTTCTGGCTCCTGATCTGCTCCGCGAGTTTCACCGGCGGCATCCGGGTAAGCCGGGTGGGTCGCCGAGGGGCTCCCGTTGAGGGGGGGGTACTGTCATGACCCTGTGCCTTCTCAGCTGACTCTGTATGGCTACAGTTGTTTTTGTTGTGCTCAATCTCTCTCTCCCCTCCCGCGCACTGCGCTCTACCGGGGCGGAGTCATGACGGCTCCAGCCCCTGGCTCGGACACCTGCAAACAATCGTCTCATCTCATCCACTTCTTAAGGCAGCTGCTGAGAGTGCTTCCTCGCTGGATTATTGTGTAACACTCATTCTCGCCAGCCTGAGGACCGCCGTTTGGTGAGCCAAAAGCCAGAGTCCGAGCTACCTGAGCTTCAGTGAAGGATTGTACATAGCCGTCCCCTTCCCGTGCCTGTGTTTCCCGGAGACCCTCTTCCTGTGCCCCCTCACTTGTATATACCCGCACCTGGTGTCTGTGTGTAATAAATTTGTGAACTTACGTGACGGTCTGCCTCCGAGTCTCTCCTGAGCCTGACAAAATTAATTAAAGCAACAAAACAACCTGAAGAGCCGGTTCAGAGCCAAAAGAGCCGGTTCTCTAAAAAGAGCCGGAAATCCCATCACTATTGGGTACAATTTTGGAGGTGAGCAGGTGCATCCACATATGGATAAAAAAACAGCCATTGCATCCTTCCCAGACAAGATATTTCTAATTTTAAATATATTGCAGAAATGGAAGAAAGGCTTAAAAAGTTGCTTAATATTTCCATTGAAAGACGAGTCCTGGTCAAAATGACTCTAAGATTCCTCATAGTGTTACTGGAGGCCAAGGTATTGCATCCAGAAGACGATGAAATCCTTATTTGTTGATAAAATTGTCACAGAGCTTCCCCCATTCATTACTAAAGATTCACATCAAACTTATCCCATTCTTGGTTGCTTTAATGAACATTTTTTGTTGTCACAGTTTGATACTGATGATTTCTTGTGAACACTCCTTTAGTATGAACCCAGTGACAGTACCTGGGCCGGTTGTAGACAGGCATATATGAGGGGACAGACAGAAATGTAAAGGGGGCACCTGGTGGCAATGGAAGCAAGAACGGTGTGGGGGTTGGGTGGGGTGCTCTGGATTAGGGGCAGTGTTGGGGAGTAATGGAATATATGTACCGGCGTTACGTATTTAAAGCACAAAATATGAGTAACTGTATTCCGTTCAGTCTGCTATTACACTCGTAAATCCTAGTACTTATTCCTGCATCTTTCAAGATCTTACAAAGCTTCAAATGACGCGTCGACTATTAAATTAGTCATTGACGACTTTGATAGTCAACGTAATAGTGACTAGTCAACTACTCTGGAGAACTGTTTTTGTCATTTAATTGGATTGCACTTTATCAGGCCTCCACCTTATGACCTGACCAACTTGGGTGTCCTGAAGACTAAGCTTCTGCTGGTCTAGCACGCAAACCCCCTAACCACGTTAATGTGGCAATCCCTCAGGTAGAAAACATAAAAGCAACAAATCAAAAAATAAAATACTGCTCATCAGATTCTAACAACTAAAAACATGACAGGAGAACAATGCAAACTAAAACGACATAAAAATATCACAGTCTTTAATCAGGGGTATAACATGGTATAAGATAATATTATAATCCCACAATTTCCCCTTTGATCTCTTTTTAAAGAGATCACTTACACCTTATAATCCAGTTTTGCGAGGTCCATTTCTTCTTACCCCTATGGCCCTCTGTCCTCCTTTAACGGATGGACCTTATGTGGGATGACCTCTGTGCTTGGGCAATTCAGATCCAAGAAAAACTATATTTACAACAACAACAGTAGTTACTGATGACGCTCCCATCATTCTCCCACAGCTTTATTTTGGTGCTACAGTTTTCCCCAACCTCATCTTGGTGCTACCTTGTACCTTTCCCACGTACTCAGACTAGAACCTCTGTCCGAGGAGCTTTTAACCTTTATTTTTTTTCTGCAGCTACGAGTTTCTTCCAGTCGGGTGATTCTCTGCTCCTCTTCGAACCTTCTTGGTCTGGTGTTCCTGGATTTCCGCCAACCCCTTTGTGGTTATTAGTGTGCTTATGGGATCCATCCTGTTGAGGTGACTAGCCGGAGCCCAAACGGCATGACACTTGACCCCAGTTGCTGTCTTGGCAGTCTCTGTGTCTGTCTCTGCTGCGAAGGATCCTCATATCTCTGTGACCTCGTCTGGTGTCTGTTCTTTTCTCTGTAAGGCAGAAAACCAAAACACCTCTCTCCCTAGCCTTAATAATCTAATGTTGTTATCCATTGTTCTTCTAGTGATGCAAATTTGGTTTAGAATATCATGTTCAGGACTCTCTGACCCAGAGACTTATTCTAATCATATCTACATGTGTAAGCATGTTTGCATTTACCCCTCTGCTTATGACCTTCAGAAGACTGAGTGTCAACTCTTATTTGCAATGTGTGTATTAAAATGATTATAACCGCTTATTTAAGTAAAAGAAATCAAAATCAAATTAACCATTTTCAATTCTAACATTTTCCCTCCTTTTCACAAAAACATATGTTTCATTCAGCCTGCCGTCACACGGTTTCCTCTCCAGTGTGATACTCAGCTTCTCATGAACACTGGCATTTTATCTTCTAAACGCTATTCAGTTTATTTCAATCATTAATGCTTAAACATGAAAATGATGATTTATGCTTCTCACTGGTTCTCAAGAAAAAGTCTGGGAACCTCTGGGTCATAATCTTAAGTTTTACTATACCTAAATTATTAAACACACAAATAAAGTCATTGTTTCATGTTAAAACTCGACTTCCCCCTTTTTGACACAATCCCATGTGTCAATTCACCGGAGCTAGAAATTAAAGGAAAAGGTTAGTGACATCGTATCTCAGAAAACATCAGAAATTCTCCTCTCCAGTATTGTTGCTCTGGCCCTGCTGCCCTGTGTTAGGGAATGAAATCAGTTTAATTATCATGTTAGATCTGTTGAACTCCTGGCTCCGCCCAGAGCCTGCATCCGCAAAACTGCCTAGAAACAAAACCTGTGTGTTACTATGAAGTTCACATTTGCAACTCTGTTTTTCCCTCACTGACCACCGCAGGAGAATTTGTGTCTTGATTCAGCCATGAATCCAGCTCACCTGATTCATCACTGAGCCCAACCTTCACTGGCATCTGATAGTGTGACACTGCATATTCTTCTCTTAGTGTCACTGTTTTCCAATCTTTTACTTAGAGTCCTTAAACATGAGATAGACCGCGTCCACAACGAGTCAATACAGCTGTAAATATGGCCAATTATCAAGCGTTTATTTTAATGCATGCTTTAGTCAACCACTCACCTAGAGGATCTTCAATCCCAGAAAATTCCTTCTCCTCATTTAATAAAGTCTGTCATCCTTCCATGCCCTGGTAACTGGCCCATCCGGAGCTGTATCACTTTGAAATGCACATACAACAAGCCGAACCACACCTTGGTCACACCAACCCTTTTGTCCAACGCCATCCTAGTCTGGACTGTCAAAGTTGACTTTAACGCTTACTGTTCTGACATTCCTGTTTATTACATTCCCTGGTCAGATTAGCAAATCTCTGCACACTAGAATAAACATAATCAACATGGTCAACATTTTATTGGGTTTTATTTCAAAATATTATAGATTCAAACCCTCCACCCCCGCGGGGTTTGCCAAATTATGTTTATCTAGAACTCCTCTCCATCTCTAAATTTTTCCAGAATTTTATACTTAGTGTCAAATTTTAGGAATTTGACCATAAGTGACATTTATGGTGATATTCCTCCCTCGAACATTTGCAATTACCAAGTGGGTGCTATAGGAAACAAAAGCTCAGGACAGAACAACTATCAGTCATGTGCTTTATGCAAAATTTGCATATATTTTAAATTTCATATTGATCCTCTGAGTGTAATGGTACATTTTAATTTATCAAAGCTAAACACAATGGTTTTTTCTTCATTGTTTTACTCTTCTTCTTTGCAGTACTACATCCTAGTGTAACAGAGTTAAAAATACATCTGGAAAAAATGTACTTACCTGGTCTTAATTATTATTTTAAGTGTGAATTTATCATTTTTGTTGTATTTTATTTTGGAAACCCAGAAACCGGATCTCGCTCTGGCGTCTGAGGCTTCCAAGGCTTCCGTTCCTCACAAGGCGCGTTTGCACTGTGAGGGTAAGTTCTGTACTGAAAGGCTCTGAAATTATTAGGGTTTTGGCGTAAATGTTGGCACATAAGTTGTACATGTCGATGTATATAGGTTTGTATTGATTAGTGATGGGTAGATGAGGCCAAATAATGTTGTTCCAGGTTCAACATTGCAAGTGACCAATGACCTTCTGCTGACGTCATCCACGACCTCGAAAAAAACAAATACCTTAAAAAAATCTACTTCACTTGCGAGAAGACAAACCGCCTCTGTAAGGACAATATGTATAATGCTTACCGTTTATTAAAGGAAAGTATCCTGAAATGCAAGGAATTCCAGAAGGGGTTTCTCTTCTCGCAAGTGAAGTCGATTTTTTAAGGTGGTATTTTTCAAAGGCACAAAAGGGGGACGTCACAACAATGTGATTGGTCACTTTTATTACATTTATTATGATGATGTGTGAACAACACCCACAGGAGGATATCAGATCATCCGTGTCGGACACAGTGTTGCTGTGTTGCTCCATACTGACACCTGCTGGACCTTAAATTATTTTTTTAATTACTTAAATGTTTGTTTGTTTTTTTACACCAACTCCTCAGCTTTGGAAAATCCACAGGCACAGATGAAGCTGGGGTACACAAAAAATGTAAAGCCAGGTGGAAAAGGTTCTGATAAGATGTCTTCCTATTCCTCCAGTACATTAAAGGATCCTCTGATCTTGGAATGTTTCTCTCCGACACTCTCCAAAATCATAAAACACATATTAATAAAAAAATGATGATAAAGCTGTTCAGTGTCAATATAAGCCGACCTGTGTCATTCTCAGTGTGTTTGTCTCCTCATTTTCATGTTTGGCTCTGTCATGCCTGAACACTGAGGAGGTGCTTTTGTTTGTGTAAGAAATGCAGAGCATGAATTAAATAATTTACACTGCAAGTCACATTGCTGTTTTCCCCATTCTGATAGATTACACTGAAACAAAGACAGACAAACTATTTGCAGTTAAAAGATCAAAATGATCCCACACAGCAGAAACTGTCCTTTTTCTTTCAGGCTCCATTTTATTATGGAGAGATGTGTATTTTTATTTATCTTTGTGAGAGTAATTTTTGTGGGGCTTTTTGGTGGCGACTCATTCTTTTGACAGATACGGATGCGGTACCTTTTAAACACAGTTTGGTGCATTGGCAATGAGCGATACAGCAGCTGTATCAATCACGTGACAGTCTGTGAGTTCGGTACATGCGCCGGTGCGTCAGTGTTGCTGGCCCCATCACTAGTATTGATGTTACAATGTTACTGCATAACCGAAACAACCTATTAAACCTATTAAAGGTTCACACACATCTGATGTTCTTGCTGCAACATTAGAAGAAATCCATTCAGAGTATCACATCAGAGAAAAAGTGACCTGGACGAAAACAGACAGTGGTTCAAACTTCTTGAAGGCCTTTTGATTATATGGTGAGGAGAAATAGGAAGAAACAACCAATTGGCAGGAGGACGGTGGGTCTATACTTGATGATGCAGGAGAAGACAGTGCGTTAGAGGTGGAGTATCAAGATGTGTTTGCCGTTTTGGATGACAACACAGGTCTGGAGTACCAGCTCCAAAGGGACCAAATGTGTGCACATCCTCTATTCAATCCTATATCAACAGTTGATGCCACTGCTGCAGAAGCTACCAATAATACATGCAAGGGACTATCTCGTTCTGCTTTTGCAAAATGTCATGCTCTGTGGAATAAAACCAGCAGGTCAATCATGGCTTATGAGGAACGTGCAAGTTGATGTTTTTATTCGACCCAATCAGACTCGTTGGATCTCCCTGTTCCTTGCTGTGGAAAGACTTGTGCACATTCATAAAGAGCAAGAAGAGAAAGGAATCAGCAATGTTTGCACAGCATTAAAGATAAAGATGTAATTTGACGGAACTTGTTTTTAAATATTAAATTGTGATTAATGTGTGAATCCACCCTTTTTTAAGTGACTTTGAATGAGACTGAAAAATGTAAATATTCCTTATCAATTACTTATAATTTTACTGTCTTATTTTCCAATCATTTGCAAATTTTACAGACAATGCATAGTTATTACATTCTTGTAGAAATGGCTATGACTTATTTCTGTTTTTACACCTTTTTTAGGTTCAATCCTGCTGAAATGGGATTTGTGGTTGAGTACACTGCTGTGATGAAGCCTGTTGCCATGGCCTTTAATATCCTCCAAGGCTAATCATCTGTGCACATGGGCTTCTAACTGCCAACATTTTACCAGGTGCTGGAGAAGCTGGAGTCCTCTTGCAAAATGTGTAGACCTCTTGTTGATGCACTGCGGGATGGGATCCAGAAACGTTTTGGAGAAATAATGAAAGACCCTGATTGCAGCAGTACTTCTACCAAGATTGAGAACATTATCACTCAGAAAAATAAAGGTGCCAACTGGAACCAAAAGTGGTTCTTTAGACTGATGCCATAGAAGAACGTTTTTGGTGCCGCGAAGAACCTTTCAAACAATGGTTCTTTGAAGAACCATTTCTTTTAGTGGTTCATTGAAGAACCTTTAAAGGTGCCCCAAAGAACCATCAAGAAATGGTTCTTTGGGGCACCTTTAAAGGTTCTTCAATGAACCATTTTTAAAAAGGTCCTTCAAATGGTTCTTTAAAAAAACATTTTAAAGAACATTTTTGAAATGGTTCTTTAAAGAACCATTTCAAATCTTAAAATGTGTCATATCATTGAATTTGAGTAGGGTAAAATAAATGCGAGCACAGCATAGAAATATATTAGTTGTTTTATATCCATTTCGTAATATACCAAATGACAAAAAGGCATTTTAACCCTCAGCACCACATCACTACTAATACATGTCACATATTAGTCATTTAAACAATAATAATTAAATATATTTGCTATACTATAAATAAATATATATAAATATTATATCTATAGATAACACAACAATTAATACATGTATTGTTTAATTAATAAAGCATCAGAAAGTGATAAAAACACATTCAAAATGTGTTATGTAAGGTAAATTTCTTCGCTGCGTTCGCACTTTCAGATACACTGACAAATCATCTCCGTGTTCACACTGGAGAGAAACTCTATGTTTGTGGAGAATGTGGCAAACAGTTTACAGAGTCCGGCTCCCTCGGCTGCACACTGGAGAGAAACCATATAGATGTGACCTGTGTGACAAAACCTTTGCTCAACTGGCAGAAGCCATCGCTGTATACACACTGGAGAGAAGCCATACTGGTGCAACAAGTGCAACAAACCCTTCACTCAGTGGTCCAGTGTTAACCACCACAGGCGTCTGCATACTGGAGAGAGATCGTTCTGGTGCGAAACATGCGGGAAAATGTTTTTTTTGGGCAAAACATCCTGAAGGAGCATCAACTCACTCACACCAGGTACCCGTGGAATCGCTGCGGGGACGTGTTCCCTGATGGACGTCTTCTGTACAATCACAACCTTGGTCACAGGTGGAGAGACAAACAGGTCAAGAGAGCAATGCAAATGAAAACTGAGGCTGGGAATCAATGGTCTGCATAGAGATTTCAGCTTTTGCTCCTGCAGCACGTGCGTACCCCCAATAATAACTGGAATGTGTGAACGACCTTCAGACTCACTGTCTGATGACAAAACTGACCTCAGTCCAGCCCAAGCAGGTAAACGGATGAAGGATATGGAGTTGTTTCTTTGGCAAATGATTAAAATATCTTTTTTCTGCTTCTGGTTTTAACCTAAATGTTGTCATCTTGATAAAGAAATGACTGAAACACTCTTGTGGGGCCTGTTTAGTGGACCTCTTGTTCATCGTAACTGATTTAATTTCTTCGCTTTTTCTTAGTTTAAGCTCATCGTTCTCTTTTGCTGCTTCAGCAGTTTTAAGTTTTGTTTTGAGTTTTAGAGATTTATTTTTAGGTCTTTTTATTTTGATTATTTCCTTGTGTTCTTTTCTTCATATTTGCTGTTTTGATTCGTTTAATTCATGTCTTTACCATGGGGCTTTAAATTTTTTTTTTGATTGTATTTGCACCTGGATTAAGATGTGCTCTCTAAATAAAGGTTTTCTTACCTGACTTCTTCCTGTTTCTTTCATGCTGTGTTCCACAGTCAGATGCAGGTGGCAGAAACAGAACTATCAGGTACTCCTGAGAGAACAGGGCGGAGTCTGGAGAGGTGAAGGTGACCATTATCAGAGTGGTCACTCAAGCTTTCAATGAAGCTTCAATGTGCCGGCTTACATCATCTTTTATATTGAGTCTGACTCAGTAAGTCAGACTAAACTGGACTGGAGCCACAACATTGATTCTCTGTACAGGAAGGGTCAGAGCAGACTCTACCTGCTGAGGTGGCTGAGGTCATTTGGAGTCCAGGGAGCGCTTTTAAAGACCTTCTATGACTCTGTGGTGGCATCTGTCATTTTTTACAGTGTTGCATGTTGGAGCAGCAGTTTATCAGCAGCTGAGAGGAAGAGGTTGGATAAACTCATCAGGAAGGCCAGCTCTGTTCTGGGATGCACCCTGGACCCAGTGCAGGTGGTGGGAGACAGAAGGACTCTGGCCAGAATAACATCTCTGATGGACAGAGTCTTCCACCCCATGCATGTAGATGTTGCTGAACTGCAGAGCTCCTTCAGTGACAGACTGCTGCATCCTAGATGCATGAAGGAGCGTTTCTGCAGGTCCTTCCTCCCTGCAGCTGTCAGACTGTACAATCAGAACTGCTCCCAACAAACATAGATGTTCAGTGCTGTAACAACGTCTACTGTTATAACTGCACGTTACTTTTCTCAGTTTATATATACATTAACTTATTGAAAGTTACATGTCTACTTTTTAATGCACAGGTACAATACACAATCTGCACTTTTCTAATTATTCTAAATATTCTGAACTATTTAAAAATCGTTCAGTATCCCGCTATGTTTGCACGCTATCTGTACGCTATTTTTAACAACTGTACTGTACTCTGCTCTGGTAACTATTGTCCATGATGTAAATATGTACAAACTGTGTTTTTTGTTTTCTGCTCTGTGTCCTGTTCTTTTTGTATATGTGTGTTTTTTTGCTGCTGTTACATCCAAATTTCCCCATGTGGGACAATTAAAGGATTATTCTATTCTATTCTATTCTATTCTATTCTATAAATGCAATTCCAGGGTTGCAACAAACCAAACTGTTTGATAATCTGTACAAACCTCTGGTTCCACAAACTTACATGCACTGGGAGTTGCAGGTCACTACCCTTAAACAATATGAATGAATCAAACTCAGAGTTGATTTTAATGACGTTTTTTTTTCTTTTTTCTGTGTGTCAGCTCGTCCTTTAAAAACATTTTTATATCTTACAGTTTTTTGTATGTTTCTCATATGTTGAAACACACCAGCTACTTCCTCCTGCTGTTTCGCCATTTGTGCTTCCTCAAAAGTATGAACAAATGAGGCTCATGTGTAAGTTCAATAAGAAACCTCTATAGTCCCACATCTGTCTGGTTCCCAAGTGTTTGTTGACTTATCCAAGCTTTAGATCACTTCCACTTTGCCACTCTGTTAAGCTCATTGCAACATCACCAGTCTAGTGCAACTATCATTCTGCCTGTAGCAGAAATATCGCCCAGCATGTGCACAGTGTGACACACCCTGGTTGAGATGAGTGTATGATAGTCTTGGTCTTTCAAATCATACATCAGTGCAGTGACTCAAAGCATCACAGGTTATACAAAAGATGATGTTGTAACAGCTTGAAAAGATGAATTTCCCCAAAAAGAGTGTCTGTGACTTCTTTGCCTCCTGTTTTTACTTCTACTCCTGTACAAGGGCTCATGCTGAGGTGGCAACACTTATCGTGCTGAAGACAACTTTAGACTTTGAGGATTGGAGCTGAAGAGGTGTTTGGTAGGTGTCAAACTCAGAGTTGATTTTAATGACATGTTTTTTGGTTTTTCTGTGTCAGCTCGTCCTTTAAAAACAGTTTTATGTCTTGCATGTTTTTGTTTCTATGTTGTATGTTGCATATGTTGCACCAACACGTTCTCACTCCCAACTCGTCAAATGTGTGATGCATGGTCAGGCTCCCTCTGCTTCACTTATCAACGTGCAGGGTCCTCTTATTGAATACTATAGAGCTCCCTTAACGTTGTTTATTGACGAGAAGAGATTGACGAGAGCCTGTTGTCCGTATATTTATATATTTCCGAAATCACATTGTAGTGACGTATACTGAACACAATAAATTATATAATGTAAACAACTACCTGAGATACAGCAGATAAATTAATTATAGGCTATTACTTTTGTATGGTTTATTGCATTTATGGAGGGAGTGGTGTATGCTGGGTAATGGCACAGCTAGCGACTGGGTGACTTTATTCATCCGCTTCGGCTGTTATCAGTCCATACAATGGGCGTTATTAGCACAAATCAGTCCCATAGATATGGGCCATCTCCTGCTAGATTGTTCAGAAGGTTGTTATCATCCATCCAGATGGAGGATCACTAACAGGAGCGTGGGAAGACTCCAGGATCCACTCTGGCTGGAATCCGGTGGATACAGCAGTGTTTACAGGTAAGACCGTCTTGCCACGCTCCTGTTAGTGATCCTCCATCTGGATGGATGATAACAACCTTCTGAACAATCTAGCAGGAGATGGCCCATATCTATCGGACTGATTTGTGCTAATAACGCCCATTGTATGGACTGATAACAGCCGAAGCGGATGAATAAAGTCACCCAGTCGCTAGCTGTGCCATTACCCAGCATACACCACTCCCTCCATAAATGCAATAAACCATACAAAAGTAATAGCCTATAATTAATTTATCTGCTGTATCTGCTGTTTCTCAGGTAGTTGTTTAATTATATAATTTATTGTCTTCAGTATACGTCACTACAATGTGATTTTGGAAATATATAAATATATGGACAACAGGCTCTTCCGCGGCAATCTCTTGTCGTCAATAAACAACATTAAGGGAGCTCTATAGTATTCAATGAGAGGACCCTGCACGTCAATTCTCGACGTGAGGGGGGTACCCTGCGCGGCGATAAGTGAAGCAGAGGGAGCCTGACCATGCATCACACATTTGACGAGTTGGGAGTGAGAACGTGTTGGTTGCACCACACCAGCTACTTCCTCCTGCTGTTACCACTGAACTGATGTGTGAAGCTACAGTGAGATTTCTCAACACGGCTGGTTAAAACGTGCGCATACTGTGACAAAAAAGAGCTGCTGAAACCTGCTGACAGCTTCTAGGAAATCTTTTCATAATGCTGCTCCACGGTGAGAACAGAAGACATCAGTCATGGACAAATGACTGTCCCAGCAGAAACAAATGACACATTATCAAATAGTATAATTCACAAGACATTATCAGTAACAATCAACCCTCTAAAATAAAAAAAGAAAGAAAAAAATGGTCTTACTGCACATATGTATGCCTCCCAAGTGTTTGGTGACTAATCCAAGATTTAGATCACTTCCACTTTGCCACTCTATCAAGCTCATTGCAACATCATGGGTGTTGGTGACTTCTTTCCCTCCTGTTTCCACTTCTACTCCTGTACCAGGGCTCATGCTTAGGTGACAACACTTACTGTACTGAAGATGACTTTAGATTTTGAGGATTGCAGCTGAAGAGGTGTTCGGTAGGTGCAGTGTTAAGAAGAGGAATGTGGAAGGACATTTTTGGATTTTGCCAGAAGAAGAGGAGGGAACATAGGGTGACTACCTGAAAGAGACAGGAGACTGTAAAGTGGTGTCAGTGGCCCTTTTGAGTTCATCTGTTACCTGTTAAACAAAACAGGTTAAACAAAACGAATATACTAACATATGCCAGTGAATACCATTATCACTAATGCTAAAACATCTGCATATTTTTTTGCAGATCCATGGCACTAGTTTCACTAGTGCAATTTAAATTGGCTGAAGTTGCTGTCACATGTTAGCTGTAGTGATGAAGTGATGAAGGTCATTAGTAATAAAATCCATCAGTGGTAATAAAGTGAGTCTGCGCTAAAATAAGAAGTGTAGCAATAGCTGATCAGAAAATGACTCATCTGTAGTGGAAATATGTTCTGACAGTTTAACAGTGAAGACAAAGAGGAAATAAGTCAGTGTGCAGTGTGATGTCACTGTATATTTCCTGATCTACAGTCATACCATCACTCTGAGAATGGACGAAGCAGCTTTAGAGCTTTTTCACAGAAAGCTACAGAACCAGAGGTGAGTCCTGATACTTTCTCATTCTCACATCTTTAATACTTCTACTGCTAGAAAAAAAGAGATGTTTTTAACCATCCTCACTTAAAGGACAAAAATAATCAGCCTGCTTCTGCCAGTGTTCAGGAAACTAATGTGAATATATGATTACCGATGTTCTTTTGACTAAGGCTGAGGGTGTCCTGGTGCCAAGTGCACTGACGAACAACCTTACCTTAAATATGTTGATAATGGTTGAGAACATTCATTATGATCCATGGCACTAATTTTGCTGGTTTCATCTCTCAGTGGAACTTAACTTGAATGGTCTGCACCTACTGTCTCAAGCAAACCAGCATATAGAGAGAATATAGAAAGAAACAGTCTGTTACCACCTGTTATATTCCTACAGTGCAAAAACAGCTCTCTTGGCGATTGTGGCTCAAGAGTTGGGAGTTCACCTTGTAATCAGAAGGTTGCTGGTTCGAGCCCCGGCTTGGACAGTCTCGGTCGTTGTGTCCTTGGGCAAGACACTTCACCCGTTGCCTACTAGTGGTGGTCAGAGGGATTTCCCGGTGGCGCCAGTGTCCGGCAGCCTCGCCTCTGTCAGTCCGCCCCAGGGTGGCTGTGGCTACAATGTAGCTGCCATCAGCAGTGTGACAATGTGTGTGTGAATGGGTGGATGACTGGATGTGTAAAGCGCTTTGGGGTCCTTAGGGACTAGTAAAGCGCTATACAAATACAGGCCATTTACCATTTGAAATAAAGCAAATAGTCTTAAATCTTACAAAATCATCTTGTTTTGAGAAAATACAATCTGCCAATGAGGGTAAGCAAAAGTTGCTTGGCTAACAACAAGACAATTTTGTCTGATTTAAGAATATTTGGTTTATTTCAAGCAGAGCTGTTTTTGAAGTGTAGTGTGTAACCTGTAAATAAAGTTCAATGTGAGCTGAAATATCTTATTAAGAAAAAATTTGATATATATTCCTAGAATGAGCTTAATTTTCTTGTGCAAAAATTTTCTTGTTAAGAACCTGTTTTCTTTTTAGACAAAAAATTAAAGAAAATGTCCATAAACAAGGTTTTTTTTTAACTGTCTTGAAAATATAAATACATATATATATATTGCAGTTTATTCCTGTTGTTGTCTCTGATTCATTATTCGTACATTATTCGTAGGCAATGAAATCCCTGAGTTTTGTTAGGAAATAACTAATACAGCTATGCTTTCTTATCAAGGCTGGGCCACGCTGGTATGAAACGGAGCCAATACGCAGGGGTCAATTAACATAAGGAATCAAAAATGCAAAATAAACTCAAACTGCTGGCTCACAGACCGACCCCGATATGAAGAGCTTTTAAAGCCAAAGTCATTTTATTTATATAGCACATTTTGTTACATGTAAACTTAATGTGCTTGCCAAAAGCAACAAAAACATAGGAAGCAATATGACTTCACATTTCTTTAAGGCAATGAAAACAGCAAAGTAAAACATATAAATATATATAAACTTTACACAAAAAGTGGATAAATTTGTGTTTGGTTGACTATTTCTTTGTTGTAACAGTGCTTCTTGGCAATGAATCCAACATTTATTTAACACAACAAACCAAGAGACCGTGGAGGTGAATCATTTCAAAAATGAACTGGATTTATTTTCAGTGGCAGATCCATGGTTGCCCCCAAAAACATGACATCATCTTTGAACCAGACCTATGACGTTGACGATACATCCATGAAGCCTTACTTTATAGCGGTCTACAGTCTGGTGTTCCTCGTAAGTTTCAAATTATCCAATTGTGCTCTGTTAGAAATTGGTTTATGTGTCGGTGTATGCACCAATCCTTTTCTTTTCCTTCCACTCTGTTTATTTTTAGGTGGGTTTACTCCTCAATGGCTTTACATTGAAGGTCTATCTTTGTCGAGATTGGCCTGAGGTATCCAACAGCTTGATGGTCTACTTGAAGAACCTGACAGCTGCTGACTTCCTGCTCTGCCTCTGTCTGCCACTCCGCATTACCTACTATGCCAGCAGTTCTCCCATCATTCGTAGGCTTTACTGCAGCTTTGGAGCTTCTGCCTTTTTCATCAACATGTGTGCCAGTATATTATTCATGGGGTACATCGCTGCCAACAGGTAAGGAACCTTTACTTATTTAAGGCTGTAGTTACCGATAATGTAAAAACTAGATTAAGTGGTTAACCACTACCCTGTGCTCCTGACAAAAGCATGAATGTATCCTTTTGACTTAACTGACTTCTTCAGATTAGGCACCTTGGTGACTGATTAGTGAAGTTGTATTCTGCCTATTTCTCGTCTCTCTCCAGGTATCTAAGGATCATCCATCCTTCAGGAACTCACATGCTGCAGACACTGCAGACTGCACGAATCATCTCTGTCATCACCTGGGTTTTTCTCCTGGCTCCAACAATTGTATATATCATAATTTTTTTCAGTTCCCAGAAACCTCTGACCTTTAATCCTAGCCGCTGCGTTCACCTGTTTAGTCAATCAGTCAGCCTGTTGTTCAGAATAATCAACACCTTCTCTGCCTTCATCTTCCTCTTAGTCTTCATATCCATGGTCTTCTTCTACTACAGCATCTCCCGCAGAGTGCTGGAGGCACAGCAGAAGCAGCTGGCCTCCTCTGGCTCTGAGAAGCTGCTGAAGTCTCGCAGAAACATGTTGGTGCTGGTCAGCATCTTCTGTGTTTGCTTTGTCCCATTTTACCTGGTTCGTCTTCCCTTTACGTTTCTGTGGAGCGATGACTCAGTAGGTCCAGTATTGTTCTACCTGAAGGAGGTGACCACCATGGTGTCAGTTTTTAACATCTGCCTCGACCCTCTTGTTTACTTTTTCTTCAGTAAGACTTTTTGGGACAAGGTCAGAAAGGCATCCTGGAGAGCCCAACATACAACTAGAAACGAGGAGAATGAGAGCAGGAAGGACAAGCTGGACATCATTACATGAGAACCAGTGACTTCAACCAGTTAGTTTTGAAAATGTACATTTTAGATTTCAATTTTGTTTTACAAGTTGATAAAACAAGTGCCATGGACCTTTATCCTCGCAAACCACAAGTCAGAAATCAAAACAGAGCTAAAATCAACACAGAAACATTTCCACAGAGACGGCATCAGTGTTTATGTTTCTAGTTTTCAGGAATGAGCTCAAAGGCTGATTTAGTATGAATGAACTGAACCATTCTGTGGTCAAATTCAAATGTTGTTCATATGGTTCTGGCTCTTTGGCTCACATGATTTAATGATTTAGTTTTATACAATTTAGTATTACATTTTACGTTGCTGAGTATGTTTGCGAATTTCTAGTTTATGTGCTTTTGTTTATTAGGTTACCTTTGTGCCTTTGTCTTCATCTATGTGTCCTTCGCTCCCTCTCTATCTGTGTGTCTTCTTTGCCCTTCAGCTCCTAGTCGTGTCCTATCTTTCTGTCTCCCTCTTTTGTTACCATGCTTCCCCTCCTTGTGCTTCATTTCTCTTCTCCCCTCTATGTCATGTGAATCCTTGTCTGTTTCTTCAACGAACCCAGTGTCAAGCTGTGTGTCTTATTCTGCGGCTCAGTGTGTTTCCTGTTTTATTTTGCACCCTGTGTTCAGCGGGTTCAGTTTTGCTTCCCTCTGTCTAGTCTACTGCTTGTGTTCCCCATCTGTTTCCATTTCCCTCCCTTCCCCCAATTTCAATGTAAAGAGGAACTTTTATCCCGTTCAGCAGTAATTTGTACAGTTCATAATGAAAATTAAACAAAAGACAATGACCGAATTCCTTTTGCTTATGAATAAAAAAAAACAAAAAAACATTTATAACCCATTTTCCTACTTTAGAGTTTTTCCACAAATATGTCAAAGTTGTGTTATGTAATGTAAAAATAAGTGTGTGCTTCATTTTTTTTTGGCTTAAATAAAGACAAATGTTTTGAGGTTGGTGTGGTCAAGTCAAGTTGAGTTTTATTGTCAATATATACTCAAGTATGCAGTGGGATAAAATATTGTCCTCCTGGATCAAAGGTGCAAATTGTAAAACTAAAATTGAAAAATTAAAAATTTAATTATACATATATACAACTTTACAGAATACAGAATAGATGAACTAAATGCAAGTACAAAGGCATTGTACTGGAATAGAGATAGAGTAAGAATAGAAAAGAGTGAGAATAAATACATTAGTACCCTACATCCTGCACCTTTTTCACTTCTATGGTCTCTCTCCTGTCCCAGTGATTATATGGTGTCTGGTCGTTGGTGGTTCTCAGTGGTGCAGCCAAGGCCAGTATGCCGACCTTGGCATTTCATTGGATTGCTGTGACAGGGTGGGTAGATGCAACCATGCAGGGACTTTTTTTTTTTTTAACTCACGTGTCATGTGTCTTTCCCAGCAAGTTGGAAAGAGCTGCCCAGTCCCTTTCTTCTTTGGCTCTCGGAGGAGGCGGACGCACTTTTTCTCCTCTCCCTTATCTTCCCTGCTTATGTCCTTGTCTAGTCTCGTGGGGGTTTTTTTGTATTAGTTTCCCTGGAACACACTCACAGTCTGTTTCTAAAACCTAAAGAGAATTATGGATTTGATCAACTGGTCTCTGAATGCTATTGACACCCTTTTCTCAACGAGAAGTCTGGGCCCGAGTGCCCTGGAGGGACTTTCCCTGCCGGATACATGATGGACGGGTGGCAGAAATGGAGGGTCGTGTGCCTGGCGGGACTGTCGATCGAGGACGCTGAAGATATCTACCTATTCGGAACCATGATAACAGGGTTCTTGCTGATCGGAGCTGGCTTGGCCCTGGCTTATCGGAGAATTAAGACAGCGGAACCGGCTGTTCAAACCCCCACCCCCAAGGCTGCCCGCTGGGATTGAAACGATGGGACAAGGCGCGACTTCTCAGAACGGGCTCGAAAGCAGAATGGTTAAGACCTTGGAGACACTTACAGCTGCCGTAAATACTCAGAATAACACCTCTGAACATATATTGGGAGACATCAAGGAGAGGCCTGCTCAAAATAACACCCTTGAGCGAAAGTTGGATTGCATTGCAGAACAGCTCACTGCAGTTGTGAGTTCTCAGAATCGGCTGTTTGGGCAAAAGAATGAAAAGCAAGTTTGATACCATCATCGGGAAGCTCGCGGTTCTCCAACAGGAGATTGAGAGACCAGAACAGCTGTTCTTTAACAGCAGTTAAAGAACAGCTTTGAAATTCTCATGAGTTGTCGCAAAGAAAAATTACCATCATAATCCGGCTACCCCTTCGGCGCCAGCTGTGGGCTCAAGGCCGGAGCTCAAGGCCAGAGCTGAACAAAAACTCCCTGATAACGACTGTGTTGAGTCTGTTCCTTCCCATTCCATGCCACCTGGGTTGGCTGGAAGACTGTTTACTTAGCCTGGCAGGGCGAAGGACACTGTCTCAGCTGAACTATCGACACGCACACACATACATATACTGATACTGATAAGCACTCACTGACGCATCACCCTCCCTGCTACGGATCCAACGCTTACCTCCCCTCTGATGTGGGCATCGGGTCAGCTGGAGGCGCAGTTGAAGATTGCAGCGGTCCCAGATCAGATGTACACACTGGAACTCTTTCCCATGTTGCTGTCTGTGTTTATTGTGCTATGGTGTGTTGATATCTGTGCATTCCTGTATTATCCTTCTGTGTTACACATTTCGATGTCTTTTTTTCCTCGCTACCTAGCCTGACCCGTCTCCCCAATGTGATGTTTGTGTATTGTATGTACGGTCGGCAAGGTCTGTCATCTCGGTTGTGGGCAAAAGACCTGCAACTGACAAATAAAGGCTATCTCATCTCATCTCTCATCACTGTTATTGTCATGGTTGGTGTGGAAAAACAGGACTCGTATGCAAACCTCCTTTGAAGAAGACAGTGGATTTATTTACAGTGAGGCAAAGGTGCAACAGTTCAATATACAGGGTGGGCCATTTATATGGATACAGCGTAATAACATGGGAATGGTTGGTGATATTAAAGTCCTGTTTGTGGCACATTAGTATATGTGAGGGGGCAAACTCCTCAAGGTGGGTGGTGACCATGGTGGCCATTTAGAAGTCAGCCATCTTGGATATAACTTTTGTTTTTTCAATAGGGAGAGGGCCATGTGACACATTGGTAATGTCACAAGAAAAACAATGGTGTGCTTGGTTTCAACGGAACTTTAAGTTAAGTATGTACCAGAATGAGCTGGTACATACTTAAGCGCCCAGCCCCGGACACTGAGAACCACCAATGCACCGACGGCTAAGGGCATCAGCCAACGGCAGTGAGTGTGGTTGAAGTAGATAGGCCTCCAACGTTTTCAGTGGAAGAAAATTTTTCTCACTTGGAATGAGTCTGCCTCTGACTCTATGGTAGCTGGGATCCAGTTCCAGGCTCCAGTTTCCTCCGCAACCCTGACAGGGAGAAGCAGAAGAGGAGGCATGTTGTTTTTGACAATAGGCATTCTTGGTGTTGACAGCTGTTAAGTTGTTCAAGCAAAAGACACCAATCATTCCTTTTAGTCAAAGTTGAAGAGTTTGGTTTTAATAATATTGGGTGTAAAGCTGGACCAATGATGACAGAGAAAAACTTTTATTCATAATAATTAGGAAAAGCTTAATAAAAATCCTCTCTTCATTTTGTAAACATACAAAATGCATCAAACAAAGACTAAATACAAGAGATTGTAATTCTGCTGGAATTTTGGGTGAGCTGTGGCTCAAGAGGTAGGGTGGATCATCTACCAATCACCTCAGTGTCAGTGATTTGATCCTTAGGCATGTCAGCCTGCATGTTGAAGTTTTTCAAATGAAAACCTGAAACCTAGTAAAGTGACTGAGTCAAAGTTCAAAGAATAAGTGTAGCAAACACATATCTATCTTGAAAATAACTTGTGACAGTTTAAGAGTGACGAGAAACAGGAAATACGTCAATGGGGAGAGCAACAGTGTGGTCATTGTGTATTTCCTGATCTACAGTGATACCATCACACAACGAGAACGACTAAAGCAACTTTTCCTTCTCACAAAAAGCTACAAAATCAGAGGTGAGTCCTGTTCATTTTTCATCCTCAAATCTTTTGTAATTCTGTAATTTGACTGAAAGGACAAAATATTAAGGTCGATTCTGTGAGTGAACATTAAGTTAATCTGAATACATGCTGACAGATGTTCTTACTGGCTGAGGCCCATGGTGTCCTGGCATCAGGTGAACTGATGAAAAACCTTATGCTCAAACATGATGATATATTTGAAAATAAACTGTGATTAGCACATCATTATATTCAGAAAATATTATCAGGAGGGCATCAAATACCTTTTTCTAAGCATTATATTCAGCAGCAAGACTGTACGGTGCATTACATAGAAAACATCATTAGACAACTTTTGTTGTGAAATTAATTTAATTGAACTCAAGAAAACACTCACTAGGTTATTCAAAATTGCTGTCTACATAGCTTTTCAAAGCATGCAACCTGTTTATCGCAACTAATCAGCAAGCTATGTGTGACTTTTCTGTGCACCAATGTCAGTGATAGCAAACAGGAAATGCATCAGAGTCCATGGTAGCGCTGCAGTCACAGTGTGTTTTCTGATTTAAATTGATACCATGAAACCACAAAGACATAACGACTGAAGACACTTTTCATGCTCTCAGAAAAGTACAGAGAGATACTTCAAATACAAGTGAGTCCAGCTGGTTTCTCAGAAAAACACGCAAACTGACCGTGTGTGTTGTAACACATCCCGCAAGATGTTACTCAGCAATCAAATCATTTTATTCAGAGCAACTGTGAGAGGAGACAAGATGTAGAAGTCCAAATTATTAATTCAGAAAAATATGGAGAAATAAAAAGTTAAAGATTAGATTGTTTGCAATGTAGAATATAGTGAAGGAGGACAGCATGCAGGGGTTAACACCGCACAACAAGAAGGTTCTGGGTTCAAATCCAGTCTCAGGTATTCTGTATATATCAGGGGTAGGCAACCTTTCTGATGACGAGTGCCATTTAAAATTTCCTCAGACGTCAATGTGCCATATGACTGCATTAGCAAGAAATTTGCTTTGTCTCGGTCGTTGTGTCCTTGGGCAAGACACTTCACCTACCGCCTACTGGTGTTGGCCAGAAGGGCCGATGGCGCGATATGGCAGCCTCGCTTCTGTCAGTCTGCCCCAGGGCAGCTGTGGCTACAACTGTAGCTGCCTCCACCAGTGTGTGAATGTGAGAGTGAATGAATAGTGGATTTGTAAAGCGCTTTGATTGCCTTGAAAAGCGCTATATAAATCCAATCCATTATTATTATTACTATTACATTTAATAACGCTCTATATTAACAGTTACACACTATATAGAACCACTTTATAGAATTATATTTGTTCACAGATGTTGGCAGCTATCAGCGAATAGTTATCAGCCATTTTGAAACAAAACAAAGACACTTCTTATCCATAACAAGAACTCCATAACAGCAAATGAACTGTACAACAGAAAATGCAAATGCTATTTGTCACGGCTGAGGAGGCGAGCCATGTGGTGTGGAGGAAGGAGGACCCAAGATGCAAGCAGTGGATGAAAATGCTAGTGAAGTTTATTTACAAGGTGGTGTAGCGACAAACGAGCAGTGGGGCATGACAAAATAACTGAAGACACCTAAACTGGGAATGAACTGGGAACTAAAATAACAGACCTGGGAGCATACGAAAAAGGGATGAGAGGCAGAGAGGCAGAGAGGCAGAGAGGCAGACGAAGAGCAGGACACAGAGGGACACCGAGGAACACCGAGGAACACAGAGGAACGCAGACGAACCGGCAACAGGCAGGAGAACACACAGGGCTTAAATACACACACCAGTAATCAGGGGATGAGAGACAGGAGGGCAACACAGCTGGGAGGAATCAGAGCTGACGGGACAGGGGAAACTTAAACTGAACACACTCACATCAGACAGAGACCTTCACAATAAAACAGGAAACTCAGACACGGGGAACCAAACCAGACACAGAACTAAACAGACAGATTCACAAACAGACGGGGTGACACCATAGACAGACAGAGACACAGACGCAGACTCAGAGGCAGACCGAATATAACACATAGAACTCAAACAATAATAATCATCATCATAATAAACTACAAAATGATAGTAAACTAAAAGCGCTGGGTCACCGACCCAGGACCATGACACTATTTATGGTCTCCTCACATCAATGCTAAGAAAAATAAACTAGGCCAATATGGCATGTTTGTTAATATACATCTTAATGTGATCTCTGGTCTCCCACTCAGAGACACAGGTCTCCAAGTGTCCAGCATTCAGACGGCTACCTGAGGACACTCTTCATGTGAGAGAAAATCTGCTCACACAGATATGTAGAGCCAAATCCTGTCAATAAGACCTCTGCAATGTTCTGAAGACAGTTAAACTTGTCAGGTAGTGATGTCCAGCAGGTGAAAATGCACAGCTGTGGATTCCAGCTGCTTCGATGTTGCATTAACTGGTATTAACTCAGACAGTTAATGCGAGACAAATCTAGCTGCTCATTAAAGATTTCTGGTTTGATCAGAAAAAAAAAACATTGGTCCATACACCTGAAAGTCCCAAAAATGCATGGTGTCTCAAGTCTACGGATGTATCCGTGTATTTCCGTGGTGCTGATGCTGTGCTGAGCGGACAGCTCCTGAAGCTTTTGAAGTGTCAGAATGTGGAAAGCTAACAACGTCCCTCTGACCAGTAGGCGAATTTATTTTTAGCCAATTATAAGTTGAATCTGGTAGTTGGGGTTGTTAACTAAGATACTGTCATTAAGAATCGGCACAACTAATGTGTGTATGTAAGCTAATTTGCGATGTGCACTGCTGGCGCGGCCATTTATTTTTTAATGCACCCTCTCAGATTAATTCACTGCATGTCGTGCCCACTGCTGGACTGGGACAAAAAATCGGCCCGGGCAATCCAGCCGGCCCACCAGGTATTAAAGCCATAGAGCTTTTGAATGAAAATGAAAACAGATGCTGTTGTGACAGTGATGTACAGTCTTGTTGGTATATGTATGTTTTCTATACATTTTACGTCAGATAAAAACTTTGGTTTTAACATTCAGATAATTATTTAATAAAAGCGAGACATTTTAAATGAGAATAAGAAAGTATTTCTTTGTGCCCCCCTCTCCCTGTTAATGCCCCACCTGCCCCCCCGGCTAAACTTTGCTAGACCCGCCCCTGCAAAGTTATCAGCTGTCAGCTACATAGATAAGGATCCTGGTGTTATTTGTCTCTCAGAAACAGTTCATAACTTCCCTTCAACTCATTCATGTCACCTAAAAGGTAAACCTGTTTCTCCATCACCTGTTCAGCTCTGATGATTCAGTAAGGACATCTCCTGGTTTCATCTTCATGTTTCCCTCTCACCACATATCCAAACCAAAATCATGACCAGCAGCTTTTACAGCTGTGGCTCCAGCAAACATCAGCTGATACTAGAAATTAATATTAAATAAATTCTAACAACAGCTGATCAAGCTTAAACGTGCTGCTGATGGCACAAAGTGGGTGATAAACAAACAAGAGAGAAAAGCTGATCAGCTGATCAGTTTCATGATTAAAGTAGCAACAGGAGAGAAAGGGGGAGAAAATGAAAGAAGAAGAGGCAGCTGTGCAGTGTAATGACAGAATAAATCCACCTTTGTGTCTTTTTTTCATTCTAGCTGAAGTCCGGGACAAACTGTTCCTTTTCAGCTCAACACAAAACACGTAATATTTTCTCTAAATACGAGAAGATTCCGTCTTTTTACGGGACAGTTGGAAATTCTCCTAACTAACCTTAAGAATAAAATAAAGTTCAACATCAGTGACATCATAGCACCAGGCACGTGCAGAGGGGGGGGCTAGAGGGGCTTGAGCACCCGCCCCTTTCCTGATGGGTGCCCAAAGTGCCCTTTTTTTAATGTGTGTGTGCGTGCGGAGTCCTGTCTGTGCCCCTCAACAATAATATTTAACTATTAATCACAGTTTTGCTAAATAAAAGGATCTGGCTTGCATCAGTCACATGATCACATTGAACCAATGATCGCCCTTGATGGCAGAACGCGCTGGTTACGAGCCGGGAACGAGCTCACAAAGAGCACGCGCATTTTTAGTGGTCTGGAGCTGTAGGAGAAACACAAGTTAACTCACAGACACAGACTGATGCGACAAAACCAGTAAGTAGGTGTACAGCGTACACTGTAGTGTATAGCACACAGGAGTGTTAGCTTATTACGTACACGTTGGTAAGTTGAAACAAACGAGCGTGCTGCGTGTGCAACAGCGTGACAAACATTACCTGTCCTTTTATTAACTGCACAAGTAGTGCTGGTCATAGCTGCTGGCTACCTGTGTAAGGCTGTCATGGGTCTGTAGCTCTGTCACCGTTTTAGGGAACATATTTAGTTTTAAAGTAAGTTTCCGGGCTTTTCCTGCCTTTCTGGAAGGATTATATTTCACTAAAAAACGATCTAATATGCATGTCCACATAATTATGCATTATTATAATTATAATATATTAAAAAACACACGCTGTATTTTAAAGAACATACATTAAGAAGCAGATTATATTAGATTTATATTTTAAATAAGACAAAATTTGGATTTTACAGCAGTAAAATTATTGTATCTCTACAGTTTAAAATGTAATAAGCTTTGCCCCTGCACAGAGTGGATAGTGAAACAAATGGAATCATAAATACATTATTTCATATTTATTACTTCCCCCTCCTCATTGCTTTATTATTGTAGCTCTAGTAATAAATAATAATGTAAGGATTCTGGATCAGCACCATGATGCCCATAGTATATACAGTATTCTGAAGAAGGTCTAAAATGTCACTGTGTGTGCGTGCATGTGTGTGTTTTATTTAGATGGATTTTTAAAAAATATTACTCATGATATAACATTGTCCAGACATGCCTGGTAAGGACATGAGGAGGAAACAGTAGGAGCTGTGTGAGGCTACTAAAGGCAGTGCTATAACATTTTTCTGTCATCATTAAGTGCAAGAGTTGTTAGGTGTGGATAATTAAATTATAGTTTATTGCAATAGCAAGTTGTGCCTTGTTCTCAGCAAGTGGAGAGTGATATATGAAATGATGGGATGGAAGGAAGAAGAGAAGCAAAGAGTGATTCACAGGCAGAGCCTAAATTATTTCTCACAGTTTTTGTTGCTTTATGGTTCCAAGCGCTGTCACCAATCTTTGCATTTTGTTATTATCTCATGACACTTGTTTAATCAGCTACCATCTCTCCTATGGACTTTTTAATGTCTACAGTCTCAGATCAACACAGCCCTGCCCTCCAGCACTATCCACAGCAACCCCTCTACAGCAACATTGTACCCATCAGGTAAAACATTGGCTACGTTTGCTTTGCCTTGTTGCCCATATTAGATTCTTAATGAATGTGTGTTGTTGTTATTCAGCCTGGTTCAATGTGCCCCTTTTTAACTTTGAGCACCCGCCCCTTTAAACCTCTCTGCACGGCCCTGCATAGCACCCACCTGTATATAAACTCCGTCATGCTAGCTAGTACCCAGTACGAAAACGTCAGAATAACGAAAATAAATCTGTGAAGGTTCTCAGTCATCCAGGTCATCGTAGTCAAAGGAGCTTGCAAAGAACAGCGCCTAGACTTCTTTAAGTTGCTTGAAGATGTTTCACCTCTCATCCGAGAAGCTTCTTCAGTTCTAAGGTCAAATGGTGGAGAGTCCCAGATATAACCCTAGTGGGAGTTTCCCCCCACAGAGGGACAAAAGGACCCCCTGATGATCCTCTAATCGCCTGAGCCAAGGTGTGAAACTGGGGATGACAATGTTGTTGCGTCTGTCCTTCTTATCCTCCCTGAGGAGGATAAGAAGGACTGATCTTCTTTTCTGATCTTCTTTTCTGTGCCTCTTTGCTGACTTTAAGAACGCCCATTTAGGATAGCCGCACGTTTTGAGTGCTTCCTTTACATGTGTGTGTTCCTTCTTTTTTCCTTCAGGCTTAGAGGGAACATGTTCTGCCCGGTGGTGTAGGGTCCTGATTACTCCAAGTTTGTTCCAGAGGGTGATGGGAGTCAAAGAGGAGGTACTGGTCCGTGTGTGTGGGCTTCTGGTAAACCTTGATGCTGAGGTTGCCATTCTCTTCAATGTGCACGGCGCAGTCCAGGAAAGGCAAACAGTCATCCTTCGTGTCTTCCCTGGTGAACTTGATGTTTTTAACCACAGCGTTAATGTGCGCAGTGAAGGATTCCACTTCTTGTGTCTTGATTTTGACCCAGGTGTCGTCTACATATCTGTACCAGTGGCTGGGTACTCTTCCTTTGAAAGAGCCAAGAGCCTTCCTTTCCACTTCCTCTAAGCCTGAAGGAAAAAAGAAGGAACATGTAGGTGGAAAAATGCACCACTTAGACCAATCAAAAAATGATATGGCAACATGACATTTGGTTGTTTAGGAAAAGGGGGAAGTTTTAGGAGTGACGGAGAAAGAGAGAGAGAGAGAGAGAAAGAGCGAGTTTTGAGATGTGAGAGATTTGTGACGTTTAGCGTGTTTGGAGTGTGTAGTTAATGTGTTGTCTTGTGTAGTTAGTGTTAGTGTTAGTGGATAGTTTTGTGTTGTGTGTCAGAACAATGAGGCGACTGCTGTCTCCAGGTAGAAACAGGAGTGACACACCTGCTGCTGTCAGACCTGCAGGTATCAGGCTGTGATGTTCTCCTTTATAGTGGACAGAAATTATTTTTTTGGAGTGGCACAAATAATTTGTGTGGCATCTTATTGAAGAACAGCTGATTGTTCTGTAAATAGTTTGAAATGGTTATTTAAAAAGGGGTAAAAGGTAAATGGCTGCAAATAACTTTGTTGTTTCCAAAACTTGTGCATAGGATTTTAAAATTGATAATTTATTTTTACATTTAAAGTTTTGAAATATGATTCATTAAACATGTTTGTGGTTGTTACAGTAAAATTGTAACTTTTTTTGTTTTTTGTCTGATTTTAGATCAATTGTGTTAGTACAGTATGTCAAAATGAAAACATGACTGTAAATTCAGACACGTGAGGTTGTGCTGAAAAGAATGATACCAAACAAGGCAAAGTAAATAGTTTTTAAGGGTGAAATATGGAGGGAAAATCAAAAGTAGTTAAAAATGGCCAATTATACCCTGGACCCCAGAGGGTTAAACATTTTTTAAAGTAATGCAATAGTTACTTTCCAAGTAAGTAATTACTTTTAGAATCTTGTAACTCAGATACTTTTTTTTGAAGAAGTAGCTAGTAACTATAATGAATTACTTTTTAAGAGTAACTTGCCCAACACTGATCATGAGTGACTCCAAGGTTTCTTACAGTGTTACTGGGGGTCAAAATGACTGTCTCAAAGACACATGTAGTTGATCTCAACACAATGTTTAAAATTGGTTTGACTTTGATTTATCTCGAACTAAGGGACCATGAAGGTTGATCCTTTCAAAGATTAAACTAGCATTTATACACAGTTTGTTGCAAAGAGGTAGATCTTTGAAGTAGGTTTATTTTTCAGATCTGGAAACATGGTTGACCCAAAATATGAGACTTCACCTTCCAACCAGACCTGTGATGCTGTCGACACATCAGCCAGCACTTTCTTTATGGTGGTCTACAGTCTGCTGTTTGTGGTAAGTGTCAAATCTTCAGACTGTGCTCTGTTATACACTGGTTGAAGTTTTCATAAACTGTTCATGTTGAGTCTGAAGGTGCATGTACCAAAGTCTTCTTTCCATCATCTCTGTGTCATGTTCAGGTGGGTCTACCTCTCAATGGCTTCGTCATAAAGTTCTACTGTCAAGCTCAGCAGCAGGCATCGAGCAGCTTGAAGGTCTTCCTGAAAAACCTGACAGCTGCCGACTTTCTGCTCTGTCTCTCTCTGCCACTGCGCATCGGCCACTATAATAGCGGATCTATAATAATTTGGCAGCTCTACTGCAGCTTTGGAGCCTCTGCCTTCTACCTCAACATGTGTGCCAGCATCATATTCATGGGGTACATCGCTGCCAACAGGTAAGAAACTTTTACTGATTTCAGATTCAGATGCAGTTCATGATGGTGTTGTTGACTACAAACCATGCACTCCTGATGAAAGCATGAGAGATTTCTGAAGGTTTGGCAGCACTGTGACTGATCAGTGAAGTTGTCTACTGCCTCCTTCCTCTTCTTTCTCAGGTATCTGAAGATTGTTCATCCTTCACGAACTCGTGTCCTGCAGACAGTATGGACTGCCCGCATCATCTCGATGATCACCTGGATTTTTCTCGTGACTACAGGAATTATTTTCATCATCCTGTTTTTCATCACTCATAAATCTCTGCCTTCTAGTATCAGCCGCTGTGTTCTCATCTTTAGTCCACTGGTCACTGTGTCCTTCAAAATCATTCAGGCTTTGTGTGTCGTTGCTTTCCTCGTGGTCTTCATATCCATGGTCTTCTTCTACTACAGCACCTCCCGCAGGGTGTTGCAGGCACAGCAGAGGCAGCTGGCCTCCTCTGGCTCAGAGAAGCTCTTGAAGTCTCGCAGGAACATGTTGGTGCTGGTCAGCATCTTCTGTGTTTGTTTTGTCCCATTTTACCTGGTTCGACTACCCTCAGTTTTTCTGTGGAGCAGCTGCTCTGTGGGTCCAGCATTGTACTACCTGCAGGAGGTGACCACCATGGTTGCAGCTTTCAACGTCTGTCTGGATCCTCTTGTTTACTTTTTCCTCTGTAAGACTTTTCATGCTCAGGTGAGAAAGGCATTCAGGGGGACCAACATCCAACAAGCAAATGAGGAGAGTGAGTAGCAGCTGGACATCATTATCTCAACAACAAACCAAACCAGTGAATTGTAAAGAAAACTTTGTTGGGTTTTTTGAGAGTTATTTAAGTTTTTTTGAGGCTTATTGATCCAAAGTCCAAAGCTCAACCTAGCACAAACATTCTCCCACAGAAACCACCAGTGTTTTTTTATACAT
This sequence comes from Neolamprologus multifasciatus, assembly GCF_963576455.1. Classification (NCBI taxonomy): domain Eukaryota; kingdom Metazoa; phylum Chordata; class Actinopteri; order Cichliformes; family Cichlidae; genus Neolamprologus; species Neolamprologus multifasciatus. The sequence goes on along the minus strand of NC_140441.1, from coordinate 5,319,311 downwards.
ATTAAAATGCTGTTTTTTGCTGTTAAAAAAAGATTTAAGCTTGGATAAGAATGTGAATGCTCTTTGTTAAGAATAACAAATAAAATGTAATGAAGTGATTTTAAAGTGAAAACCTTTTGTTAAATTTTGTAAGCCAGATAGATGAAGGATTAATATATAATTTCAAACTCTGCCACTCTGTGTTCCTCAACCACTGCCTCGTTTGAGTTTGGACGAAATGCATTCTGGGATATTGCATTTCGTCATTTTGAGCTGATTGGAGACCAAAACAGCCAATCAGATTTTTTTGCATTCAATTCTGTGATTGGCTGGTTTTGTGGCACAAATATAACGGTGTACACAAAGAGTTGAGCTCTTTGGGGGGAAACTCCCACAGGGTGTAAATCTGGGACTCTCCACCATTTGACCCTTTGAACTGAAGAAGCTTCTAGGATGAGAGGTGAAACGTCTTAAAGCAACTTAAAGAAGTCCAGACGCTTTTCTTTCCAAGCTCCTTGATCTACGATGACCTGGATGACTGAGAACCTTCACAGACTCATGCTGTGTGGATTTCTTCTGTTGTGCTCCCTAAAATCGCAATCCGTAGTTTCCCAGTGTTTTGTTATTAGTTTCCAGTTTCTAGATTTTGGTTTGGTTTTGTAAGTGCTTTTTGTGTAATCTGTGCAATAAAAAAGCCTCCTTCAGTTTATCCATGTGTTTTGAGTTCTGCATTTAGGTCTTTCCTCCTACCTGCCTGTTTCATGACAAAAATAAACACCTCAGTCAAAACGAGGCTCAAAGAGAAAATAAGTGAGCGTCAAAAAACGATATGGCAACATGACATTTGGTTGTTTAGGAAAAGGGGGAAGTTTTAGGAGTGACGGAGAAAGAGAGAGAGAGAGAGAGAAAGAGCGAGTTTTGAGAGGTGAGAGATTTGTGACATTTAGCGTGTTTGGAGTGTGTAGTTAATGTGTTGTCTTGTGTAGTTAGTGTGTAGTGTTGTGGATAGTTTTGTGTTGTGTGTCAGAACAATGAGGCGACTGCTGTCTCCAGGTAGAAACAGCAGTGATACACCTGCTGCTGTCAGACCTGCAGGTATCAGGCTGTGATGTTTCCTTTATAGTGGACAGAAATTCTGTTTTTGGAGTGGCACAAATAATTTGTGTGGCATCTTATTGAAGAACAGCTGATTGTTCTGTAAATAGTTTGAAATGGTTATTTAAAAAGGGGTAAAAGGTAAATGGCTGCAAATAACTTTGTTGTTTGCAAAACTTGTGCATAGGATTTTAAAATTGACAATTTATTTTTGCATTTAGTTTTGAAATATGATTCATTAAACATGTTTGTGGTTGTTACAGTAAAATTGTAACTTTTTTTTGTTTTTTGTCTGATTTTAGATCAATTGTGTTAGTACAGTATGTCAAAATGAAAAGATAACTGTAAATTCAGACACGTGAGGTTGTGCTGAAAAGAATGATACCAAACAAGGCAAAGTAAATAGTTTTTAAAGGTGAAATATGGAGGGAAAATCAAAAGTAGTTAAAAATGGACAATTATACCCTGGGCCCCAGAGGGTTAAACATTTTTTAAAGTAATGCAATAGTTACTTTCCAAGTAAGTAATTACTTTTAGAATCTTGTAACTCAGATACTTTTTTTGAAGAAGTAGCTAGTAACTATAATGAATTACTTTTTAAAGTAACTTGCCCAACACTGATCATGAGTGACTCCAAGGTTTCTTACAGTTTTACTGGGGGTCAAAATGACTGTCTCAAAGACACATGTAGTTGTTTTCTTCTTCAATTCTGTGATTGGCTGGTTTTGTGGCACAAATATAACGGTGTACACAAAGAGTTGAGCTCTTTGGGGGGAAACTCCCACAGGGTGTAAATCTGGGACTCTCCACCATTTGACCCTTAGAACTGAAGAAGCTTCTAGGATGATGGTTTGCGACACCAACTGTCCGCCATCAATAATCCAGTTTTGAGTTCCCTTCCCAGATGCCTTAACGCCCACTTACATCCTGGGCCATCTGACCTCAGGAAATCACATGATAGGGTGGGTCCAGGTTTCACAATGAGCTCACACAAAACCTTGGCTGATTGTGACCCACACCCGTTTTCACACCTCAGCTCATGTGATTAGGTAGAGGATCATCAGGGGGTCCTTTGTCCCTCTTTGGGGGGGAAACTCCCACTGGGTTTAAATCTGGGACTCTCCACCATTTGACCTTAGAACTGAAGAAGCTTCTCGGATGAGAGGTGAAACGTCTTAAAGCAACTTAAAGAAGTCCAGACGCTTTTCTTTCCAAGCTCCTTGATCTACGATGACCTGGATGACTGAGAACCTTCACAGACTCATGCTGTGTGGATTTCTTCTGTTGTGCTCCCTAAAATCGCCATCCGTAGTTTCCCAGTGTTTTGGTATTAGTTTCCAGTTTCTAGATTTTGGTTTGGTTTTGTAAGTGCTTTTTGTGTAATCTGTGCAATAAAACAGCCTCCTTCAGTTCATCCACGTGTTTTGAGTTCTGCATTTTGGTCTTTCCTCCTACCTACCTGCCTGTTTCATGACAAAAATAAACACCTCAGTCAAAACGAGGCTCAAAGAGAAAATAAGTGAGTGTCTGTATTTGTGTTTCAAAGTGATAACAGTATCTTATCTTCAGTGAGTGTTTTGCAGTTTCTACTTTGTGGTTTCTAGCCACAGCTAATCTTTCTACATAAATACTGAGGGGGAAGTACTGAAATAGCAATCAGGTGATGACGAAGACTTAAAGGGGACTTCTGTATCTTCTTTCCAACCTTCTATTTTAGACTCAGATGTGTAGGTTATATATTTGTTTTGACAATAGAAATGACAGCCATTTGCTGTTTAGTTAGCGCAATAAAATCAGTGGACAGCACCGAGAGATACAACTGAAAAGAAACAACAAGTGATGCAACATGCCTTAATTCGTATGTTACAACACATAGTGAAAGTGTGTACAGATTAGAGACTGTGTAGTGACTTTGAGGAAACAGATCATACAAAACAAACTTCATTGGTGATAAGATTTTTACCACTAATAGTAACTGTTAATGGAAGCTGTATTTATTTTAACAGTGTGTAAAGTGCAGAAGAAAATGTTAATGTAATTGTATCGCAAAGAGGTGTTTACAAGGGTTATAGAGCTAGTTATGAACCCATTTGGTGGTTACTTGTTTTGCTATTTACACATCTGAATCTGATGTCTATAAATCAGAATGTTTAAACATGCACGTTCAAATCAGCAATAAGGATGTGTTATATCTACCTACTTATGTCTGTAAAGGTTCTCAGTCATCCAGCTCATTGTAGTCTAAGGAGCTTTTAAAGAAAAGCGTCTAGACTTCTTTAAGTTGCTTGAAAATGTTTCACCTCTCATCCGAGAAGCTTCTTAAGTTCTAGGGTCAAATGGTGGAGAGTCCCAGATTTAAGCCCAGTGGGAGTGTCCCCCAAGAGGAACAGCGGACTAGGTTTCACAATGAGCTCACCTGGAGCCTGATTGTGACCTACACCCATTTTCACACCTTGGCTCATCTTCTTAGGTAGCAGATCAATAGGGGGTCCTTTGTCAATGGACCTCGGCCTTGGTGGTCCATTGTCCCTTCTTTTGTGTGTGTGTGTGCACACACATGCACAAAATAAAACAAGCTACTGAGGTAGAAACAAGGTGGCCTTAGTTCAATATAACTGGGTTTTGAGATCTAAACTGGATCCTTCCTTTCGTTCTACATTTCCTAAAATCTGGAGTCTGGAAGACTCTCACAGTCTGGGCAAGCCTGGGCTCGGGTGAGCCTGGGTGTCCTGGAGGGACGTTCCCTGCCGGTACAGAATGGACGGGTGGAGAAACTGGAGGGTCGTGTGCCTGGCGAACTGTCAATCAAGGACATTGAAAACATCTACCTTTTTGGAACCATGATAACAGGGTTCTTGCTGATCGGAGCTGGCTTGGCCCTGGCTTATTGGAAATTGAAGAAAGTGGAAACGACTGTTCAAAACCCCACAAGGCTGCCCACAGTGATTGAAACGATGTGGTGAGTCGTGAATTCTCAAAATGTGCTGATTGTACGCAGTAGAGCAGGGCGGTATGACCAAAAATATTTATCACAATATAGATTTGAAAATTTGCAATAACGATCTAAGTGACCATATAATTGACACTAGACAAAATACTTTACAACTCCACAATTTTATTAGTGCAAAAAAAACCCATCAATGTATTTTCACTTAAACAAGCAGCTGTTTTTTATGTGCATTAAAGTTATATAAAAACGTAACAGTGCAAATTCCTTGCTGACAGTTTAACCAAAAGGCATTTCCAGTGGAAATTGGCCGACATATCCTCAGCATAACCATGTATAATATCCACAAAACTTAAAAAGAGGTTATACACACAATACGGTAATATTATGTTGAAGCACCGTACGTATCACTCCGCGAGGCTCCTGCCTACGATAGCCGTAATGCTCCGACAATACATCATGCAGTGCGGGTTCGTAGCTTAGCAAAGTCGTACTAAATCATTTGACAGATTTTTGAGCGCCGTGTACATAAAATCGTTTCGAGCTCAGTAAACACAACCAGAGTTCATACATAAGGCACACGGGATTATAAAGGGCTCTGTCGATTTTCAGAAAAATCAACGGATTGATTTTAAGTGTGCCGTATTTTCCAAAAAACACGGTAATAACGACGGTCCGCTAGCATGCGCTACCAAAAATAGTGCTTTGTTGTGTATCTGACGGACAAAAGCTAAACCAGTTCCACACCACTGAAGTTGCAGCATTTTTACAAACCAATAAACGCCAGATCTGAATGAGGGTGGGGGAGGTTCAATTTGCCATGTTGCAACGAGCTTAGCTTCTGTCTTGCTAGCTTGCGCTGCACTCAGTGGCTCTGCACTCGACAGTGCAGCCTAGGCAGAGTAGTCGAATGCAGATCCACTGAGCGCTCAACACAGACAGCACCGTCAGAAGAAAAGTTGATGAAATAAATAAAAAAATTTGTATTGTTCGATTCATATGCGTACCAGACCGAAAGCACTGTATTAAACGGTTCAATATCGATACATGTAATGTTGCACTTTTGCTAACATAGTGCCACATAACCCATAATTTCATTTGGGATTAATAAAGTATTTTTGATTCGGATTCTTCATTCATCTGAGCTCCTGTTACCTTTTAGCTCAGTGGTTTTCAGTTGTTTGACTTGTGAGGGTGAAGGTGAGGGCCAGTGAAGTGATTAAAGGGGTAGGTGACAGAGTTAACTCAGACAAAATCTGGAATCTGCTCCCTATGATATTCTCAAGTGAAGGTACCGGATTAATGGCACCTTCAACAAGTTAAAGGATTGCGAAAAAAGTTGATTCTGTTCATCTTGATGTGCTGTTTTCAGCTGAAGAAACATCATCATTTATTCAAGTGACTTCTTCAGTCTCAGGTGGTTTACAGGGTGGCTGTAGCTCAGGAGGTAGAGCAGGTCACCTACTGATCGGAAGGTTAGAGGTTCGATCCCAGGCTCCTCCAGTCTGCATGCCAAGTATCCTTGGGCAAGATACTAACCCCAAGTTGCTCTCCGATGCATCCATCGGAGTATGAATGTGTGTGAGTGTAGTTAGAAAGCACTCAGTATAGAGATAGTGCTTGTGAGAATGGGTGTGAATGGGTGTGACTGGGTGAATGTGGCATGTTGTATAGAGCGCTTTGAGTACTCCGGGAGAGTAGAAAAGCGCTATATAAGAATCAATCAGTCCATTCCCCAACCTTATAACCACACTGTGACCAAAATTGTTCTGGATCAGGTTCCCTGGCACAAACATAGTAATATAGTGTACACTGTTAAGTGCCAGAAGCCCACATAGCAGACAGGTCTGGCCCGGTATCAGAGCTGGTGTCAAACTGGCACTGCTGGCTGATTTCTGGCATGGTAAGTGGTATGTCATCCTGATGTGGGCCAGATCTGGGCCACCAAAGGGCCGTCATTCTTTGCGGTATGTGGGCCACGTGTAAGCACATTGTGTGGGCCAGGTCCAGGCCATACCAAGTTTGCTATGTGGGGGAGGCCATAGTTCCTGACAACTGGATAAAATGAGCACCGCAAAAACCCGAAAAAAGATAACTTGATTAATTAAAGTCTCATTAATAAAGTTAAAAACTATTTCACACAAGGGTTTCTTGGTTGAATAACAAATTATATACATTTAAGAGTCAAAATATTGTTTATTTTTCTTATATTTTTTGTTGGTTGTAAGTTGAATTGACTGACTTCTAGATAAGCGTTGTAAATGTGCCACCTATATCTTGTCAAATCATGCAGAGGAGGAGGATGATGAGAAGATTATTAAATCGATGAGTATGTCCTGCAGCTTTTAGATGCATTCTTGTTCCAACACACCTGAATCAAATGAAAGGCTTGGTTCCACATTTGATGGCACACTGAAGAGGTAATTCAACCATTCAGCTGTGTTGGAGTAGGGATGCATCTAAAAGCTGCAGGACAGTAGCTCTCAAGGACTGGAGCTGGAGACTGTTGGGATTCATTTTTATCTGTAAAGCTAATATCTCATCATTTGCATCACATACAGTATTTGTGTTTTATTCTTTACTGCACACAGTATATTGTAGAGCAGTTGTGCTACTCTGATACTAGCAGACACAACACTTCCTCACAACTCCCTCACAGGAATGTGGCCTCAATCATGAATCTGCTGTTATGATATGCACTTTATCCACTTCTTTAACTCTACAGGCCTGACTGGAGGGCAAGAGGTGGTTGCCATGGTAATGGGAGCGTTGCTAGCAGAAGGTTAAATCTCTATATAAGAAGATGCCCAGAAAGCTGCAGAAGAAGAAACGTGAGCATGTATCAGACCTAAGACGCCCTCAACTGATTCCACCAATCATGCTAACATTCTGTTTCTGTGACCCGCAATACAGTTGCTGCCTGGGACAGGTTGCCTTTGTCTCTGAGCGAGAGAAGGTCCCTGTTGCTGTGTAACAGTAATTTTAAATTTTAACAGTTTCATAATGATTCGTGAAGGATATTAGTCTTCTCTCATGAAAAAAAAACCTAACAAGATCCCTGTTTTATACATTTTAAATATAAAAATCAGTTGATGCATATTTTAGACACTGATATCTATAAATGTTTTTTTCCTGAATCAATGGATTCGGATGAGATGGGGAAATGGTCGTTGGTTAATGATGGGAAATAGTTTTCTCCAGTGCGTTCATAGTTTTTGGGCCAGCTTTAAGGCAGAGCGTGTCATCTACCAATCAAAAGGTCAATAAATGTCCTTATTGATCCACATTGTACACTGGAGTTTCTTTAAAAACTGAACTCAGATTTACATCAGCCTCATTGCATCCATTGGCCAGCACCATCAATCGATTGACCTTTGAGCTGAGGAAATATTTGAGTTGTTCAGAAAGTCTTGGGATCCATGACACTTGTTTCAGATGCAATCTGAATTGGCTTCAGTTGCTGTCTCATGTTAGCTGTAGTGATGAAGAAGTGAAGGACATTAGTAACAAATCAATTAGTGGCAATAAAGTGAGTCAGTGCTAAAATAAGAAGTGTGGCAGCAGCTGATCAGAGAATGACTCGTCTCTTTTGGAAACATGTCGTGACAGTTTAACAGTGAAGACAAAGAGGAAATAGGCCAGTGTGCATGGCAGCAGTGATGTCACTGTGTATTTCCTTAGTTACAGTTGTACCATCACACTCAGAACGGCTGAAGCAACTTTTCCTCCTCGCAGCAGAGCCAGAGGTGAGTCCCAATGGTGTCTGATTCTCACATCTTTAATACTGACAGAAAAACTAAATAAGATCCTTTTAAACCAGTCCTGATTTAAGGAACAAAAGTAATTGGGTTAGTGTTTTGGAAGCTAATCTGAACATACGATTACAAATCTCTTATTGACTAAGGTTCGTGGAGTCCTGGTGCCAGATGCATGGACAAACAACCTTACGCTCAAACACGATAATGTTGTTGAGAACATACTGTGACTAACACATCATTATATTTAGAAAAAAATCAGGAAGGGGTCAAATACTTTTTCAGCACAATATAAAACCTGTTTAACTCAAGTTATCAGCAAGTCAGGTTACAAGAGACGATCAATCATTGTGTGTTTTCTGATTTACAGTGATGCCATTAAACCACCGAGGCTTAATGACTTACAAAAATTTAAATTCTAACTTTTAACAACTAATCAGGAAGTTACGTGTCTGAGTTTTCTGTACAGCAGTTTCAGTGGTCATAAACAGGAAAGACAACAGGGTTGAGGTTAGAGCTGCGCTGTGTCTTTTATGGTTTACAATTTAACCTGGAAGACATAACGACAGAAGTAACTTTTCATCATCACAAAAAACTGCAGAGGGATACGTTAAATACAGGTGAGTCCAGCTGGATTCTCAGACTCACATCTTTTGTGCTTCTGCTGATTTTAAAAAAATGACAATTATCATTTTTAATAGTTCCTGACATGTGGAGCAAAAACAATCAATGATTAATAACACAGCTGAGTTCAGCGTTCAAGAGATGTCAATCCAGCATCATGATAAAAAATACTTGGACGTTTAGTTAACTGAGCATTCAACCTCAAAGTTCATCTGTTCCAAGTAATTCGTTTCTCTCTGGTCCCAGTGTGTACCCTCTCGTTTCCCACCCTCTCGTTATCCTGCCTGTATTTAAGGTAAGTGTTTCTAGTTTCTATTTTTTTTTAGTTTTGTATGTTTGTGCTTTAGCGTTCAGTATTAGAGTAATTAAAGCTGCCTCTTTTAGTTCACTCCCTTTGTTTCCAAGTCCTGCTATTGGGGCCTAGCTCTGCCTGCCACACAGTCATCCGTGTCAATTTTACTTATATTGCACATTTCATTCTTTAAAGGAATTAAAACAGCAAAACATTTAAATATATAAACTTCCGGGCAATTCGAGTAAATTCCTTTAACTTGATATCCAAGCTCATTGGAGTCCAGGAGGCCTGCCATGACTGCCCTGGTGTCAGTACCATGTGCACTGGAACGTGAACATATAGAGGAACGTTATGTTCAGAGATGAGTCCAGGTTCTGCCTACAGCTCACTGCTTCAGCTTGTGCTTAATGGATTGTTATAAGATTCATGAGAGGGTTGACTTATATCTACTAATGAGTGCTTCCTTCCACAACTAAGGTACTAATGTACAGAATGTGTGTAGGTACATGTGTATTTGTGCGTTTCCAGCCATACCATACATAGACTTACGACCTTTCAATTAACTTAACATGTGTGTATGAGCTATGCTCAAAAAGCAGAAGCATCCTGCTAAACTATAAAAACAGAAACTTGCAATTGATCATATCTCAAATGAACATTTAAAAGTGTGAAATCTCACATTTTAATAGAACAGTCTGGTTTAAAGCTATTGTATGCTTCCTTCCACAACTGCAGACTGTAATCTGTAGCACAATATCTAAAATTGCTCCAACATTAATTTAACACAACAAACTAAGAGTGAATCATTTTAAAAAATTCAGTTTAAAACACTGTTTTTTTAAAGTGTTTTTTTTTTTCAGCACCAGAAACATGGTTCACCCCAAAAATGAAACGGTGTCTTCGGACCAGACCTGTGATTATGTCAACACATCAGTCAACACTTTCTTTATTCTGGTCTACAGTCTGGTCTTTCTGGTGAGTTTTAAATGTTCAGATTGTGCTCTGATGGAAACGAGGTTCTCGGTGCATCTACCAAAGTCCTGTCGTCCTCTCTGTGTCTCTACAGGTGGGTTTACCCCTCAATGGCTTCATCATGAAGTTTTACTTTTGTGGAGCTCGGCAGCAGGCATCCAGCAGCTTGATGGTCTACCTGAAGAACCTGACAGCTGCTGACTTCCTGCTCTGCCTCTCTCTGCCACTGCGCATCACCCACTATGCCATCAGGTCTCCCATCATTCAGCTGCTCTATTGCACAGTTGGAGCTTCTGCTTTTTTCCTCAACATGTACGCCAGCATCATATTTATGGTATACATCGCTGCCAATAGGTAAGAAACCTCTAACGTAAAAAGTAGATTAAGTGGTTAAGTACACACCCTGTGCTCCTGACAAAAGCATGAATGTACCTTTTTCTGGCTCAATATTGACCTTTGCAGATTTGGCACATTTGTGACTGATTAGTGAAGTTGTATTCTGCCTCCTTCCTCTTCTGTCTGCAGGTATCGGAAAATCGTACATCCTTCAGGAACTCACATCCCGCAAACAGTACGAACTGCGAGAATCATCTCTGTCATCACCTGGGTTATTCTCCTGGCTCCAACAATCACTTTTATCAGCTTTTTTTTCAGCTCCAAGGAACCTTTGACCTCTAATTACTGTGTTGATTCCTTTAGTTCATCAGTCAGCCTGCAGTACAAAATCCTCCACACCTTCTCTGCAATCATTGTCCTCTTGGTCTTCATATCCCTGGTCTTCTTCTACTACAGCATCTCCCGCAGGGTGTTGCAGGCACAGCAGAGGCAGCTGGCCTCCTCTGGCTCTGAGAAGCTGGTGAAGTCTCGCAGGAACATGTTGGTGCTGGTCAGCATCTTCTGTGTTTGCTTTGTCCCCTATCACCTGGTTCGACTTCCCTTTACGTTTCTTTTTAACAGCTGCTCTGTGGATCCAGTTTTGTACAACCTGCAGGAGGCAGCCGCCATGGTGTCAGTTTTCAACGTCTGTCTGGACCCTGTTGTTTACTTTTTCCTCTGTAAGACTTTTCGAGCTCAGGTGAGAAAGGCGTCCAGGAGGACCAACATCCAACAAGCAAATGAGGAGAGCGAGAGCAGCAGGGAGCAGCTGGACGTCACTACATCAACACCAGTGATGTAAGGCAACATACAGCATTTGAGAGTCCGATTAGTGAAACCAGTATCATGGATCCCCGTCCTCATGAACCACAGGACTTCTTCTGTGCTCAGATATCAACATGAGGCTGAACTCAGCACAAACACACAGTGTCAGTGTTGCTAGCATTTAGCTTTAGCATGAATGAAGTGAACCAGTGTGTGGGCAGATTCATAGAAAACATGCATATTAAATATCTGTCTCTGGAAACAGTTTTAACATTCACACATATCCAGATGAGCTTTTTATCTCTCGGCAGTAGTCTGTACATTTGATAATAAAAATCTTAAAGGCTTGGAAATGAATTTACTGCTTTTGCTTATAAAGAAAATATCTAAGATTTCCAGGATGGTTTGCTTCTTTACTGTTTTATAACACAGATGTTTTCACATGTTTGTTCTGCACTGGAGCTAAAAATAAATAAATAAATAAATAATGTTTTAATGTTTTGTTTGGTTGTTTCAAACAATTAGTGATGGATTTCCAGCTGTTTTTAGAGAGCCGGCTCTTCAGGTTGTTTTGTTGCTTTAATTAATTTATTATTAACAATAATATAAAATTATGCACAAAAGGAATTACTAACGTAAAAAAAAAGAAGTGGTTTTATTTATATATGTTTATATATAAATATATGCGGTGAGACAAAACACGTACAAACTCCAAAACACATTTCTAGCATGAACTGAACTTCCAAAACAGAGCTACCTAGATCACTTAAATTACACAATTGAAAGCATGAAAGCATGTGTGTATTGTTTGTGTATTTATACACAAGCACTCATATATATTCAAATAATTTAAAACAGAAAAAGTTCATTTACCTGTTACTACCACACACCAAATCCGGTCGTTGGTACTTGCTGGCTTGTGTAGCCACCAGGTAACAAAAGCTCAACACTGCGCCCAGCATCCTGGAGCACTTCTGTTGTGTTTTGTACGTGTTTTGAAGTTTTTATGTGCTTCGAAGTTTGTACGTGCTTTGTCTGTAGGGCCCACTGTAAATATACTTTTATTTATTCACTCCACATAAAATGTAATAAATAAATCATATAATACAAAAAACAACTAGTCACATTTCAACTTTTAACTATTTAAATTTTCAGCTTGTTCCTTTTAAACAAATTTAAAGTGAAACAACACAAAACACTGCAAACCACAACACAATTAAATATAAATTAAAATATGAAAACAAAAAGATGCATATTCTTCAAATAGTCTTCAAATATAAAGTTTTTACAGCTTATAGATTTTAAGTTCTGCTCCAATCATTTGGGTAAAGATAATAATTCTAAACTTTCTGAATCCTTTATCATCTGCAACTGAAAATAGTTGTGGATGATTACTATACCTTTCTAATGTGACGTTGTTGTCCCTCGCTCTCTTTCTCTCTGGCTCTGTTCCTGTGCTACTGCGAGTGTAACTACTCCCCTCCCCCCTCATCCCAGCGTAAAGCACAAGGCTCGCATCCGGAGTGAAGCGGAAAAAAAGTGTGAGAGAGAGGCTGAGAGAAAGGAAAAGAAAACCCAACGGCTCGCAATAAGGAGCCGGCTCGTGTCGTTCACATCAAAGAGTCATTTCGTTTGTGACCGACATCACTACAAACAATTATATGTTGTTCCTCACTGGTCAAGCTGCCCCTTTTTTCACTCCCACACTGATGCTTTTCTCTGCAGTTTGCACCATTTGTGAGACTAACAGTCTCACTTCCAGGTGCCTATTGTTGTAATTTGGTAATGTATAGATAAACCTGAACTGAAACTTCTGCTGTACAGCTCACTAAGAGGTCCTCTCACGGCAGTGTGCAGTCACACAGAAGAACAACTTAAATTTTCACCACAACCCTCACTGGAGAAAAGGCACTTTGGAAATTTAAATGACATTACAATTGTTGTACATTACTCTAAAATCATGAGACTGACTTTAAGATCACAACCTCATTGAAAACATAAGTATTATTGTCCCCACAAATAGCTCTAATATATTAAGAGAATACAGCAAATGAGAACACGGGATGGCCAAAAAATGTCCTTTAATATGAGATCTTCTTGTTTTATTGGAGCAGTAAAGTGCCATAACAAAGAATAAATGCACCTATGTAAGAACAAGTATCACTGCTATGGAGTTTTTCATGTTTTACATACAGACTCAAGACTTTTTTATTTAAACACTGGTGAGTTAGAACCCTCTCTTTACAACACCTGTTTCATTTTTCCATCAAACATTTCTTTCAGTCGTCTGCGTTTATCAGCGCTATGTGTCACTCATTTTTATTCAACAACCACAAAGTACAAAAATGTAAGATTAAACATTTTATTATAGATAAAAAGATAATTAATTACACATTCATACAATGAACAAGGTTTCTATAAAAATTACACACAGTGTAAGAAAAACATTATAACATACAAATAAAAGTTTCATGAAAATATGACATCCTTTCAAAGCATATGATTAAAGAGCATGTTCTTTGATGATCACATTACATGTGCCACATTTTAAAAGTATAATATACTTAGAAAAGTGTTCACAAAAGAGCGATGTTTTAAGTGGAAGAAAAAAGCATGGATGTGATGAGGGGACCAGAAACACTGGATCACAGGGCAGCTGGTATTTTTCTAGTGTCTGCAGAGCTGTCTTGGTGGTTTCAAAAACTGCACTCTTCACTCATCAGAAGGCCGTGAATTTGGCTCCTTGGTCAGATCAAAACCGTCCCCCAGGCTCTCAGTGGAGAAGCGAGAGCTTGTGTCTCTTATGACTTTATAGAGTCTGGGAGGAGTTCGAGATCGTGGCCGGGGGTCAGACACACTCTGGCTGCTGTGTGAAGACACAGTTTAACTTTTCTCTGGGATCCTTCTGAGTGTGTGATAGCCTCACGCTCAGGTTGCACATTTGAAAATCTAACTTTCCTTTTTATCTAAATGTTCCTTTTTTGAATTAAACAAATGTAAATAAAATGTAATAAAGCTTTCCATCCGGGCATGCAGCCTCCAGCTCTCCCCATCCTCAGGTTTTACTAAGAACAACCTTTTGTACTAATAAGATGGAAGAAATCTCCTTGTGGACTATTTCTCTCGCCTGATTGTGTTTTAGGAAAAAAGCAGCTAATAGATAGTTAGTGAGTTTTGTATTTGTTGTTGGTTTATTTCACGAACACAATGAAATATTTTTAAGAGTCCACTGAGCAAAGTAGCATACATGATGGATACTACGCTATAAAACAGTGAGAAGTAAAACTCATCGTCTTATCAGTCGGCTGAGGTCTTTCAACATCTGTCGGACAATCCTCAGGATTTTCTGTGAGTCTGTTGTGGTCAGTGCAATCCTCCATGCTGTTGCATGCTGGGGGGGAGGGTCAGGTTGAGGGTCACAGATGCCAACAGACTGAATGAACTCATCTGCGAGGCCAGCAATGTTGTGGGGCTGGAGCTGGACGCAGTTAGGGTGTCTGAGAGCCAGATGTTGTCCAAGATAAGGACAATGGTGGATAATACTTTACTTTACTTTACTCCTAGAGGTGAGAAGCGTGACTAATTGAATCCAGACGCTCGACGAATTGCATCTGGTGTGAAAAAAGATTTATGTTTGTCCAGAGAGGGAGGGGGTCGTTGCTGGGGGGGCATGGTTGAGGAGAGTTCAGCAGATTTTGTGATGAGTCAGTGGAGATCCGAGTGCATTCGGCTGTATAGAGAGACCGAATGATCGCAGCAGCTGGTGAGTAGAGGTCTACAAATGTAAACATTTTTTGGCAAAGACTGAGGGCTATTTCGTTCTTTTTACAATAGTGGATTTATTAAGATTTATTATTTATTAAGTGAGAGAAAGAGTTTTTCTTCATTTTTTTAGAGCTACTTTTACAAAGACAGACATTTTTGACACGATGCACAATGCAGATGAATGAGAAGTAGGAATTCCTCCTCTCTATACACTATACACTACTACTACTACTATACTATATGTGTGTGTGTGTGTGTGTTGATTTATCCCACTTTTCGAGTTTCATCCGGTGTACTCCGGTGCACAAAATAGAAAACAATTTATTCTGAAAAAATGCAGATGAAGAGTTGTTTGTTGACAGTATAGATCGTCTGTTTTTAAGCCTCTTACCACTACAGAGTCCCCGGTGATGGTCTAGCTGCCGGTCATTTAATAGAACAATATTTTTTATTTATTTAAATGGTGCTAACTCACTTTGTTCAACACAGCCCAGCAGTGGCGGTCCTAGCCTGTTTGGCGCCCTGGGCGAACACTCCCTCTGCCGCCGCCCCCCCCCCCCCCCCCCCCCCCCCCTGCCCACACACACACACATATAATCATATTAGGGATTGTACATTAACATGAAACTGTTGTCGGAACCAGACTGAATTTCACCAGAGAAACACACACACACACACACACACACACACACACATGAAGAGAGAGAGTGTGCATAGTATGCAAACGGCTACCAAACAGGCATCATAATTCGTCATACAATGAGAACAGGACAAATCAACAATGACTAATTAATATTAAAATCTGTAACATAATGTTTGGAGTTTAGTCTGTTACTGTTGCTATTTTTACCATTTCTTCTTGGAGCAACTGTAACCCACATAATTTCCTTAGGGATTAATAAAGTATTCTGATTCTGATTGTTTCAGGATGACCTGCCATTATCCAATCACACATCTGCTTACCTGTATTTTTTGCTCGTTTCTCCTCCTCTTCTTTTCTCTTTTTTCTAAACTGAGCACCTGATGGCTTTGAACTTTTCTTGTCCATCTTGGTTTTAATTTTGCACTCCAGTATGAACACCCATCTTAACCCAAGGATCACCACAACATGATCTAACACACCTACACCTTAGTTCACAGATTCACTTTGTGGGTTTATTTCTGGGATTTCACACAACCCAGGATTCAAATCATGAATACATAATGGGCTTGGATTTGCATCATTATGAATGAAATGTGAAATTTGGAAGCAGCAGGCCCTCTCCCCTTTCAAATGGTTGTGTGTGAGACTTTAAATCATCAAACTGTAAATTTTACATTTTAAATTGTTATTGATCCCTTTACCCCGAGTCCGAAAGTGTAGATTTATTTTCTTACTCTTCTTATATTTATTGTTTGTTTACTTGCACTGCTGTAACTGGAGCCTCGTCGTCTCTCTGTATACTGGACTGTATGTAGCGGAGATGACAATAAAGTTTACTTTGACTTCAGCAGCGAGCAGGCGCACCGAGGGCTCTCGCTCACTTTTCGCGTACAGAATTTTGAAAAAACATTGGTGCAAATTACAAGTCTGTATCATGATGTCTGGTGTTTTTGTTGGTTTGTTTTTATTTTGTTTTATTTTGCGAGTTGGTTATTAGATGCTGCTCCAGCCAGTCACAGAATCCTCCGCCGCCCCGCCCTCTCTGCGCCGGAAGCAGCAGGTGCACCTCACAAACGGCGGGCGCCCTTACTCCCAGCAAATGGGCGATAGAAAACCGATCGGTGCCTGTGACGTTCCCAATATGCGCTGGCTGACGTCGGGGCAGCATGAGTACGAGCATTTTTTATTTATTTTTTGCCGATGCCCGTGATGCTGCCCCGGGCAACCGCCCGTGTCTAAAACTGCTACTGACTGTGTTTGCTTTATTTTAGACAAACACACCACCACACCTCCACCTACATCCACACCTCCTCCTGGTTCTACCTCCATCACTCTTCCTCCTCTTCTCTCTGTGCTGTTGCCTGTTGGATCAGTCTATGTTGTGGTTCTACTGGTGTTACTGGTTCTGCTGGTGAGACGATGTGTTCACAGGAAACTTGAAGGTTTGTACATATTCATTCTTATTCATTGTGGTATTTTGTTTCCATTCTGTCATCATAATTTGGTCCATTTAGATTCTTAAATCATAAAAGTGTTTACTTTAACTCATTTCAGCAGATGGAGAAGATGACATCACCAGTGACATCACATACAGTGTTGTGAAATCATCAAATCATCAACACCCTCCAGTCAAAGAAACCAGAGATGGAGGTTTGTGTGTTCACCCAGGTGTCATCCACATACCTGAACCAATGACTTGGTGGTGTTTCAGGGTAGGACAGCAAAGCCCTCTTTTCCACGTCTTCCATATACAAGTTACCCACAATGGGTGAAACTGGGGAGCCCACGGCACACCCATGTTCCTGCCTGTAGAACTGACCCTTGTATGTGAAACAGGTGGAATTAAGACACAGTTTCAAAAGCAAGCACACCTGGTCCAACAGCCTTGTCTTGTTCTAACTACTTCAGACAGTCTGTCACCCTCGTCCTGTGACCACTTCCTGGGTCTCTTTCAGTCTTCAAATATAAAGTTTTTACAGCTTATAGATTTTAAGTTCTGCTCCAATCATTTGGGTAAAGATAAGAAACACTTTGATGGCCTATAAGTGAAAGTGAAAACATGATAAATGAATAATATAATTAATAATTAATAAATAATTATATTTTTTTGATAAGTGAAGTTCACTGAACTGAAAGAAAATTTGGTTTGATGATGGTTGACATGTTTTCCAAATAGAAGTTTTTCCTCTAGTAAGGAGATACAGGTGCAGCAGAGCATTGCTGGAAGAAATGATCCCAAGGGTGGAATCTCCTGAGAAATCTTCAGAGACCCAGCGAGAAGTAGGGACCATAGCTGACAGCCCAGGCAGGGGTTGAGGTCAAAGGTCATGCTGTTTGGGGACCTACTGGTCATCATGAGAAGATTCTGGAACCACAGCAATGACCATAAAGCTGCATTGGATGGAGAGCTGTGCCACAGGGCTTTCCAGAGGTAATCACGAGGAGATTGTGGACAACAGATGGAGATCTGAAGGATGAGGGGAGCGTTCCAAGCTCCAATCGACCGTGCAGAGAGGAAGTTCAAGGATGGCATCATTATTCTGTGAACAGAAACCAGAAGCTATGGTGGTGACGGGGAATGACTGACAGCAATTTCCTATGAACATCACCTAATGCTGTGTCACTGTGCTATGCATACTTTGACACTCTGAAGAGGGTCTTCCTTTGTGTCATTGTTGTTGTCATTTGCATCATGAACAAGACTGCTGAAGTGACTCAACAGGTGGGGTTATAACAGCAGTAAAATAATTGAATCCAATAGCCTTTCCAAAAAAAAAAGGTTTTCTGCAGAGACGAAAGGACAATAGAGGAGTCATAAGTATCCCCCCACAGGAAGAATGCATGAAATGAGGTGATGAGGGTTGATAGAGGCCATAAAACAGGAGTGCTGACAAAGGCCTGCAGCCTTGAAGATAACTGAAAGCCACATTGACAAACAGCAAAACTACCTGGTATGTTTGTTATACCCATGTCTGCATACATTTGGACTCTGGTCATATGGACAGTGATAGAAACAACTGGAAGAGACATTTATGAAGCTCTGAGGAACTCAAACCACTCTGCATGTGTGATTTACACACCTGGAGGAGATGCACCACAAAGCTGGAATGATTTTGCAAATGTTAATTTCTATGTTTGACTATTAACATTCATTTGCTTACTTGGAGGGAACGATGCTCGTCACAGTTCTCTCCCTCATGCACGAGCAACACAAAGAGCTCTGGTGACTTGCGTCTTGTTTTTGCCATTGTAGTAGAATTGTCTTGGCGTTCCAGCAATAGGTCTGTGCTAGATGAACGTATCAGCAACCTTCAAACACGTGTGGAGAATTCATTATTTCTTTGAAAGGTTTTTGACTAAATAACAGAAAAAAGAAAGTAAGAGAAAGAGATGTCAGAGATGAGTGTCAGTAACACAAAAGTAACACTCAGTGTCATGCAGTGACTTTTACACAACCAGATCAGATGAACCAACTCACACTAAAACATGCATTTTGCTGCACTCTTTACACTTATTTCTTTTCTTTCTGCTCTTTTATATATTTTGTAAAACCACAAAAAAATATTTTATATCAGCAGCAATTTTCCTCAAACTGCTGCATCACAGCTTTCATGCTCTGACCTGCATGTGAAATGAGATAAAAGCTCTTTATTAGTAACTTTTACAACTTCTGGCAGGTTAATGTCTGAACTTTGGAGTGAAACACACCCTTAGTTACAGGAAATAACACCACAGTCTGTAACTAAGTGAATCCACCTTAACACCACCTGTGTGTGTGTGACTGCATTACACTCCCACTGCTGGGAACCTGAACAAGAACCAGAACAAAGTCTGAAATAGAAGCTGACAAACAGCTGCACCACCGAGTGACACTTTATTTTATAAACTTCACAACAGGTTTCATGTTGTGACCTGTGGAGGTGAAAAGACACAAAACCTGTTTGACAGTTTTTGAGCTGCAGGCAGGATTGAAACACACCTTAGTTAAAAGTCAAACAGCAACATTTGTCTCCTCCCCTCACGTCACTCAAATGTGACAAACCAGGAAACAGGAAGTTCTTCGTCCTCAGTAAAGAGAGACGCACAGACGATCAGACTGAGTTCAGACCAAACTAGCAGCTTCCTCTGAGTGAGTCCAGCTACAGGAGAGAAAAGTGGAAAACTCCAACACTGCTGCTTCAAGCTGCTGACGCTCCACACACTGAATGTGAGTTTGAGCAAAAACACGACTCAAAGGAAGTTTCAGTGAAGGTGGTAGAGGAGGGAGGGGAGCCAGGACTGACTGTACTTCCTGTCTGCTGTTTTCAGCTTCACTCACAGACTCAATGGCTTCCAGATCAGAGGAGGATCTCTGCTGTCCGGTCTGTCAGGAGGTCTTCAGAGATCCTGTTCTTCTGTCATGTAGCCACAGCTTCTGTAAAGACTGTCTGAAGAGATGGTGGAGAGAGAGAACAACACACGAGTGTCCAGTTTGTAAGAAAATATCAGTTTATGATCCACCTTTAAACCGAGCTTTAAAGAACCTGTGTGAGTCGTTCTTACAGGAGAGAGATCAGAGAGCTTCAGAGGCTCTCTGCAGTCTGCACTCTGAGAAACTCAAACTCTTCTGTCTGGACCATCAGCAGCCAGTGTGTCTCGTCTGCAGAGACTCAGAAAAACACACCAATCACAGATTCAGACCCATCGATGAAGCTGCACAACAACACAAGAAGGAACTTCAGGAAACTCTGGAGCCCTTAAAGAAGAAGTTAAAGGTTTGTGAAGAAGTTCAAGTGAAGTTTGATCAAACAGCAGAACACATTAAGGTCCAGGCCCGACACACAGAGAGGCAGATTAAGGAGCAGTTTAAGAAGCTTCACCAGTTTCTAGCAGAGGAAGAGGAGGCCAGGCTGGCTGCACTGAGGGAGGAAGAGGAGCAGAAGAGTGGGATGATGAAGGAGAAGATGGAGGCTCTGAGCAGAGAGATAGCAGCTCTTTCAGACACAGTCAGAGCCACAGAGGAGGAGCTGAGAGCTGAAGACGTCTCATTCCTGCACAACTACAAGGCTGCAGTGGAAAGAGTCCAGCGCTGCCCCCTGCTGGATGATCCACAGCTGCCCTCAGGAGCTCTGATAGACCAGGCCAAACACCTGGGCAACCTGACCTTCAACATCTGGAACAACATGAAGGACATGGTCTCCTACACTCCTCTCATTCTGGACCCAAACACTGCTTATCCAGACCTCATCCTGTCTGAAGATCTGACCAGTGTGAGAGAAGGAGGAGAGAGGCAGCAGCTTCCTGATAATCCAGAGAGGATTGATGATTACTGCTCTGTCCTGGGCTCTGAGGGCTTTAACTCAGGGACTCACAGCTGGGATGTTGATGTTGGAGAGAGTACATGGTGGGAACTGGGTGTGTTTGCAGAGTCTGTGCAGAGGAAGGGAAACATACAGTCTGGATTATGGGGAATATTCTTCTATCAAGTGTTAATTTTTGGTAAATACTCAGCACACTCACCATCAGCTCCTATCACTGCTCTCTCAGTAGAGAAGAAGCTCCAGAGGATCAGAGTGAATCTGGACTGGAACAGAGGAAAGCTGTCGTTCTCTGATCCTGATACTAACACACACATACACACCTTCACACACACTTTCACTCACAGGATGTTTCCATTCATTAACACTGTTGGTAAAGTGAAGGTGTTGCCGTTGAAGGTGTCAGTGTCAGTGCAGCAGATGAGTTGAGGATGATGATATTTCTAATGTTGTTTCCTGTCAGTGAATTGAAGCTGTTAAACTGCAGCTGTCCTCCTGCTGCCTCGTTGTTCCAAAGCTCTTTGTTTCTCTTTTAGTTCTCACTGTTTCTTTCTGTTTCTGCTGTCCACCTTTTCACATGGAAAATCATTTCACTGTTTCTCACTGAATGACTCCCCAAACTAGATTTGAAATTCTATCAAGTTTCTAATCATTACAAGTGATTCATGTTTCTATTTGATGTGTAAATGGAGATGATTTAGTTTGCTGGGATATGGACTGACATGTGTTGAATGGGAGGAGCAGTTTGTTGTTGTCTTCTTGTCTGTTTATGACAACAATAAATCTATTGTTGAAACAATGATTCATGTTTAACTCCATATATGAAATGTTTCTGATCTTTGAATTCTGTTTGATTAAAGACTTTCTTCATGACACAAATGAGATTTCAGTGTATTAATAGAACTAAATAAGCTCAGAGTTGAAAGGCTGGAGTATTATGTACGTGCTTCACTGTATGAAGTGACGTCATCCTCACTCTAACCTCTTACATACATTCTGTTCAGTTTTCCTGCTGTAAGAAATAAACTGTGTGAAAATATAAATGCAGGGAAACATCCATTAATCACAGGTGAGCCGTTTGTTTCTGACTCACATTAAATGAGGCTTCAGGTGTAAATACCTCAGAAGTGTTTGTGAGTTCAGCAGAACCAGACCCAACCATCATGACATCCACAGCACTAGTACAGTAGGTTTGCATGATTAATCATTAGAAAATCGCGATCTCGATTCATACTTATGTGCGATTTCATTTCCAAATGACAACGATTTTTAACAAAAGAGAGAAAAAAGACGACGACGATTGTACCGCATTTTGATCCGGGACGTAATCATGCATGAAAACAAGCGCTGACTCTTCCTGCTCAACAAATGACAAGGGCGGAGCCTTACACCACGTGTACATATACATATATATATATATATATATATATATACAGTGGGGCAAAAAAGTATTTAGTCAGCCACCGATTGTGCAAGTTCCCCCACTTAAAATGATGACAGAGGTCAGTAATTTGCACCAGAGGTACACTTCAACTGTGAGAGACAGAATGTGAAAAAAAAATCCATGAATTCACATGGTAGGATTTGTAAAGAATTTATTCGTAAATCAGGGTGGAAAATAAGTATTTGGTCACCTCAAACAAGGAAAATCCCTGGCTCTCACAGACCTGTAACGTCTTCTGTAAGAAGCTTTTCTGTCCCCCACTCGTTACCTGTATGAATGGCACCTGTTTGACCTCATCATCTGTATAAAAGACACCTGTCCACAGCCTCAACCAGTCAGACTCCAAACTCCGCCATGGCCAAGACCAAAGAGTTTTCGAAGGACACCAGGAAAAGAATTGTAGACCTGCACCAGACTGGGAAGAGTGAATCTACAATAGGCAAGCAACTTGGTGTGAAAAAAATCAACTGTGGGAGCAATCATCAGAAAATGGAAGACATACAAGACCACTGATAATCTCCCTCGATCTGGGGCTCCACGCAAGATCTCATCCCGTGGGGTCAAAATGATCATGAGAACGGTGAGCAAAGATCCCAGAACCACATGGGGGGACCTGGTGAATGACCTGCAGAGAGCTGGGACCAAAGTAACAAAGGTCACCATCAGTAACACACTACAACGGCAGGGAATCAAATCCCGCAGTGCCAGACGTGTTCCGCTGCTGAAGCCAGTGCATGTCCAGGCCCGTCTGAAGTTTGCCAGAGAGCACATGGATGATACAGCAGAGGATTGGGAGAATGTCATGTGGTCAGATGAAACCAAAGTAGAACTTTTTGGTATAAACTCAACTCGTCGTGTTTGGAGGAAGAAGAATACTGAGTTGCATCCCAAGAACACCATACCTACTGTGAAGCATGGGGGTGGAAACATCATGCTATTGGGCTGTTTTTCTGCCAAGGGGACAGGACGACTGATCCGTGTTAAGGACAGAATGAATGGGGCCAAGTATCGTGAGATTTTGAGCCAAAACCTCCTTCCATCAGTGAGAACTTTGAAGATGAAACGAGGCTGGGTCTTCCAACATGACAATGATCCAAAACACACCGCCCAGGCAACAAAGGAGTGGCTCCGTAAGAAGCATTTGAAAGTCCTGGAGTGGCCTAGCCAGTCTCCAGACCTCAACCCCATAGAAAATCTGTGGCGGGAGTTGAAAGTCCGTGTTGCTCGGCGACAGCCCCAAAACATCACTGCTCTTGAGAAGATCTGCATGGAGGAATGGGCCAAAATACCAGCTACTGTGTGTGCAAACCTGGTAAAGACCTATAGTAAACGTTTGACCTCTGTTATTGCCAACAAAGGTTATGTTACAAAGTATTGAGTTGTATTTTTGTTATTGACCAAATACTTATTTTCCACCTTGATTTACGAATAAATTCTTTACAAATCCTACCATGTGAATTCATGGATTTTTTTTTCACATTCTGTCTCTCACAGTTGAAGTGTACCTCTGGTGCAAATTACTGGCCTCTGTCATCATTTTAAGTGGGGGAACTTGCACAATCGGTGGCTGACTAAATACTTTTTTGCCCCACTGTATATATATATATATATATATATATATATATATATATATATATTAGGGGTGCAACGATACACAAAATTCACGGTTCGGTTCGGTTCGATACTTTGGTGTCACGGTTCGATATTTTTTCGATACAAAAAAATGTTCATGCCTTTTTATTAATTTGTCATTTATTAAATTTTCACGGCACATTCTGCACCACATCTCTGTGCGTTCATCATTTGTTTGAAGGCAGCTCACCTCCTGCAACCACTTTTCAGAGAATACGCGCTTCTTTTGTGGTTCGGACTCCTTCTGACATTTCTTTGGAGGTGGAGGAACATCACAGTAACTGCTTAAAGGAGCTTCTTTGACATCTTTAAGAGTTCTAAACAAATGTCTGTCCTCCTCCAGAAAATCTTATGTATGCAAACACGCGTTGCAACTTCTTATCTTGTACTCGTTTTTTATTTTGACAGCGAATGCGCACCTGCGGACCACTTATGTGCAGCCCTGGTTATTTAGCTCGTCATATTGCAGCCACAGAAATTCTTTTGTCCATGAAACCATAAAGCTGCACTTTCTTTTTGTCTTATAGTCTGATTTGTCATAACCTTTCCGTTTTGTGGTAAGCTTTTCTTTGGCTGTCACTTCTTCACCCTGACCTGTCTTATTTGGCTCAGCAGAACTAAAATATATATCCTGCTGCTTTTACACACACACTCACACAACGCTCAGCGATTCTCTGCGCGATCAACCTCTCACATGTTTAAGCTGCGGGAGATTTCACTTGTCATGTTTGCATAGTAAGCTAACGATTGATAAGACGATGTCAGAGGAATTGGTGCGCAAATTATCATCACTCACCAATCAGTGCTGTCGCTCTCTATACACAGTTCACACGATTGCAAAGTGAAAGCAAAAAACAAGCGCAAATTCAAACGCGATTTCAATATGTCACATATTGACAGTGGTCGGTGCCAATGACATAATTACCCAGCTACATTTCCGAAAGAATGCAAAAGCATTGACATATATTTTTCCTTCCTACGATAGGCCGACGGGCAGGGCAGAGATAGATTTTGGTAGCCCGACTGGAAAAAAGCCCCAGGACGTCGGGCTAGCGATTTTGCGAGCCCTGTATCTGATTGAGGAATCATCATCTTTGGAAAAGAGAGTTTATTATGGAGAAATGGCTCTTTCCAAAATAAAAGCTATACTATACGCTTCTTCTGGGCTATATTCTCAGCAGCATATTAAACATATCAGGTCCCCATAAGGAGAATCATGTGCTAACGGCTGTCTAAATGACTCGGGTAAAGTTTGTAGCATGCTGCTTGTTGTTTTTCTCTGCTTCCACTTGTCTTTGCACTAGGATGATGTCGGAGTAAATGTGCAGTCATATTGGTTGTGTTCCCACTAGTGCTGTCAGCGTTAATCTGAAATGACATTAACGTCACAACACGGCAAATCTCCGTTAACGAGCTACCGCGGATCACCTCATGAGTGGGGCTGGAAGACGTCAACACATTAACGAGCTAACTGCGCTAACACACTAGTTCCCACCAATTGAGCATTGCTGGCACATCCAACATACTGTTTTACTTTTGTCCATGACACGCTTACCTTCAGGGTCATACATCACATGAAAACCAAAATAGTTCCAAACGCCAGATCTGAATGAGGGTGGGGGAGGTTCAATTTGCCATGTTGCAACTAGCCTAGCTTCTGTCTCGCTAGCTTGCCCTGCGCTCAGTGAATCTGTGTTCGACTACTCCGCCTAGGCTGCACTGTCGAGCGCAGATCCACTGAGCGCTCAACACAGACAGCATCGTCAGAAGGAAAGTTGATAAAATAAATTAAAAATGTTGTATCGTTCGATACATATGCGTACCGAACCGAAAGCACTGTATCGAACGGTTCGATATCGATACGAGTATCGTTGCACCCCTAATATATATATATATATATATATATACATATATATATATATATATATATATATATATATATACAGTGGGGCAAAAAAGTATTTAGTCAGCCACCGATTGTGCAAGTTCCCCCACTTAAAATGATGACAGAGGTCAGTAATTTGCACCAGAGGTACACTTCAACTGTGAGAGACAGAATGTGAAAAAAAAATCCATGAATTCACATGGTAGGATTTGTAAAGAATTTATTCGTAAATCAGGGTGGAAAATAAGTATTTGGTCACCTCAAACAAGGAAAATCCCTGGCTCTCACAGACCTGTAACGTCTTCTGTAAGAAGCTTTTCTGTCCCCCACTCGTTACCTGTATGAATGGCACCTGTTTGACCTCATCATCTGTATAAAAGACACCTGTCCACAGCCTCAACCAGTCAGACTCCAAACTCCGCCATGGCCAAGACCAAAGAGCTTTCGAAGGACACCAGGAAAAGAATAGTAGACCTGCACCAGACTGGGAAGAGTGAATCTACAATAGGCAAGCAGCTTCGTGTGAAAAAATAAACTGTGGGAGCAATCATCAGAAAATGGAAGACATACAAGACCACTGGTAATCTCCCTCGATCTGGGGCTCCACGCAAGATCTCATCCCGTGGGGTCAAAATGATCATGAGAACGGTGAGCAAAGATCCCAGAACCACACGGGGGGACCTGGTGAATGACCTGCAGAGAGCTGGGACCAAAGTAACAAAGGTCACCATCAGTAACACACTACAACGGCAGGGAATCAAATCCCGCAGTGCCAGACGTGTTCCGCTGCTGAAGCCAGTGCATGTCCAGGCCCGTCTGAAGTTTGCCAGAGAGCACATGAATGATACAGCAGAGGATTGGGAGAATGTCATGTGGTCAGATGAAACCAAAGTAGAACTTTTTGGTATAAACTCAACTCGTCGTGTTTGGAGGAAGAAGAATACTGAGTTGCATCCCAAGAACACCATACCTACTGTGAAGCATGGGGGTGGAAACATCATGCTATGGGGCTGTTTTTCTGCCAAGGGGACAGGACAACTGATCCGTGTTAAGGACAGAATGAATGGGGCCAAGTATCGTGAGATTTTGAGCCAAAACCTCCTTCCATCAGTGAGAACTTTGAAGATGAAACGAGGCTGGGTCTTCCAACATGACAATGATCCAAAACACACCGCCCGGGCAACAAAGGAGTGGCTCCGTAAGAAGTATTTGAAAGTCCTGGAGTGGCCTAGCCAGTCTCCAGACCTCAACCCCATAGAAAATCTGTGGCGGGAGTTGAAAGTCCGTGTTGCTCGGCGACAGCCCCAAAACATCACTGCTCTTGAGAAGATCTGCATGGAGGAATGGGCCAAAATACCAGCTACTGTGTGTGCAAACCTGGTAAAGACCTATAGTAAACGTTTGACCTCTGTTATTGCCAACAAAGGTTATGTTACAAAGTATTGAGTTGTATTTTTGTTATTGACCAAATACTTATTTTCCACCCTGATTTACGAATAAATTCTTTACAAATCCTACCATGTGAATTCATGGATTTTTTTTTCACATTCTGTCTCTCACAGTTGAAGTGTACCTCTGGTGCAAATTACTGACCTCTGTCATCATTTTAAGTGGGGGAACTTGCACAATCGGTGGCTGACTAAATACTTTTTTGCCCCACTGTATATATGTATATATACATATATATGTATATATACATATATATATATGTCTAAAAAAAAACCAAAAAAAAACGTTAACCCTTAACCTCCAGACTGTGAAACCTTTAACTTCATTTCCTGAATCATTAATAAAGTATGCTGATTCTTATCCTGTTTAAACATCTTGGAGTACAGTGCCCAGATAGCAAGGAAACATTGAAACAATGTTGAGTCAATATCAGGCGACATCATTGAATCAACGTTGAAGTGTGACGTTGACCTAACGTCACTCTTGCACCCTTTTTTAATGTTGAAACAACGTCAGGTTTTGATGTTGAATCAATGTTGAAACCTGACATTGATTCAACGTTATATTTTCTAATACTGTTGACATTGAAACAATGTCAGATTCTGATATTGAAACTCTGTTGAGCTATGGTGTTGATTTTCCACCTCTTTCGCACAGTTGCTTTTTATTAAAACAACAGTTAAATCATGACTGGAAATCTACCTTTCTTTATAAGTATTTTAACCAATACTAAACTACTGCATGTTTCCATCAATACTTAAACCACCTAAACACATAATTGTGTTTTATAAAAAAAAAAGTCTCAAAATGTATTAATATCCTAAAATAAGCATTGCATGTGATGTAACAGAGAAAAAAAAAAAAAAAAAAAAAGGTCAATAGGCATGTTTCGTTTGCTAAATACTTTATTAAAAACACAATTTCCTATTTACATTTATATGTTTCACAGAAGTTATTCACAGAAGAAGTTTTTTACTCCGGGATGGGGATGCGTCCTGCACCACCCAAACGATCTGGGGCGTATCGCAGCCATTTCTGCACTGCGTGTGCAAAGTCAAACTCTGACATAGAGTTTGCCCCTAACTGCTGCGTCAGGCCATCTAGGACAAAAATACACACACACACACACACACACACACACAAAAAGTGAATTAGAGCACATGAATAAGCTCTTGTTAACTGTCTTCAGCGGGGAGAAAGTATGTAAACTCCTAGGCTGATAAACAAGAAAGAAACCAGGCGTAAATCTGCAAACTGCCGCGTTTGATTCCCAAAGAGCTAGAGCGGAAAAAGTGATAAGTCTTAGCATGGTGTGCCGTGTATCCTTTAAAACAAAATAAACATGGGGTCTTCGGGCTGTACAAACTACAACCCGAGGACTAAACAAGCCAAAGACCAAAGACTCCATCTCCAGATTAACCAAAAAAACGGTAAAACTTACCAAATATGCATCTGCAGAGCACTGTATCTTTAAATGCCCTCTTTTGCTTGGTCTGGTCCTTTGTTTTTTTCCCTGCCCAGTTCAGTAGCGAGGCCAGCTCATTTGTAATGGCATAAGCCATTACACGGCGGACTCGCACCTCCAGTGTGGTCCCTCCAACCAAGGCAAAGCGTCTCACCTATAGACACATTTTAAGAGATGGAATTAGCGTGTCTCATGTCTTAAATGTGTATGCAAGTGCTTGTGTGTTTAATCAACAGGCCGTTGTTATGTATTTAAATCACATCTGACAGCTATTACACTTTATAGTTACAAAGTGTACATAACCTTTATATACTTACCATTGCCTTATTTGCCTCTTATGATTGAAGAGCTGCCTCTGCATTGTTTAGCTCCTCAATGTTGTGCAAGGGCAAATCCAGAGGCAGTACCCCAGCATCTACCGATTCATTTCAGCAGGGATGGCGGATGGCTCCGACCTCCTCACGGAGTTCGTTAACTGCTCGCGTCAGGTCTGACAGCATCGTTAACATCTGTCGCATAGTCGCATCTGTTTAAAAAAAACAATTCTAGAAAGATTAATGGCTTAAGCAGTGAGAGGCGAAAAACTAATGTATCCATAAGTGATGGTGTAACATTCTGCATTCAAGTACAAGTTGTTCTAACTGCTAAGAGCTTTTGCTAATTTTTGCCTGTCACATATATTTGATATTTGTATATGTAGCTGCCATCACCAGTGCATGAATTATGTGTGAATGGGTGGATGACTGAATGTGTAAAGCGCTTTGGGGTCCAGGGACTAGTTAAAGCGCTGTACAAATATAGGCCATTTACCATTTATACCATGTAAAATCTGAAATTCAAAGACTTTCGAACTTGCCTTGTAATAGTGGCCTCACAGAGTCTCTGGAATCTACAGAAAAACAAATCACAACAAGATGACATTCAGGAGTATAAATTGGTGTTTTGAAGATAAGAGTACAATGACATTGTGATTCAGCTTTAAAACTATTTTAAAAGCATACCATCTATAGGGAAGGCCTCGACATCAGACTCAGCATGCTGGGGAAATCGCAAAGCTGTGTCGGTTGTGCTGGAGTTGTGCTGGAGTGGAGAAAGGTGCCGGCAGCTGGGTGGGGCATTATGATGCCTGCTGTCAGTGGGCTGGGGGGAAGACTGCGGAGTGGTGAGGGCTGTTTAGAAAAAGATTTTTTTTTTTTAAGTATTTAAGAATACAGACAACTTGTCAAAAAAGTTTCCTTGTGTCACACACAGATATGTACAAAGACACTAGACAGTATTTTATTACCTGGTATTTTCACTCGAGGGGCCTGGGGAAACCTTTTTTTTGTGGGCTGCTCATCCTCTGAGTCACTATATGTGTACAGGGGATTGGGTCTAAAGACAAAAAGTTGAAAACGGTCATAGGTAATTACAAATGTGCTTTTGGAATATTTTTTCCTAAAGTTACAGTTTGATTTATAAAAACACACACAGGAAACGGAGATGTGCAAGAAGGTACAGTATACAAGGAATTTTTGAAGTGCACAAGTGTACACGGCTTTGCATTTTTAAAAAGTTTACAAGCTTCCACTTTTTGGACTATATTATGTGGTGATATTGCAGTATGCACCACAGATATGTATAAAAGACAAGATCATAAATTCTTAGCAATCAAAGATATGTTTGTGAAATAAAAAAAAGTTTTACTTGTGCTTTCTTTTATGTGTGGTAT
The DNA here is from genome assembly GCF_963576455.1 of Neolamprologus multifasciatus. Taxonomy (NCBI): domain Eukaryota; kingdom Metazoa; phylum Chordata; class Actinopteri; order Cichliformes; family Cichlidae; genus Neolamprologus; species Neolamprologus multifasciatus. The sequence continues at coordinate 5,289,213 of NC_140441.1, read as the reverse complement.
GAGTTTCAGCTTCGGACTGAAGGTCAGACGTATCACAGTGTTCATCTAGATATTTCTGAAGACTGCGTTCTGCTTCGTGAAATGTGTCTGGAAGTACAAACACAATGTATGGCCAGACATAAATTAGGACACGAAAAACTTGTTATTGTTACATTTATACAACATCAACCCAGGTGATACCCACCATGGCTTATTAGAAGTCGGACTGGTGCGTAGGTGAGCCATGTTGCACCAGGATGAACTCTCCTCTTCACTGCGGCGTGGATCCTGAATGTGTCTCGCGGAGGATATGGAGGCCATGACAATTTCTCCCCATTTATCCATGAACTAGGGACAATTTCGGTACCACCAGTGCTGAACTGCACAATGCACCAGTCTTTCATTTTTATTTTACTTGGAGTCCTTTTTTGCCCTGTCTAGGATAAACAGGAAACATGTAATTACAATATATTTCATAGTCACTAAAAAACTTGATCTATTGACTGAACTAAATTATAAATAGTAGCTTAAAATGTATATAGGCAACAATTACAAGCAAACCCGATAAAACAAACTCTTTTTTTATTGACTATGCATGATTGGCAATGCAATGAAAGCTGTGTTGTCTGGACAAAGAAAATATTTGCCAGTAACATTATTGAGCTTTGTAATGCCAGGTCTGCTGTTCAGCTGCGACACTCTGTAGCATCCAATTCTGGATGACGGTAAGGGGTACTGAAAGTAAGACTCTTTGTGACAAAACTTTTGGAAAATAACAAATGTGTCACCATCTACTTTCACAATGTTGCGGATTAAAGCAATGTCATCGACTACCTGCACACAGTTGTCCCCATCCCCTACAGACAAGATGTACTTTTCTGTCACTACTTTCTTGTACTGCTCTGAATGGTGTATCGGAGCCACAAGTGGACCATCATAATGCTGATGCATTAACTTTTGTGCTTTTCTTGGTGGTGCTGGCTTCACATCCGGTTTTTCAGAAAGTCTTTTTACAATTTGTTGTAAAGGCAAGTGAGGCTTTCGCAAGAGATGTTTAATCTGGCCTAAATAATTTTCATAGGGGAAAGCAGCAATGTTATCTAACGGGCCAAAGAGTCTATATTCTTCTGACAGGTGTGTCAGCTGGTGTACGTTGTATGTGATTTCATCCCTACCATACAATTCGCCGAAGTGAGAAACAAATGACACCAGGAATTCATTGGCACAATTGACCATTTCATTAGACATAGAGGAGGATAACAGCAGATGCATTGCTACAGAAAACAACATGAAGTTATCATAGAACTCCACTGGAATGCTATTCCTAAGCACTACGGGCCCTGTGTACAACATAAAATTTCGCAACTCTGTTGCTTTCCATCTATCAATTTCAGACAATTCCCTTGGCTTGCGGTTAAACTCATTTGGTGTATAAGGTCGCAGAGCTTTCAACTTTTCTGAAATTTCACCTACTGTTCGACTGGGCAGCCTTGTTGCAAGTACTTTGCCCTTTGTCCACAAGTATATGAGTTTTCTTGTGACTCCAAGACAACATAGATGCATATAATCCAAGGGAAACATCGTTATCATCTTAACCATACCAGCTAAAGGAGACAATGTTTGATTCAAGTGGTGGTCTTCATCAATCATCAACTGAAAATCTGCATCCGTTCTAAGCTTTGCATTAACTTCTGGGTACGTCATTTTGTTCTTCCATTCACCTACTTGAACACATTTATCACAACCAGAATAACCATTATGAGCCTTTATGTTTTTAATGAAAGCTCTTGCAGGTGCATCACACACAAATGAACATACTTTAACTGTTATCTGGCAGCTATTGTAAATAATGCCATACTTCAAAATGTGCCTGAGGTCCTTCACAAATGGGTCCAAGAACTGAACTACACTTTTTGGCTTACAAAGACCACAGTAGAGACCAACAAGGAATGGTGATTTTGTGTAGTCAACATTTGCAATTGCAAGAATTGGCCAGAACTGAAGTTTACTGCTTTTGAAAAGGGGTAAACCATCTATATTAAACTGCAATTTTAAGTCGTTCAACTTGGCAGGCAAGATCAAGGATTTTAGTCGAGAGACCAACCCTTTAGCCAAACCAAAATGATGGTATTCCCCACCATCCATTTTTATTGTGTTTATTTGACCTTGCGTTCTGAGAACTGTCCTGGCATCTTTTGGTAGGTCTGGGTGAAACACACGCAAAATTCCCAAGAGTGCTGTTACTGCCACCAACGACACTGAAAATGTAGAAGCCCAATATCTTAAACTTGTTATTAAGAATTCAGTATTTGGCGCTTCGTCATCAGCTTCGTCATCACTATTATCAGAATCAAACGGTGGTGCATGGCAACCAAAGCTGTCAAAACTAAAGTCACAGTCATTATCCGTGTCGGGTGATACATAGGTCTCACATACTTCTGAAATCTGCTCATAACAGCGACTGGTAAATACTTGACTGTCTATACCTGGGTGACAACAGTGGGACACACCAGACTCTTCTGCAACCTGCGGTCGCTTAACTTCAACTTGTGCATTGCTGTTTTGGTTATGTTTTTCAGCAACCATCTCTTTAAAGTGCCTGAGTATATTGGACTCTGCTGCCTCAACCATTTTCCGTAATTTACGCCTCCTTGACCAGCGTGATGTCATTGTCAGTGTATATCAGATAAAACAAATAGTGCTATATTTGGAAATAGTCAAATAAGCAAATTGTTTAACACTAGGAATTTATTTAAGGACGTGAGTTTCTTACTTATCGATGGGTGGATGGTAGTTACCAAATCAGATCTGTAAAAAAGAGGAAAAATAGGGAACAATGTCAATAAAGAGTGAAAACTGGATACAAAGACGGCTCATAGAAGCTGAACCGAGTCCTATGTGTGAAGGGACAGTAACTGCATGTGTATATGTAAGCATTTAAACACTGAAGATAATAAAATTAACAGTATTTTGTCTAAGTCTGCCATTGTATGAATTCATGGCACCGAGACAAAAACTTGGCGCACAGTGTGGCGTCAAAATAGGTCCACACGTAAATGCTAAAACGTAAAGTTAGGTGAGCGTGCAGCGTAAAGTTCGGTGAGCGTGCAGCGTAAAGTTCGGTGGGCGTGCAACGTAAAGTTAGGTGGGCGTGCAACGTAAAGTTAGGTGGGCGTGCAACGTAAAGTTTGAATTGAGTGCGAATCGAAGCGGGTGCTCTCCAATCATTAAAAGTAACAAAGTCATTGAACACATTTATACAGTTACCTTTACGTCTATCAATCATATATCTCAGATTTACAATTTTTTGTAGTACTATGCTAAAAAGAAACTACAGAGCGAAAGTCTGGGTCAAGCGAAGCGACGGCAAGAACAAAGGAACCCTCAAAGCGTTAAAGCTAGCTAGCTAGCTAGCTAGCTTTGTAAGGGAAAATGCTGCTGTCATAAAAATGCCTTTGTGTCGGTGAGAAAACACCGCGAGATCTGCGACTTTATCACATTAACGGGAATTGGGGGGCGGCTCTTAATTCTCCTGCACGCGCTTTTTGGTGAGTTCGCGAGAACGCGCAGGAGATATCAGCTGTCCCGTGTGCTTTCCTGCCACAGACCGAGTGCGCTGCTGGTGGATTCACACTGTAGTGATGCAGGAGAACCAGGAGCTGGAGCAGCGGACTGCTGGAGCCCCCACCTCCTCCTCAGGAGCCCAGGTCAGTAAGCAGCGTGGGTTTTTATCTGATCCTTCTCGGTGGGTGGAAGAATACACGAGTATCTGCCGGTTGTTGCCTCCGCGGCTCTGAACCTTACGGTGTGTTCACACCGAACGCGATGGACGCGAATAGAGCGTCAGGTTTACATGTAAAGTCAATGGAAAAGCGCGATGACGCGCGATTGCGGGTCCCGCGAAAATTCGGAAGCAGATTTGCGTCGCGAAAACGCCAAAACGCGTGAAACGCGCGTCAGTGTAGCGCGTCTGGCGCGTTTGACTCGCGAATAAAACCATGCGCGTGAGTTTTTGTGTTGCATTTTGTGCATACGCGCGTTTCGCGTCTACCGCTCGAGTTGGAAAAAGCTGAACTCCAGCGTCAAATCGCGCCGCGACAACCAATCAGGAGCCTGGTGACGTGGCTCTGACCTAGGTCAAAGGGGCAGATCCAGCCAAAGCCCTTCATTCTTCATTCAGTATGGAGGAAAAGCTAATCAGTGCCGTGGCTAATCGCCCGGAGCTGTACGATGCTAGCTACTACTTTTACCGAGACAGGAATAAAAAGGACCTAGCTTGGAGACACATAAGTGAGGAGATCGGGCAACCTGGTAAGTTCATTCCTTCTTTTTAATTTTCAGACTGACCCGATGAACCCGCGCAAAAGCTAGCAAGCCCGCCTACTGTCCCGCTATTTTCCCACTGATGTACAAATACCTTTCCGCTAACAAGATAATGCGTTTATTCAGAGGACATCTGCAGGAGAAAGTGGAAGAGCCTCAGGGACACATATAATAAGGAGAAGAAGACAGAGAAGGAGAAGAGGAGTGGGTCTGCAGCAGGATCGGGGAGAAGATGGAAGTTCTTCGCGGTCATGGGGTTTCTGGACCCCTTCCTCACCCCGCGGGAGACTAGCGGTAATATGGTGCGGACCGTGGAGAACTTCTCCCCCGAGGACCAGGGACAGCCCGAAGAGGCAGCAGGGGAGTGTCAGTCAGAAGGTATGTTTACATTGAGTTAATGTAGGCAGTTAATTTATGCGTGTTGTCCTACAGGAACATATTTTGTTTATTAATAAACAGTATACAGTAGTCCCGCTGTTCATCCGTCACTGCCTCGCCTTTTCGCTGATTTTTTTTATTGCACCGTACAGCTTTCAACAATGTGCATTGCATTCTGCAGCCCAAATGACAAATCTCCTCCGTGTCGTGTCTCCTGCGCTTGCCAAACTTATCATGTTTGGTTTTGATAACCAGCACGTCCAATAGAAAAAAACAGCACAAAAACACTCATAACTATGACCCTCTTTCGGAAATAGACACCTGCACCGGGAGCAAAAAAGGCGCACAAAAGTGGCGCCGCAGACGGAGAAAAAGCGCGGCATAATACTTTTACGTTTTAAAATCAACAAAGGTTTGCACTTTGAGAATCAACTTGTGAGAACTGTGACTACTGTTCATGTGCTGCAATAAATGAGAGACCACTGTATATAATAATAATAATAAGTATATAATAATATAATATTCTCTATGACTATTGTCTTCAACCTATATTAACATTAATAATAATATTAACATTTAATATTGTCTTCATAGAGTCAAGTAATCATGCAGCAGAGTCCTCAGCTGTCTCTTCTCCTGGCTCTCCAGTCCCTGGTCCCTCAGCTCCTGCTGCTGCACCCACAGGTATGAACATCAAGCACTGACAGCTTTTTACTTGCTTGAATTCCCTTGTGATCACCTTTACTAAATATCTACAACCAAACTGTTTATATCCTGTTTTTTTTTTTCAATTTTGAAAATGAAAATCTAGTAGCAGCCTTCTCATTACTTTGTGTTGTTTTGTGCTGTGTTTTACAGGCCCACAGAGGAGGACAGCTCGAAGGCGGGCGAGGGACGGGTCCCAGGACGGTCCATCGGCGGTGGAGCTGGCCATCCTGGAGTCCCTAAAGAGGCCACGCCCGTCTCCAACTGAACATTTCCTCCTCGGCCTTGTTCCTGCTCTGGAGAGCATGCCTCAGACACGAGAATTCGTGAAATTTCAAATTTATAAATTAGTTTTTGAAAACAGCACAGCTGTGTTAAATTTGGAAACATTGGACCCTAATGATCAGCAGTTTTCTGATGAGGCAGCAGCTCTCCAGGGCAGAAACAATGTTCTTATTTTTCTCCTCCTTCTCCCTGAGGCTCTTCCACTCCAAGCTGGGTCCTTTTTATTCCTGTCTCTCTGTAAATAGTTAAATTTCATATATTTATGATAAATGTTTTTGTTAATGAATTTATATTTTTTCAAATAAACATTTATAATGACAAAATGTCTCTGTTCTACTACACAGCAAATATTGGCACCCGACTTGACACAAGTAGAATTTATTTCATATTATACTAATGACAAAACATACTAATACAGTGGGATGCAAAAGTTTGGGCAACATTGTGAAAAGTAATTATTTTCTTGTACAAATCACTGGTTGTCACAATAAAAATAGTCAGTTAAATATATCATATAGGAGACACACACAGTGATATTTGAGAAGTGAAATGCAGTTTACAGAAAGTGTGCAATAACTGTTTAAATCAAGCAGGTGCATAAATTGGCGACACAAAAAAAGAGAAATGAAATAAATATTTAGTGTATATGAATGTGTGTGTCTCCTATATGATATATTTAACTGACATTTTTCATTGTAACAGCGATTCATACAGGAAAATAATGACTATTAATAAGGTTGCCCAAACTTGTGCACCACACTGTATATAGGAACATAGTGAAGACAAGTTACTTAAGAGAGTAAAAATAGGTTCGTTTATTTTGGAGTAGAGCTCCATTTATTAAGAAAAAATTAAAAGGACAGGAACACTCTTTAGAGGTTTGTGGGTGGCCGTTGTGGGGAAGTCACTCGGACTTCAAACAGGCTACTCCTTTGGTTGCCAAGACACAGCTCCCTCCGCCGAGAAGTGAGCCATGAATTTCTCCCTCACCAGGACAGCCTCTCTGGAGGAGTTGTTTGCTGCCATACGACCCAGGCCTTGCAACGGCTCCACCACAGCAGGTGCCCCTCTCTCGTCCACACAGCGCAGAAAATTGTGGAGAACACAAGTTGCCTTCACACACTTCTCCGCTCCGTCTAAATAAAAAGGAGTGAGTATCACTACAAAGGTTAACTCAGTGGTCCTAATGCTACAGTTTGATATCAGCAAACACCGAGCGCATACATTGATATGACACCACAGCCATGCTGTCATTCAAACACTGATAACAGCATAAATCGAATTAAATCGGGACTTGATGAGACCTTCTGAGTATCACTAGAAATATTATAAACAGTCGTCTCCGTACCACAGTTTGCTTTCAGTAAACACAGAGAGCATTCACTGTTAGCATAGCACATCCATGTTAGCAGTGTATAAATGGATAGTTTAGCATGTATTAGCACAGGTATCAATAAAGGACTACCGTATTAAATACTTTTACTAACCTCAGGCAGATGAACAGGCGCTCTGCAGGTGGGATTGAGCGCCTGTAGTTGGTGTCTAGGCGGGCGATTCTGGGACCGACCCGGGGAAGCAGGTCCTCAAACTGGCCGAGTGAAAGACGGTGATGTCGCTGGAATCGGCCGTCATCCAGGCGCCGCTCCTGGAGCAAATGGTGAAACTCACCAAACTGCTCATGCCTCTGGAGGACCTGATGGACCCAGGTACGGCGAGGGCGTCTTTTACGCCGCTGCTCTGCTCTCCACAGTACATAGAGAAGGGAGACTCTCTCTTCAAGCGCTAACTCGACAGCTGCCATCTTGCAAAGATACCGGTCTGGCACAACTTCCTCCCACATCCCTCCCACATTTCCGGTTCACGCGCGTCAAAATATCATATTTTGAAGCGCGATGGATTTTTCTTGGACACGCGTTGAGACGCGAATGTGCACGCGTCAAATTAGGGGCGTTTGGGGCGTTTTTGTTCGCGTCCATCGCGTTCGGTGTGAACACACCGTTAGTCAGGAAACCGCTGTTTCCTGACTAAGTTTCCTGACTGTTCCGGGATCCGTGACTGGCTCGTAGACGGTGTTGTGGCAAAAAATGATTGCCTGTAAAATATGATTTCCACTGTTTCCGTGTGTTTTATATTATTTATTATTATATGGTCCTAATTGTGAGTGCATACACTCACAAAATGTTTAGTAACTTCAGATCCCTGCAACAAGCCCAGGTGCAGTTTACTTCGGTGATTTGGACTATTCCATCTCACAGCTGTTGTTTTTTTTTATCCTCTATCTCATGTACAGGCAAACGCGTCTATTTATCATTTCAGGTTGTAGTATTACACAACATTTTCAGATCTAATAGAAAAAAATGAGTGTTTTGTAATTCATTCAATTTGTTGTTTTTATTTATAACTGGTATTATTGTTTCATTCTATCATAGAATCTTACAAGAAATGCAAAATTGTATTCCATTATGCTTTATCAGCTGCTTCGGTGAAAAACAAATCAACAAAAAAACATTGTAAAAACAAAATACTGGAAAATAGTTTCCAGTATTTTAGTGCTTGGAGCAGACTAACATGTAAGCTGGAGTGTTCTGAGATGTTATATTTGGTCTTCGAATGGCTGCAATCCAGGCCATCCATCGGCTCTTTGTTACTTTGGAAACATGGCTCGAACAATTTCTCTTCCACGACGGAATCCAATAAAAAATCTCTTTACCCGTTGGTTTCCCGTGGCTGTCATGCGACTATTGCAGTTAATAATACAACAGCTTCTTGCCATTCTTTGTGTTTCTTTTTATCGCTGTGTGACAGTTTTCATGTGAAAGCCTACGTGCGCTAGTACCGCCACTCGTACCCACAATCCTTTGTGGTTTTACCCTGGAATGACGTCACATTTTCAATCTCTGGTCGTGTCCAAATTCATGGGCTGCATCCTCCTGAGGACGCATTTGTAGACCGATTACGTCATAGCGACGCGCCGAAGCCTGTCCAAATGCGTAGACTCCTCCTAATGCAGCTGACAAATGTCTCCTCATTTTCCCCGAATTTGAAGGATGGGTTGGGTGTGTCCTTCGTGGCCTACCATATCCCAGAATTCATGGCGCGGCGTCAAACAGAAAACTGATTAAACAGAAGAGTGAGACGGTCGAGAATTTACACCAGTGTCCTGTTATATTTTAGATAGCAAGGAGCAGACGGCTGAATTTATTAAACTCCACCGAGACAGCGTTGACGCTAATCAGAAGGCTAGACCGTCCAATTTCCCCAGCCGTTTACTTCCGGCCTACCTGACCTTCTGAGGACCCGGACCACGTAGACCGCGAAGGCCGGGTCCTCAGGAGGATGCAGCCCATGAATTTGGACACGACCTCTATTACACTTGAGTAACACCTAATTGTCATTATAGCAATGCAGCAGAACATCCCGTGATATCATTTGTATGCAACACAAACGCAAGCATAGGGTTTAATTGTGGTCATAAATATTTTGCGCAGTTGTGAGTTTTGTACCCTTGTAAACATAAAATATCAGAAAATGTTATGTTTGTGCATCTACAGATGAGAATTTGTGTTTGTAAAAGATATCTACACAAGTTACTTTAAAAATAAATTGTTAAGGTCTGGTTACAGGTACAAAGCAAAAAAACACTTGTTTTTGCAAAGTGATTGGTCAAAGTCATGTCAATCAGTTGGAGCTCCTTTCAAAAGCACCCCTCCGACACGCAGATTGGATATTTAAATTTGTGATTGACATTGACCAAATAGCTGAAAGGAATAAAAATTGGGTCAAAATTTGAGCTTGCAAGTTGAAACTCCAACACAGCCAGGGAACTTGAGCGCAGTTTTACATGTAGCTTTGTATCGGTAAGTAGAACTTAACAAAAAAAATTTATTACACAAATCTTTTTTGCACACTCGTAATTCTCATCTATAAATGCACAATTCCTAAAATTTTCAGATATTTTGGTTTACAAGGTTACAAAACTCAGTTCACAACTACGCAAAATATTTATGACCACAATTAGGAGATCACCAAAGCGAGCGTGTACCTGCTGCTCGCTTTATGGCTTCTTGTCAGACTCGGGGAGCATGGTGTTGTTTTTGTGTGCAGTCATTTCCCTCATTGCCGAGATCAACAAATGGCAGTTTAGACTTTCATGTTCCGGTCATAAGTGTAAAGATAAAAAACTATATGATCTTCTAGGTCAAAGGTCAGCGTCACACTGATTAAGATGAAGGATCAGCTCCAAACTTGATTTAATAATATAATATTCATAATGATCTCTTTCTTGGTTTGAGGTATTTAAAAAACGTCAATACAGCATACGACTTCACACTGACACACAAAGATTGATATATTATATTAATGTTTAATAAAAACACCATAAAACATCAGTTTTAGTATAGATCTCTCTGAGTGCTTGTGTTTTATTTTTTTGTTCCTTTATTGACTCCAGCATCACTGCTCTCTCTTTCTGTCTGCTGTTTATTCAGAAACAGAAGAAGACTGGACGTACTGTGCACCAGTGCCAGGACTGCAACAAGACCTATAAATCCAAATACAATTTAAAGCTTCACCATAGAATTCACACCGGAGAGAGACCGCACAGCTGTGACAAGTGCGGAGCTGCTTTCAATGCTTTAGGTGCTCTACAAATCCACCAGCGCATCCACACAGGAGAGAAACCCTACAGCTGTGAAGAGTGCGGCGCAGCCTTCGCAGTTTCAAGTACACTGAAAAAGCATCTCCGTGTTCACACTGGAGAGAAACCCTATGTTTGTAAAGAATGTGTCAAACGGTTTACGGAGTCCGGCTCCCTCAGGGGCCATCAACGGTTGCACACTGGAGAGAAACCATATAGCTGTGACCTGTGTGACAAAACCTTTGCACACCTGGGGGCCCTAAAGACCCATCGCCGTAGCCACACTGGAGAGAAGCCATACTGGTGCAACAAAACCTTCACTCAGCGGTCCAGTCTAAACCTCCACAGGCGTCTGCACACTGGAGAGAGACCGTTCTGGTGCGAAACATGCGGGAAAACATTTGTTTGGCAACACAGCCTGAAGGAGCATCAACTCTCTCACACCTGGTACCCGTGCAGTCGCTGCGGGGACGTGTTCCCTGATCGAAGCCTTCTGTACAATCACAACCTTGGTCACAGGTGGAGAGACAAACAGGTCAAGAGAGCAATGCAAAAGAAAGCTGAGGCTGGGAATAAACACCCACCCTGTGTTTTTGTTTCAGCTCTTGCCTCTGTAGCAGCGGCAATAAGAACTGGCTTGTGGCCACGACCTTCAGACTCACTGATGACAAAACTGACCTCAGTCCAGCCCAAGCATGAAGGATATAAAGTTGTTTCTTTGAGAAATGATTAAAATTATTTTTTTTAATATCGATTCATTAAATCCAGAAACGCCAGAATCTCAGATTAAAGCTCATAAAACTATTTCAACAACAGCCAAACAGCTAAAACAGCAAATGAGAGCAGGTAAACAGATTCAGCACAAAATGTAGACCTGATGCATCAGAATCTGTGGGATGTCGGCTTTATCACCGAGCTACACGAACTCGCCGTTGGAGCTGAAAGCCGACATCTCGCAGATTCTGATAGTGCAGGTTTCATCATTCTCTGACCAAAATTCACTGAACCAGCAGCAAAAGAAGATCAGAACTTCTTCAAAAATTATTCCGGCAAGAAAGCAAGAAAGAAAATTTCTGCTTTTCTGTACTGAAGAGATGTACACTTTTTAAAAAATTATGCCAAATTACAAATTGCTGTGTCTCTAATAAAACCTCTGTAACATTACTCTGCTTCACTTCAGCAACATCAGGTCATATGTTGATTTTCTTTCGTTTTTATTGTATTGCAGAATATTTTTAAGGTTTCTGCTATAAAAAGCCAGGCCAGGAAAATCTCCTTCATGTTTTTCTGTGTTTTATCCTCAGTTAAGCTGGGCAGACACTGTGCAATGTTTTTTCAGTCACGTTATTCAGCTTCTGCTCAAACGACTGAATCACAGGGGTTAGAAGTTCGTAGGTCACGATGCAGGGTCTCACACTATACGGCCTGATGCTCAGCTCTGCGACCTGAGTGCTCACACTGTGCATCCAAATTTTAGCTTGGTAACATGAAGTGTTACCAACGCTTATATTATATAGCTAAGATATAACTCAAAATCTGTCTCTTGCTCTTCCTTCCTCTCTGTCTTTCACTCATACAGACACACACCACCAACAACATCAACTAAAATGCTAATGAAAAACACTGACTTACAGCACAGCTGCAATTGAGCAGCAATGTCCATCCAACTTCTTTCGCGGATGTTGCGATGATAATTTTGTAAGACCACATCAAAATGGCTCGATGGGCCAAAGTTCTACAAGTCCGCTGCTTGCGTCCAGATCACACACTGCACTGATTCATCTTTTTCTCTTCTGTTTCTGTATTTGCACATGCGGAGTGTGAGATGTTGCCTTAAATTGGCTCGTGGCATCTATAGTGTGATACCCTCACAAGTGGCAACCATGTGACCGTACAATTGCTGGTCGTGAGGCGTTAATCGCTTCTCATTACCCCATGTATACATGATGCATGACACACGATTAAGGCGAAACTCCCCAAATCTCCGTTAGCGAGTTGATGCTGACAGCACTAAGTAAAACAAAAGGAAAAGTCCGATTTATAAAGAGTCGATCTACAAAACAGTCGCAGGAGTGAAAAATCGTCTCAAAACGGGCCATAAATTGCACCGTGTATGCCCAGCTTAACTTTGACACAAAGGCATCTGCTGTCATGTTTACACCTGTGATCTCACTAGTGTCAGATTTTATTTTATACACAGATATAAAAATATGGATCTGTACAGATAAACGATCCAAATTATAATATTTCTGTCAAAATTGAATCGAATCAATTATAGAAATCAGACCCAGCCTGTTTTTTTTCTGCCAAATATTAGCTCATTTTTTTCAACCTAAATTTTATCAGCTTGATAAAGAAATGACTGAAACACTCTTGTGAGGCCTGTTTAGTGGACTGATGTTGATCTTAACTGATTTAATTCCCACTCCTTTTCTTAGTTTAAGTTTATCGTTCTAATCGTTTTTGCTGCATTATATTTTCAATTTTATTTTGTTGTTTAGGGATTTTTGGCAACACGGTGGTTAGAAGGTCCTGAGTTCAATTCCACCATCAGGCTGTGTGGAGTTTGCATGTTCTCCCCATGTTTGTGTGGGTTTTCCCCGGATACTCCCACCATCCAAAGACATGCACTTTGTGGGGATAGGTTAATTGAAATGTGTGTTAGCCCTGCGACAGACTGGCGACCTGTCCAGAGTGTACCCCGCCTCTTGCCCTATGACAGCTGGGATAGGCTCCAGCGCCCCCCGCGATTTGAAAAGGATAAGCGGAAGCGAATGGATGGATGGATGTTTAGGGATTTAGTTTTAGGTCTTTTTATTACTGATTTTTTTTATTGTGTTCTTTTCTTCATGTTTGCTGTTCTGATTTGTTTAATTCATGGCTTTACTGTGAGGCTTTACATGTGTTTCACAATTTGCATTTGCACCTGGATTAAGATGTGCTCTCTAAATAACGGTTTTCTTTCTTGACTTCTGAACCAAATAACAGCTTATGAGGTGGTAACCACTGGGAACATGTCCTCAGGGCGCGAGTCCCTCTTGTTTTCTGGAGTAAAAACTTGTTCAGCATAACTGAAGAATAAAGGTGCACTAAACGATGAGGATGATGTGGTGGTGGTGACACATACAGGTTGCACAGCTGTGACTTCCAACCAACATAAAATCAAGATAATCAAAATGTAACGACCTCGACAGGAAATCTGCAATGACCCAAACGCTTTAATAGAGTTTAATGAAAGAATCGTTTTTGCCTCAGGATGTTACAATCAGTCAGTGCCAGTGCTGATTTATGAGACACATCAATCCAGTTTCATTTAATATAGGATTTAAACAGCACCAGATGACACAAGGTTAAAAGACAAAAGATAGCATAAAAAAAGAATAATGCACAACTAAAAGCAAAGGCCTGTTTTTGTTCATCTTTAAAGACTCTCCTGAGAGACTGTGAAAAGCTGCCAGGGAACCTGAATTGTTTCAGGTAGGTGGAAAACATACAAACACTGCAATAACAAAATAACACAAGCACCTATATTAAGAGGAGTTGGCGCCCCACAAACAGCTGTGGACGGCCTTGTTTGTGTAAACCCTTTGTTATTGAGAACAGATGAATAAATATCGTCACTTCACACTTCAGGAAACCTTTCCCTGCGTGTTCATCAGAAATATATTGATGACAATGAGCCTCAATAGTTTTTCTTTTTAAATAGATTTGATTTTTGTGGTTTTAAAATTGTTTTGTTAACATGTTTAGTCTTTCAGTCTCCAGATTTAGAGGAGCCTCAGCTATCCATCTGTTTGATTTCCGATCAGCAGTCAAGAGCAGCTGAGAGATTATGAGATTCAAAAAAATATAGAACTGACTGACTAAATGCACCACTGTTTCATTTTCTTCCAGTTACTTTAAAGCACTTATTTTTAATATAATATAATATAATATAATATAATATAATATAATATAATATAATATGGCTTACAGCTGGAGCTTCTTCTCTCATTAGTTTCTAACTACACTACCCATGATGCCCTGCCCGTCCCGTTGCCAGGATACGTAACATTCCACAAAGGCCATTTTGACGCCGAAAAGCGAGTTTGGCTTGAACTGAGACGACAAGTAAGACATTTAAAACATATTTATCGGACTTGAGTTTAGCTCTGCCGGCAGGTCGTTTGTCTCTGCATGCCGAGTGTGTGCTGTCTCAGGTGGGTTAACGGGCTTAAAACCGCCGGTGTCGGCCTCTTGTTAGCTGTCTGCTGCTAGGTGGCTAATGCTACTGTAAACCGTTGTTCCTGATGGAGGTTTTACTGTGTCCGCCCGCAGCTGACCCGCCGGGCTCCGATGGAGCGGGCTGACCGGGACAGAGGAGGCCGCCTGCTGAAGAACCAGCCGTACGACGAGAGCCTGGATGTGGCGGACGCCGAGGAGGTACCGAGCGTGTACAGCCCGACTCCCCGCAGCCAGCCCCAGGTAACCTCCTCCTGCCCTTGCGGAGAGCTCCGGTTTAACCGGTAATCGTGACGCCTGCTCGTGTTTCTTCATTATTTAAAGCTCAAAGTGTTTCCAGTCACAAACTCGTCTCATATAAGAAACTGTGTAGAAATGACAGAAGAGTGAATCTGGTAATGTTAAGTTGTGAGCCCCAGTTTTTATTAAAACATAAATAAAGTTTTCTTCCATCAGAGTTGAACTGTAAGCTGAGTCACTCCTGCTGCTCCAGGTTGGTCTCAGGTCACATGACCTGGTTTTGTTCCTTCTTCAGGTGGAGTTCAGGAGGAGCAGCAGGAGGGTTCACAGCCTGATGTCGGCCCACAGCAGCAGCGACGAGTTTGACGAAGACCACGGGAGGGGGAAGGAGCCGGCAGGGGGGCGGCCAGAAGAGGAAGAAGAGGATGATGAAGAAGAAGAAGATGATGACGACGAGGACTCCGAAGATGACGAATCGGAGGAGGACAGCAAGCTCCACAAGGCGCCGGAGGGCCTGTATGATCCCGCCGACTACGCCAACCTGCCCGTCGGCACCGACATCAAAGAGCTGTTCCAGTACATCACACGGTGAGCAGAGACACACGTGCGCCGCCATCTGGTGCCTGTTTCTGCTAAAAAAAACCTTATCAAAGGTTATTGATAAAGCACCGAATCACAACAGTCACCTCAAAGCACTTTGTGTGTTAAAGACCCTGCAGTAAATCACGTCGTTGTCACGCACACATCTGGAGAGTTTCCGTGTTTTGTGTTTGTCTCAGATACGCCCCCGAGTCCGTCGAGCTGGAGCACAACCTGAAGCCGTTTATCCCGGACTTCATCCCCGCAGTGGGAGACATCGACGCCTTCCTCAAGGTTCGAACACAATCGCGCCTGATAGCATAGAAAGCGCGACCTCTGACCTCAGAGTGACCTCATGTTGTAATCGCACAGGTGCCGAGGTCCGATGGCAGACCGGACAACCTGGGGCTGCTGGTTCTGGATGAGCCCAGCGTGAAGCAGTCGGACCCGACAGTGCTGTCGCTGTTTCTGTCGGAGGAGACCAAGCAGCACGGCGCCACCGAGGTACACGCACCTGTACGCACAAACACTCAGCATTAAAGTCAGAGTCACTCCTCATTGTTTCCTTTCCTGCAGGTGAAGAAGGTGACAAGCATCGCCAACCCTCAGAGCAACCCGCGGGCGGTGGACAGCTGGGTGGAGAGCATCAGCGCGCTGCACCGCTCCAAGCCGCCAGCGAGCGTCCAGTACGGCAGAGCGATGCCTGACATCGACAGCCTGATGCAGGAGTGGCCGACCGAGCTCGAGGAGCTGCTGGACCGCCTGCAGCTGCCGTCCGCCCGCCTGAACTGTGACCTGCCGCAGTATGCGGACGTTGTGTGCGGCCTGCTCGACATCCCCGTCTACGGCAGCCGCGTCCAGTCCCTGCACCTGCTCTTCAGCCTCTACCTGGAGTTCAGAGACTCGCAGCACTTCACGCGCAGAGCTTAGTGGCTGGAAGTACCACATCCACACGGTCACAAAAGTCTGTTCAGGAACTGAAAACTAACCCCAGATGTGCCAGATGTTCGACTATTTCGTGGCTGCTGTAAAAGTTTTTATTAGCTGAGAACCTGTTGCTCTGCTTTTCTTTATTTCCTCATTTTGTTTTCTGTTTGTCCTCTGAAATAAAAGCCATGTTCACAGCTTTCGAGCTTCATCTAACCTAAGCTTACTTTCACTGCTCACCTGTGCCGCCTGCAGCAGCCTGAATACTTCAGGGACCAGATGAAGGTCCTTGATGAACGCTGTAATAAACCAGCCGCTCAGAACAAGGTCACTGTGTGAACATCTGTAAAGTCCTGTGCCTGCCCGTATGTATTATATGTAATTAATAAAGTAAACTCTGTGAGTGTAACCCAGTCATAGATTACATATTGTTATAATTACACAAAATGTGTTCTTTATACCTGACTGTTAGGACCTTCAAGCCTGTATTTATATTCATTATCAGTTAGAGCTCCTCCTCATTGTTCTTCTTCTTCTTTGGTGCAACCCTGTAAATACAGTGTACCCCTTTGGCCTCTCCCGTTTTCTACAATTCCCCTGTGGGGGAGGTGGGTGTCATTTCCCTCTACCCTGTGCAACATGTAATTCATATTTAGCCACCCTGATGTTTCTGATTGGGATTTTAGTTCAATTATTGTCATTATTAAGCCTGTGTTTTGTTAGACGCTATAAATGTGTAGTATGTGTGTGCCACAAATGTGGCGCCATTAATGCTAGCACGAATATATAATTATGGCTAGCTTGGAAGTTGTGATGGGTTGAGCTAACCCTCTCCCCCACTGTTTGTATTTGGTTGTAGGAGCTGGAGCGAGCAAGTTATTTACTCGGAGGTCTTTCTTTCTTTTACCTTTCTTTGTCAGGTATGTCGGAGTTTTTGTTGGTGTTTTTTTTTCTTATGTCAAAAATGTTCCATGTAAGTTCGTACTTTATGTTTAATGTAGAAATAAATGCAGAGAGAGGAGCTGGAGCGAGCACTTATTTACTTGGAGGTTTTTCTTTTACCTTTCTTTGTCAGACACAACGCAGAAACACACCGGTCACGTGAGGTCAAAGGTCAAGTTTGAAAGCTCCAAATATAATTTAATTTTAAAAGACGTTTTTAGAAGTTTTCTTTAGGTGTGTTTTACTTCTAAACATTTAGATTTTTAACACTAATTTAACAAATAATCCTATTTTGTTCTATTAGTATTTTAAGTCATAAATACTAAACAAGAAAATCTGCGTCTCCTCCCTCCTCCCACAATGCACCGCACTGTTATTGTTTGGGCTTCTTCAACATGGCAGCCGCGGGCTGCCTCTTCCAGAGAACCCTGGGCCGGTCCAGACCCGGTACTAACAAGGTGTGCTTCCTCTACTTACAGCCGCCAGGACGATCTTGATCGGTCTGATTGATTAATCGGTTCCTACAGCTGCTAAATCCCCCGCCTTTTTGCCGCCACCCCATCCTCCACCAGACTCCATTCAAAAACCTTCAGCTTTATCTGGACCAGCGCAGTCAGTATGACGTGTTAGCGCTGCTGAATGATTCTCACATTAAAAAAAACATATGTGATATAGAAAATGATCCGCTATGTTTACCGACCGAATACTAAATTAATATTACATAATAGAGACGTAGAAACATGTCCAAACTGTCTTGTGTCCGTTAGCTTTTAGCCTGTAAGAAACAATCCTACATGTTAGATTGTGGATGAGCTGCTTGAAACGCGCTTTTCTAAAAGGAAACAGCAACCCGTCTGGTGACTGAATGTTGTGCCGAAATCAAAGTAGGATCATAAGTATTTAGAAAAATAGCCAGACGTGTTTTGGGTTTGTTCATTTGAAGGCGCGAAATGAGAAAATCATTGATTAGTACGTTTTTAAAATTGGATTTGGTTTGTGTGACGCACCTCTGCCTGAAGGCGTCAGTAAATGTTTAACAATCAAATGACGGATTTAGAGTATAACCTGTTTTTACCCATTAAAAATCAATCCGTTTTTAAGTTGTACTGTTGTATTTTGTTTTTAAGACCACTTATCACTCAGACTTAAAGTAGAAACGATTCTGCTCAATTCCAGCTCCAAAATGTTTTATTCACTTTTTATTCACTAAAACTTTCATCAGTTTTACCTGAATGACAGTTTAAAATAATTATTTTATTTTGGCCCTTTAAGCTCCCCCCTGCTCCTCCTCCTTTAAGACAACTTTCTTCTCATTGGCTGCCCCTTCTGTCCTCTATGTGATGTCATACAGAGCCAAGACTAGAAAAAACAGTGATAAACTGAGCTTTTGGAGCAGCAAGTACATACACTGAGCCCATAGTTGGTTGTGATTAATATGAACGTCTACAGGTGTAGCAGGAGCTATGCTAAGAAGTAAAAGAATAGTGTATTACATTTTTAACACTTTTTGTTGCCTTGCAGGCATCTCCATCCTCTTCGGTTGTCTGCAGGGAGTTCCTCTATGTGGTGGACTTACAGCGTTATACCAGGGACCAGGGCTTCCCCGTCTATTTCCCCCAGGCCGTCCTCAAAGGTCGGACCCGGTTTTAACTGGTTGTTTGATATATTTAAATCTGATGACGATACTGGTTTTCTTTGGGGTTTTACCAGTTTGATGTCTTCAGGTGACGACTTGTACGACGCCACATTGAGTGATGGGGACTGCCGGGTTCAGGTGACTATGGATCCTGGTCTGAACCGGCTGGTGGAGAGGAACATCCTGCGGCCTGGGCTTGCAGTGAGACACGCCACCTTCAGCACTGCCATTACCGCACAGCTCCCAGAGTGCTCCGGGGCCTTTGGGGAAGGAGACAGGTGAGTGAGGACAATAGAGACGATGGAGCTGTGATGCAGTCAGACCAGCTGACTTGTGTGTGCTCCTGCAGCTACAGGCTGGTGAGCCTGGAGGTGAAGGACGAGGATGAAGAAGTCGGGGACAGATGGTCGGATGTGGACTGGGACTCTTTGCCCTGGTTTGGATCCTCAAAAACTGAAGGTAAGAGGCTAGAAACGAGGAGATTCTGACTCTCAGATTTTTCAGATTTCAGGTTGGAAATGACTTAAACAATTATGAAAATATGAAACGTTTTTTTATATTCCTTTTCACTGTCGATCTCTGTTTTTGTTCAGCGCTTCTTAGTAGGGATGGGTACCGGAATCCGGTTCTGACATGAACGGTAGTAACTAGACTGAAAAGCAGTGCACATTTTGGTGCTTTATTTCGGTGCTTTTTTTCCCTGAGCTCTGATACACTTTAGATTCTAGCCAATCATTTTACGTTTCCGAGGATAGTAGGCGGGCCCAGGTACGTACGTTCAAAAAGGCTAAAATGACCAAAGAAAAAGTGGAAAACAGTTAAACATGAGAGGTTTTTGGACAAAGTTTGTGTTTTTCCATTGTTTAAGCACTGCTTCCAGCCAAGAATGATACCATATATGCCCCATAGCTGCAGAAAAGGCTAACATTGTTATCTTTTTACAAAAAAACAGCTAAACATGAGACGTTTTTGGACAAAGTTTGTGTTTTCCATTCTTTAAGCACCGGTTTGAGCACCGTTTGAGCACCGGCATGGTTTCAAAAGTACCGGTTTGGCACCGGTATCGGATAAAACCTAAACGATACCCATCCCTACTTCTTAGTTAAGAGAAGGTTGACATGATGTCAGAATCATCCTTTACACGAGTAGTGAAGAAAAGAACTGGATAGTGATGGACATGATGTCCATTCTTCTAACACAGATTTTGGTCATCAAAGTCTTCTTTAGTCATCTTGTCTCAAGCTGAACTAAACAGCGAGTGACTTTAAACATTCAGGGAGGGCTGTGAATTAAAAGGTTTGCTTCTAACATTTTAAAGCTTCTGATTTGCTGATGTTGTTTATCCAGCAGGTCCTTTGGTTCCTCTGAGAGCCAGCAGGACTGTCTTTCTCCCTCTGTGGAACAACGTGGACTACAGCGGGGAGGTGTGGATGGAAGCCACTGATAAAGAGGCAGCGGGTCAGGAAGCAGAAGAAGAGCCAGAGGAAGGTATCTATGTCTTCATTAAAAAACATTCCTTCAAACAAACCCGCTGACTTCTTATTTTTACCATTTTTTATTTACCATTTATCTGGAAGCCTTTCTCTGCCTGTCCACAGAGAGCAGGTGGGTGTGGTGTCTGTCTCTCAATGACATCACACAAATATAAGACTAGAAAAAAACAGTGTGATTGCCACTTTTAACGTTATCATCGGCTGCTAGTACAGGAGATATATGACAGAAGGTTGCAATAGTAAATTATAGAATTATAAAATATAAAGCGAGTTAAGACTAATCCGTTCAAACGGTGGATTCATGTCGTTCTTATTGGCTGGATTGGCTGTGTGTGTCAACAGGACGATGTCCTGCTGTGACCATATCCGAGTTGCGTGAGTCCTACCTGTACAGTCGCCGGGGCATCGCCAGAGGCGCCGTCCAACACGAACTGATTGTACGCATCATCAAAAAATCCCATCTCATGTATTACGGGAGAACAGACAGGAACTGTGAGTGTCCTTATAAGGTTAGTGTGCACCATTATCGACACTGGCAACAACATTAATACAGATTTCTATTATTTATTTACCTATTCACTGTTTACACTAACTCAAACTTAAACAACGTCAGACAAGCATTAGTTGCTATACCAGCAGGGGAAACTTGCTCATTCAGTCTCATATTTTGGGTATTATTATATTAGGTATTATTTGTCAAATTTATCTTAATTGTTTTAAAGAGCCACTCAAGTGAAACAGATAAAGACGCAGTGTAACAACCATACGTAACACGTCTTTGTTCATAGTAATAGGATGTAATTACCAGAGGACCTAATGCTGATCCCTGAGGAACTCCAGACTTTATAAGCTG
Source organism: Neolamprologus multifasciatus (assembly GCF_963576455.1). Lineage (NCBI taxonomy): Eukaryota > Metazoa > Chordata > Actinopteri > Cichliformes > Cichlidae > Neolamprologus > Neolamprologus multifasciatus. The sequence goes on along the minus strand of NC_140441.1, from coordinate 5,268,016 downwards.
TTCTCTCGCTCCGTCTGCTTCAGGCGGTGCTGGAGGTGAACGATCGGACAGGAAATGTGTGGGTGGTGTTGTGGAACAGCGTATGTGTCAGCTGGTACCGCTGCCTCAAGCCTGGTGACATCATCAGCCTGAGACGCTATCGAGTCAAACAGCATTACCAGGCTGAGCTCAACGACATAGGTACACAGGACCAACGCAACGAGACTTTTTTAGTCATTTGTTCCCTTTTCAAACTCGGGTACTTTGGGCTGAAAGGTGTTTTATGATGTGCAGATTTGAAAGCTTAACATATTATTATATTAACTTCACCCTGAAACTCAGTTTGAACCAGTGGGCCTCTCATTGAGTCTCCCCACTTGTGTTATTCACACACGTCTATATTTAATCTTTCATTTTAGCCTTTTCAACCTCTCAGTTACCTTTAAATCTCACCACAGGTGAGAAGCAGACTTATTCTAACTGAACATTGTATACGTGGACACCTGTGACTCACAGTTATCGCTTTGATTCTGTTTTTCTGTGCAGAGATCAGTGTGAACAGCAGAAATCCTGCTGCACGCATTTCTGTCCTCCAAGAATCCACTGTTTCACCCGACTATCTGCCCGCTGCACCCACCTACAGCTTCTACAACAGGTACATCATCCTGTGTGCACATGAGGACTCTACTCAACCCTTAGAGCAGTGTTTCCCAAACTTTCTGAGCCACGGCACATATTTCACATCAGAAAAATCACAAAGCACACCACCAAACAAAATGTCACAAAAACCATTTTTATTGAAATATAAAGACAATCTGCTCTAATTTACTTACTTAGTGTGAAACCAGGCCTGCTTAGTTGAACACAAAGCTGATATTCTTGCAGGAACTGAAGAAAGACACACAGGAAGTTCTTCCTCAACAGCTCTGAGTCTCTTTTTTCCCTCTTTATTGCAGTCGTACTATAATACTACTCTGTACATTAGTATTTCTTCTTGTCTTCTTCTGTTTTACTGACGGTTGGCAGTCCACTTAACCCACTTAGTGGAAGAGAATCTAATTGTTCATCCTGTCACTACACGCCACTCGCTTAGAGTACCAATCTGGTGAAAGTGGATAAACTTCCACTGCACACCTGATAATTTCTTATGTTACACTTATGTAAGTGGTTGGAAACACTCCCTTAGACTAAGTAAGTAAGTAAAACTTTATTTATATAGCACCTTTCAAGATAAAAATCACAAAGTGCTTCACAGAAGCTAAAACCTAAAAATAAAAATCAACCAAAAGTAAGTTTAAAAAGATGAGTTTTTAGCTGTTTTTTTCAAAGCAACCACAGATCTCAGGCTCAAAGGGAGACAGTTCCACAGTCTTACTTATGTGCCATGGCACAGTGGTTGGAAACACTCCCTTAGAGGCTGCTGTTTGCTTATCTGTTTGTGAGCAAGATTATGAAGACACTATAAAACACTAAATATTAGTGAAGCAATTTAGGTTTTAATGTGGGTTTGATCAAAAAACGGGGACTTGGCCTTGGTAGATGTTTTGTGTCTTCTAGTTTAAATAAAGATATTCCTGGCTCCTGTCGGTAACCTTGGTCCTTGCAGCTGAATGTTTCGCTGACCCTGAAACTAAACTCTACCCTTCAAACATCATAAATGAGAAATGTCCCCATCATTCAAAGATGTCCTCAGTTTGATCGTTTAAAGCTGATGTCCTCACACACTGACCCTTTTTTCAGTAAGGAGCTGCTGGACTGCCCTAACGGTGCTGAATGTGATGTTATTGGCCTGCTGACGTTCTCAGGACGGCCGGAGCGAATCAGGAGCAAGGGTGAGGGAGTTACCGTGGCGATAAAAACACACCATGACAACAAAATTTGCTGGTTTTCTTTCAGTTTTCTTTCAGCCACAAAGAAATTGGCTTTTTATTCCTAATTATTCTTTTTTATTTTAATTTGAAGATGGCAGAGGGGTGGAGCTTCTGGAGTATCGCTGGCTACGATTGGAGGACGGGACGAGTGAGCAGCCAGTCACGGTGAAACTTTTCTCCACGTCTCAGCCGGAAACCCACCTGAGGCTGTACCCACGTGAGACACCGTAGCTTTGACCGTGAACATGTGAATGTGTGTCTGCAGCACATTTTATCTTTGTTTACCCTTCGTCTGCAGTGTCCGTGGTCGTTTGCACACGACTGAAGGTGGTCAGGTCCTCGGATCAAGGTCACAGCTGCTTCTACCTGACCAACACCACCTACACACAGGTGTACTGCACAGGTAACACGCTGTGTACGAAGCTACATTCACAGTTTCAGTTGCAGCGTTTCTCCCACTGACTCAATGTTGTGTGTCAACTCTGTCCTCGCTCCTGATTGGTCGACTGGCAGGCCTGGGGCACCACTCAGAGATGAGTTACCGCAGGCTCCGCCCAGTTCGGCAGTTCCTCCAGTGGCTGAGGAGCCAGGACGATGAAGAGGTGCTGAACAGGGCTCTGATTGGAGGCTTCTTCATCCACCCGCCCCCTCCGGTCTCCTTGGAAACATACATGAAGGACAAGAGAGGTCAGCGTGTGTGTTTATAGCTCCTGACCACAGAGCAGTTTCAGTTTTCCGACGGTCGGAGCTTCAGTTATCTCAGTGATGATCTTTTGTGCTGAATCTAAAACACAGGCGAGCTGGGATTCCTGCAAGGGGCGGAGCTTAAGAGGGAGGTGGAGCGGCTCTGTTACAGGGAGAGACACACCTTCTGTATCCAGGCTACCATCACCATGGTTACTTATAGCCGCAGAGGAGAGGTAACAGCTAGTGCACAATTATTTATGTAAATGTAAACGGCTTTACTTTGTGATCTGATCTGGAAACAGTTCAGTTTTTTTATTTATACATGCAGAGGTCATGTGACTCATTCAGCATTACAGAGACTGGGTTTGGCAGGTAACCTGTATTCTTTATAATGGCCACTAGAGGGAGATAGCTGCGTGTAGAAGGGTGGAGATGAACGTGTGATAAAGTGTTTATTCTCACTGCAAATCTCTCGTTTTCTCTTGTGTTATAAATCAAGTGCACCTCGTTTGTTTCAGTCAAGAGTTACATTAAAGGTTTGATTTGTGCAGCACTTAGTTTAAAGAAGGTTCACATGAAGGTTCAGATGACTGACTGAGACAGATTTGACATAATTTATTATTTTATTCATCCTTTGCTTAAATTATGAAGAAAAGAGTAGTGACGGATACAAATGTGAGTCTTAATTCCTGTAACACAGACTTTGTGTCTCTAACCAAACGTCTCTTTTAGTCTTCTTGGCTCAAGCTGAACTAAACAGCGACTTTAAGCTTTCAGGGAGGGACAAAAGCAGGTGGCTGTAAAGTAACAAGCTTGCTTTCAAAACTTAAAACATCCAGTTTGGACATGGGTCACACGTCTACAGGAAAACAGACAAAGTCCAACAAACACTTATTAGTTCATATTAGCTGTTTTTCCAATAATCAGCGTAAACATTCAGGATAGATGCTCAGGAACAAAGCCGGTGTAGCCTCGTGAATAAGAATGTGCCAGCGTTGACCACAGGCTACAGGATGACTCATGTATCACTTTCCTGCTCTTGAGATTCACCACAGTGAACATCGGGAAAACACTCGAGCAGCTTTAATTAAAAGAAGATCAGCTCTTTGTGTGAAGCGTCTCCATCACTGTAAACTCCTCGGACCACCTGGCCTCCTTCTGCTCCTCCTCTAACACCTCCTCATCTCTCCTTCAGGAGGATCGCTGCTTGTTCTGGACAGACCGAGCTTCATCTCTCTGCCCCTCCTCCGCATCCTCTTCCTCGCCCTCTTCTCGCCACCGCTTTGCATCTCCCCCCTCCTCGCCCTGTTATTTCTCCCAACTCCCGTTACCTTCCACCCCTCGTTCCTTCAGACCTCCCCTCTCCTCCTCCCCCTCGTCCCCCTCTCTCTCTCTGACCTCTCCGTCCTCACTGGTCAGTAAGTCGACGCCTTGTCCTCCGGACCGCAGAGCAGGGTGAGACTTTAAACGGGCTTTGACTGCACCGCTCAGCTCTGACCGCGAGTCACGCTCACCATGTTTGTTTCAGCAGGAAGTCGTGGAAGAGGAAGCAGCTTCTGCAGACGGACACGCCAACCAAGAGGTCAGTTCTGAGGGGGATGTCACTGACTCCGGGTCATCGGGTTATATTAATGTATAAACTGCATACCGCAGTATTCCAGTGTCTGACTAATCAGAGCTCCTCATGACAGTTGAACTCTGATCTAAGGAGGTTGAATTGTTTTGTCCCTTCAGAAGTCCCCGGATCACACTGCAGCCAGAGCAGAACAACAAGACGGGTAAGACTGAATGTTGTTTTAAAGAAACTGCACTTTGCTGAGAGGAAGTTTCTGTATGACCAAATCTAAAAATAATAGAGAGACTTTGTTTAAATGAATGTTCATACTAGGTGTGTGGAGACCACATTCAGCATCCAGGGCAGATAAAGTAGTTTTGTTCTTTGAGTTTTTCATTTAAATGTTTGTCTTCAGCAGCTCTACCTGATAATTAAGACAAAAGGTCTGACCACTTCAGTCTACTCACGAGGTTTTCTCCCGTACATATAATACAAACATCAAGGTCCTCCATAAAGTACGGTCCTCAGGTGGGATAAAAATGTAAATAAAATTAAATAAATTTGACCTGATCCTGAAAAGGACTCCTTTAAAGCTGTCGTCCTCCTATGGAACACAAACACACACACACATACACACACACACACACACACTTTGAAAAAAAATCTTAGCAGTGACCAGAAAACGTTTGATCACAACAAGGAGCCAAAAAGCCTGAGTTACTCACACCTGACAAGAAAAAAAGAAGGATCATCATAAGGACAAAAAAAGAAAATGACCAAAGGCGTTTCCACCAATCAACTGAAGTCCTCAGAAAATCTCTGCTCCTCACAAGTGACCTTTCTGTGACCAGAGAGACTGTAATCATTTAAAAGGAAAAAAACAGAAATACTAGTCCTCACAAGATTCGATCCTCGTTGGTGAGAAAAACAATAATCAAATGTGGTGCTAACAAAAAAACAAAAGGCCAGAGGTCCTCACAAGAGACCAGAAAAACAACTTTTCATAAAAGAGACCCAACTGTGCTCCTTGTGTCTACCAGAATAGACCTCACAGATGACAGAACATGAAAAGATGATGGTAATCAGAGGAGCTACGGTCCTCATCAGTGACCACGGGGACCGCGTTCCTCATAGTACGATGTTCTCGATCTTCTGTCTGTCTGCAGTGATTCTCTTTGAAGCTTCTATGGAGTTCCTTGAAAACACAAACTCTGATGACAACAATGATGAAGACGATGACGACGATGATAATGATGATGATGACACCTCGTCTTTTGTTACTGCCCACACTTTGCCGGCCTTCTCACCTGTTGCTGTGGAGACGCTCCCGATGCGTTACGACCACGCCCACAGAGAGGAACAGGTGGCTGCGGTGGCAATGGGAGGGCGGGCGACGCCTGAGAGGTTTGACTCCGCCCTCGATGGCTACTACACGTTGAGACTGAGAGGTACACTTTAATAAGCGCACTGGTAACCATGGTGACTGTCATGATATCTTATTGAGACACGGTCAGATTTTCCAAATGTAAATGAACCACTCTGTCCCCTCAGCTCTCTCAGACGGAGTGCTGATCGACACCGTCTTCCTCCCCCATGCCTCATCTTCCTCTCCTGCTCCTCTCCTCTCGTCTCACTCCAACACCTGGACCTCCATCTTATCACACGGAGCCTTCTCCTTGCACACTCCTCCACCATCACCAGGTCAGTGAACACACTCAGAGCAGTGGTTCCCAATCTTTTTTTTTGCTGGGCCCCCCTTTGTTTTACAAGAAAAAAAGGTTCCCCCCCCCCCCCCCCCCCCCCTTCGTTCTCACAAACACATCCTCCAACCACAGACACCCATATTTTGCTCCATTGCGGTTTCTTTCACACCATTTAGTAAACAATTAAGCAAATACAAGTAATCTGCAATAAATTACAGGTAGTAAGAAGATAAACTACTAACTCTTTTACGCTACGTCCACACCTACACGGCTATTTTTGAAAACGCAGCGGTTTCGTCCACCTAAAAGGCATTTCAAAACACCAAAAACTGAGATTTTTAAAACTCCTTTTTTGCGTTTACGTGTGGACGAGGAATACAGAGTTCGTCACGCAATGTCAAAGGTATGTGCCTTTTTTCACGTCACGTTATTGTTTACATGAGATGAATTGCAGATATAAATACTGTTAATCTGACTGTCTGCAGGTTTTACACACAGTTACTGTCCCTCCATTTACAAAGGCAGAGGCGTCACGGTGTGATTATTTTACGTGTTGTTGGTTTTTTTCCTGTGTAATAATATTCAACATTACTGTCAATACATTTTTCAAGAAATGCCTCTCTGTGCAACATGGGTTTAATAACATAAACAGCTGTGGGATCCTGTTTGTCCATGATTTAAACAGCCCAGCGCTGCTCCCGACGAAGGGAAAACCAATTCTGCTGAGGAGACCTACCTCAGAACTTGTGCAGGTTCTAGTCTTTGGCTTAGAATGAAGTTGGTTTGGAAACATTTTCAGAGATGCTTCATCTCCTGCTTTGTGTTTCTGTGGGCGCCCCGTGCTAGCAGTGTCCAACTAACAGAAACTAACAGAAACTAATAGAAACGATGATATGATAAACTTTCCAGATTGGAGTTGCAAAGAAATTAAATACTTGGAACATATATTGGAAAGAACAGACTTTATTTCGTTTGACAGACTAGTTACACAATATGGGATCAACAAGAAACGATTTTTGGAATATCAACAAATTAAATCCATAGTAAAAAATAAATTTAGTCCCAGTGAAGCTGAATTACAAACACCATCAAGTGTGGTACAATTTTTTTAGTCTAAAACCCCCCAAATTATTGTCTAAAATATACAGAACAATCTCTAAAATTGATGAATCAATATCCCTTCCTATTGCAAAATGGGAAGCAGATTTATCAATCAACTTAGACCCAAACCTTTCAATGGATCAGAAATCCCAGTTTGCAATTAATGCAATACAAAATATTACACAGAGTGCACTATACTGGTCATAGGATGTTCAAGATGGGCTATACACCTTCCAACAACTGCTCACACTGCACAGCAAATACACCGGACAATTACATCCACGCTCTTTGGTTCTGTCCACCAGTTCAGAAATTTTGGCGCGAGATATGTGAAGACTTATCAAAGTGTCTGAAATGTAACATTCCAGCCTCACCTTTAGTATGCTAGCTGGGCATTTTGGATGAGGTCACTGCAGAAATAAACACAGCCCACGTTGTTTTTACGGCCCTATGCATTGCCAAGAAAATGGTCCTTCTTAACTGGAAAAATAAAAATAATCTTAATTCTAACCAATATAAAAACCATCTAAGAGATCACATTAGTCTTGATACAGCCTCTGCCATCACATTTGAGCAATCCCTTTGGGCTCCTTTGATCGGCTTCATCACCTAGTGGGGGTGGGGGGGTCATGGTTTGGTCCTGCCTTTGCTATTGTGGTTGATATGGGGGTAGGGACGGCCTTAGGGCCTCTGGGATGTTTCCCTGGAGGGCCTAACCCGGGGGATGTGGCCATGACCTGGTTAGGGGCTCTGGGGGCTCTTAGATGGTGTTTTCCTTGTGGCTGCGTACAGCGGAGATGGACGGAGGGTCTGTCCTGGCGAACGTTGGTTACTGGCCTGGTAGCCTGGCTGCCCCTGGGTGGGTCCAGGACGGGCGTGGAGGCTTCGGGGTCTGGGGATGCTCCGCCCCCAGGTCTGGGGTGCTGGCTGGGACTTGGGGGCTTGGGTCCTGGCTGTTGTGTCGCCGGAGCAGTGGGCGGGTGGGTGCAGGGGGCTCAGCCCCAGTGCAGGGGACCTCTGGTGCATCGGCCCAACCAGGGGGCTCTCTAACTGGTGGGGAGGTTGTTATATCTTTGCAGGTGGTCTCCTCTCTACAGGAGCTCACTCTGCAGGTGGGGGGAGAGATACAGGAGAGGTAGAGAATGAACTCAACCTGGGTGTCTATTGTCTTGTGTAGTTTGGGAGATGATTGGATGATGGGGTGGGTGCAGTTTTCTCTGGGGTGGAGTCGGGTGGGCTGCCCCGGACTCTGTGGGGCTGGGCGGTGCTGCTGCTCCGGGCCCCAGTCCGGATGGGCCTGGGCCCCCTTGCCCTGGTGGGTTCCAGAGTGTGGGGGTGCCTACTGGGGTCAGCGGGGGAGCTGGCCCCAGGGAGGGGCCACTTGCCCCTCCCTTTCTTCCCTCCCCATCCTCAGCTGCCTCCCTATTCCCGCTCTACCACACCCACACACGCAGGGCTTGGGGTGCAGGTATGTCACCAAGGTGCAGGGGAGGCACTCCCCCTCTGTCCCCTTCCGGCCGCCTGTGCCTCAATTTTATTCTGCAACCTAGACATCCACATTACTCACACTCTCACATAACACATACATATAGGGACTTGGGGGTGGGCACGTTTTACAACATCCAGAGGATGGTCGGTGTATTCCAACCCACCTCTGGCGCTGGTGCCCTACCCTCAATTTTAAATGCATATAGACACTAAGGGTTTTCTTGAGGAGCCGTGCTGCTCTCTGAGAAGAAGCAAGTACCATGCTCTCCTGTGTTTTAAATGCCCTTTAGAACAGCACACAGCAACACTACATTTGAGCGGGTGTAAGGAGGTTTGAGGTCTTCACTCACCCCGGTTCTGTTAGCCGTCAGGGCTGGGGGGCTGGGAGGAGGTGCTGGCCATCAGATTGGGGTCTGGGATGCGGGGCCTCCCTGCTACTGCAGATAAGGAGGTGGTCCGCTTGCCTCCACCCCAGAGAGAAGGGTTACATCTCCTGGGTCTAGGTGCGGCTTGTCCCTCTGGGGGCGGGGGTACCTGGACCTGGGATATAGAGTATGTTTGGGGAGTGCGACTGTCTGTGCAGTGTCTATTTGTGTCTCTCTACAGTTGGGTGAGTGCCGAGTATTTGGTTGTGCATATGGGGGTGGGGATGCACGTTTGTGTCCGCGTGCGCCTGTTCGTCTGTGTCTATATGTCAGGTTGGGTCTTAGACTCAACCTCTCTGGGTACACCCTCACCACACTCCCTGCCGGTGGCTGATGCGCTCAGACGTTGGTGTGTTGGTGGTCCTTGTTGTCTGGGGCTGGGCGCTCATGTATGTACCGGCTGTTGTGGAAGTTTCCCACTTAAATAAAGCCTGCAGACGAGCGGTGAGCGGTAGCTAACATTCTTTAATCCAAACACACAAAGAACAGACAACCAAGCTTGATGAAGAGCCTACATGACCACGGGGCAGGGTCAGCAGAGTCTCACTGAGCCTAGCATGGCTCTCAGTTAAATACCTTCTCCAGGAACAGAAGGCAGTACGCAGCTGTTTCACACCTTAAGGTTCACTCTCCCTTGCTACTTCCCAGAGTCCTCGAAGAGACAAAAGACTGGTCCTCTGGAGTTCCTGTTTCCCCCAACATCCTTATTACACCCCCTACCATTTGTCTTAAGTATGAGTGTCAGACATGTTAAAATCCAGTGGCACCAAGGCATTACAATAACGTGATTAATACATAAGTGAAAGAAATTCCTATACACGGCTCACTCCTGGTGGCCGATTGGCGGGGCCTGGCGCCTGTGGCCCGGCTGGGCCCCTTGTGTGTGCAGAGTCGTTCTGTCCAATAAAGGATCTCAGATCAGCTGCTGCCATCTTGTGGCCACAGTTGGTTACTGTCTCTGAAAGTTGTCTCATGTTTCCTGTTTTCCTGTTAACAAAGGCTGGAGCTCATCATGCTGAGAGGGCAGCAGCATTTTTTGGCTCTTCACACATGTTCATTATATTCTGATGATCCTGGATGGAGACAAACTACAGATAAGTGTGTTCAGCCCAACTAGTTGATCTCATTACAGCAGTTTAATGTTTCCCTTTGAATCCCCCTGAAGATACTGACAGTGAAGCACGTACATAATACTCCAGCCTTTCAACTCTCAGCTTATTTAGTTCTATTAATACACTGAAATCTCATTTGTGTCATGAAGAAAGTCTTTAATCAAACAGAATTCAAAGATCAGAAACATTTCATATATGGAGTTAAACATGAATCATTGTTTCAACAATATATTTATTGTTGTCATAAACAGACAAGAAGACAACAACAAACTGCTCCTCCCATTCAACACATGTCAGTCCATATCCCAGCAAACGAAATCATCTCCATTTACACATCAAATAGAAACATGAATCACTTGTAATGATGAGAAACTTGATAGAATTTCAAATCTAGTTTGGGGAGTCATTCAGTGAGAAACAGTGAAATGATTTTCCATGTGAAAAGGTGGACAGCAGAAACAGAAAGAAACAGTGAGAACTAAAAGAGAAACAAAGAGCTTTGGAACAACGAGGCAGCAGGAGGACAGCTGCAGTTTAACAGCTTCAATTCACTGACAGGAAACAACATTAGAAATATCATCATCCTCAACTCATCTGCTGCACTGACACTGACACCTTCAATGGACACACCTTCAGTTTACCAGTTAAAATATATGGAAACATCCTGTGAGTGAAAGTGTGTGTGAAGGTGTGTATGTGTGTGTTAGTATCAGGATCAGAGAACGACAGCTTTCCTCTGTTCCAGTCCAGATTCACTCTGATCCTCTGGAGCTTCTGCTGGACTGAGAGATCAGTGAAACCAGCTGATGGTGAACATGCTGAGTATTTACCTCTATAGAACCATATTGACCATAATCCAGACCGTATGCTTCCCTTCCTCTGCACAGAGTCTGCTAACACACCCTTTACCCACACTATACTGTCTCCAACCTCAACATCCCAGCTGTGAGTCCCTGAGTTAAAGCCCTCAGAGCCCAGGACAGAGAAGTAATCATCAATCCTCTCTGGATTATCAGGAAGCTGCCTCTCTCTTCCTCGTCTCACACTGGTCAGATCTTCAGACAGGATGAGGTATGGACCAGCAGTGTTTGGGTCCAGAATGAGAGGAGTGTAGGAGACCATGTCCTTCATGTTGTTCCAGATGTTGAAGGTCAGGTTGCCCAGGTGTTTGGCCTGGTCTATTAGAGCTCCTGAGGGCAGCTGTGGATCATCCAGCAGGGGGCAGCGCTGGACTCTTTCCACTGCAGCCTTGTAGTTGTGCAGGAATGAGACGTCTTCAGCTCTCAGCTCCTCCTCTGTGGCTCTGACTGTGTCTGAAAGAGCTGCTATCTCTCTGCTCAGAGCCTCCATCTTCTCCTTCATCATCCCACTCTTCTGCTCCTCTTCCTCCCTCAGTGCAGCCAGCCTGGCCTCCTCTTCCTCTGCTAGAAACTGGTGAAGCTTCTTAAACTGCTCCTTAATCTGCCTCTCTGTGTGTTGGGCCTGGACCTTAATGTGTTCTGCTGTTTGATCAAACTTCACTTGAACTTCTTCACAAACCTTTAACTTCTTCTTTAAGGGCTCCAGAGTTTCCTGAAGTTCCTTCTTGTGTTGTTGTGCAGCTTCATCGATGGGTTTGAATCTGTGATTGGTGTGTTTTTCTGAGTCTCTGCAGACGACACACACTGGCTGCTGATGGTCCAGACAGAAGAGTTTGAGTTTCTCAGAGTGCAGACTGCAGAGAGCCTCTGAAGCTCTCTGATCTCTCTCCTGTAAGAACGACTCACACAGGTTCTTTAAAGCCAGATTTAAAGGTGGTTCTTCCTTTGAAGATCTTCTCTTACAAACTGGACACTCGTGTGTTGGTCTCTCTCTCCACCATCTCTTCAGACAGTCTTTACAGAAGCTGTGGCTACATGACAGAAGAACAGGATCTCTGAAGACCTCTTGACAGACCGGACAGCAGAGATCCTCCTCTGATCTGGAAGCCATTGAGTCTGTGAGTGAAGCTGAAAACAGCAGACAGGAAGTACAGTCAGTCCTGGCTCCCCTCCCTCCTCTACCACCTTCACTGAAACTTCCTTTGAATCGTGTTTTTGCTCAAACTCACATTCAGTGTGTGGAGCGTCAGCAGCTTGAAGCAGCAGTGTTGGAGTTTTCCACTTTTCTCTCCTGTAGCTGGACTCACTCAGAGGAAGCTGCTAGTTTGGTCTGAGCTCAGTCTGATCGTCTGTGCGTCTCTCTTTACTGAGGACGAAGAACTTCCTGTTTCCTGGTTTGTCACATTTGAGTGACGTGAGGGGAGGAGACAAATGTTGCTGTTTGACTTTTAACTAAGGTGTGTTTCAATCCTGCCTGCAGCTCAAAAGCTTTAAAACAGGTTTTGTGTCTTTTCACCTCCACAGGTCACAACATGAAACCTGTTGTGAAGTTTATAAAATAAAGTGTCACTCGGTGGTGCAGCTGTTTGTCAGCTTCTATTTCAGACTTTGTTCTGGTTCTTGTTCAGATTCCCAGCAGTGGGAGTGTAATGCAGTCACACACACACAGGTGGTGTTGAGGTGGATTCACTTAGTTACAGACTGTGGTGTTATTTCTTGTAACTAAGGGTGTGTTTCACTCCAAAGTTCAGAGTTTAACCTGCCAGAAGTTGTAAAAGTTACTAATAAAGAGCTTTTATCTCATTTCACATGCAGGTCAGAGCATGAAAGCTGTGATGCAGCAGTTTGAGAGAAATTGCTGCTGATATAAAATAGGTTTTGTGGTTTTACAAAATATATAAAAGAGCAGAAAGAAAAGAAATAAGTGTAAAGAGTGCAGCAAAATGCATGTTTTAGTGTGAGTTGGTTCATCTGATCTGGTTGTGTAAAAGTCACTGCATGAGTCTGGCAGTCTTTGCATGATGTCCACGTCACTGTAAGTTTCTAGCTGACTCTCAGGTGTGACAGGTGTGCCAGCAGGAAAGAGTAATAATAAGCTGCATCCTGAGGTTTTTTCATGCAGGATTAAAGGAGCCAGTCTTTGTTCACACAGCTAGGAATGTATGTTACACTGACCCTGGGTCAGTATAAGTATCATACAGTTTAAACGAAGTACTGAAACTTGCACATATTTATTACAGATGCACTGAAGCTAATCGAGATATTTACTGTCAATCTGTGGCTGCGATTAAACACTTTATTAATTAAACAAACTTTATTAACTAGTAACTTCATCAGTCATGACAGAAGCTAATATTTCTGTGCTAACATCATTTAAACCAGTGGTTCCCAAACTTTTTTCGCTGGGCCCCCCTTTGTTTTACAAGAAAAATGTGACCCCCCCCCCCCCCCCCCGCGCACAAACACATCCTCCAACCACACACACCCATATTTTGCTCCATTGCGGTTTATTTCACACCTCGAACATTTAGTAAACAATTAAGCAAATACAAGTAATCTGCAATAAATTACAGGTAGTAAGAAAATAAACTACTAACTCTTTTATGCTGTGTCCACACCTACACGGGTATTTTTGAATACACACGAAAACGGCGTTCTGAATTACTGAAAACCGAGATTTTTTAAAACTCCTTTCTTGTGTTTACGTGTGGACAAGGAATACAGAGTTCGTCACACAACGTCAAAGGTATGTGGCTATTTTCACGTCACGCTGTGCGCCACGTTATTGTTGAGATGAATTGCAGAATGGCAGATAGAGACAAAATTCTGTTAATCTTAAATCTTCAGGTTTTACACACAGTTACTGTCCCTCCATTCAGAAAGGCAGCGGTGTCACGATGTGGTTATTTTATTGTAGTTGTTTTTTTTTATGTGTAATAATATTCAACATTGCTATCAGTGCATTTTCCAAAAAATGCCTCTCTGTGCAAAATGGGTTTAAAAACATAAACAACTGTGGGATATTGTTTGTCCGTGATTTGAACACCCCAGCGCTGCTCCCGACGAAGGGAAAACCAATTCTGCAGGGAGACCTACCTCGGCACTTGTGCAGGTGAAACCAAAGGGAAGATTTGCTTCACCATATTTTCTAGTCTTTGGCTTAGAATGAAGTTGGTTTGGAAACATATTCAGCGATGCTTCATCTCCTGCTTCCCCCACTAGGGGGAACACTTTGGGAAAGTCTGCTATAGAGAGAAATGTCCTCATAACGCAGAAATGTGATCATCAAACAGTGATATCCTCACAGTGTGTAACTTGTAGTGTCACAGTGTAAAAATGTCCTCATAAATACAAATGTCCTCTTTGTGCACAATGTCCACACTGAGCAGAAACACTTACATTATCAAAACGTCCTCTTAAAGCAGAAAGGTTCCTGCAAAACAGAAATGTCCTTCTATTGCAGACTTGTCCCCAAAATGCAGGAACGTCCTAATAAGCAGAAATGTCCTTGTAATGCATAGACGTCCCCACAAAGCAGAAATATCTTCTCAGAAATGTCCTCACAAACTAGATACGTTCCCACAGAGCATATCTGGTCACACCTTCCCACACACAAAGATGTGATAGTAAAGGGTCTTCTCTTTGCCGCTCAGGTGACCTTATCGCTATGGCGTCCCAGCTGACCAATCAGAGGCTGGTGTGCATTGTAGAGGCGTGTCATCTGGGTGGAGCTACAACTGAACTCGTCCTAAGCAGAGCCTTTCAGCTGACCAACTGATGCCTGATGGGAGCTGTAGTATATACACTTAAAAATTCTAGTATTTGTAAGTATTGAGAGTTGTAGTTTTTTACACTAATTTTAACTACATTGTAACATCTTCAGTGACAAATTTGTACACTTTATTGCTGTTCTCTTTTTTTCATTGTTCTTATTTACAAAATGCTGATGGGACGCTGGGAGTTGTAGTACCACTTCATCAAAGTACTCAAAAAGTGCAGTAATATAAAGAGGTATTAATAAAATGTGTATAGCAGGGTTCATAAGCTAAATGGAAGAAGGTAAAGAGTTAAAAGTGTTGTTGTTTAGGGTAAAATTAGGCTTAAAAGTCCCTTGTTAAGCCTAATTTTGCTTTTATTTTGAATAATACACTAAGATTGTGTTGGTTCATGTTTGTACGGTTCAGTTTGAACCATTTTGTATTTACAGTGTAAAATTATTTCTCACTTCCCTTAAAATTCAGATTTATGACCTTATTTTATCCCCCATTTTCCTCTTGTGGACTGTGACATAATATTTAACATTTTTTAAACTTTAGAAATTAACTTATTTAAGTATAAGGAGAGAAGAGCTGATGTGGCGATTAATGCAATGTGGTTACTTTCTTTGCTTCTCACTGCTGCTGCTGCTGTTTCATTGTTTGTGGTATTTTCTGCCTTTTTACTGTGAAATTTCTGTAAAGTATTCACTGTTACATTCAGTGTGTTTTCTGTGAAGAAGGCTTTGAAATAGGATTAATATTTGTGCTACAGTGTCAGGTCCACAGTGTTTCTGAAATCCTGCCTTTGTTTACCTGTTTTCTGTTTTCTGTTCTTGCCAACAAAAAGCATTTAATAACTTTAAATTATATTTTATATTTTATTATATGCCAAACCGCTTTGTTAACTTTGATAAACTTTTGTTTTCCTGGATTCACAGCTTGGTACATTGTATCTGTAGTATGGAAAACATTGTTCTTCACTGAATGTTCTTTGGATTTCTGCACATGTGACGTTTTTATACTTCAAGCAAATATATTTCATTTAACATCCCAATAAAATGTCTCCCCTGTGAATGGTTCAGTGGCCGTATTGTCCGACTGATGCTTTTAACTCCCTAAAAAGTTGTTTTCTCTCACTGACAGCAGTAATTGATCTCCCAGTGCTTTTTGTGTTTCTTCCACTACCAGTTTCTTGGATCTTCAAACCCATCATGGATCATCTGAATATCTACTTCTTTAAATCACCTCACAGATGTGTAGTTTTATTTTATGGTTATTTGATTTATCTTTTTTGAGGATTGGGAGGTCTGCATCACTTTGAGGTCATAAAGTGCAGTTTCTATTCTGGTATTCCTAAACATGGCCTTGACCAACACCTTCTGTAAAATAATAATAATGAGATTGATAATTAAACAAAAACCATTAACACTAATAGTGACACAAATAAAAAAACTCGTCTGGAAACAGAAATTAAACTGATTGGAAAAGACAAAACCACAATGACTGGATAATGACTTAAAGAGTTAGTTCAGTTGTGGCTGGTGCTGATGGAGGAGAGCTTGAACCTTGTTCAGAAGAAGAAATATAAGAAAAAGGAGGTAAAAATGTTTTGCCTTCATAAAGTTGTCAGTGTTTCGAACTACTTCAGCAGTATGTACCAACATGTAGTACACGCTTTAAGGAGACTGATTGCTTTCCTAAATAGCTTTGGCATTTGTAGGAACTCATCTTTGTTTAACAAATTCCTGGGCTTTTTTAAGGAACTCGTATAAGAACTTAGACTTATTTAATTAACTGTTGAACTTTTTAAGGACTTTGAGAACTTTTTAAACCACTAGAGAATTTCTGTAAGAACCTTTTGAACTTTTCTCAGTAACTTAATCTTGAAAACCTAAATTAACTCTGATTAACTTGAGAACTTTAAATGTTGTTACATGTTCACCCCTAGATGTCAGTAGATTGCAGACGGCTGAGTTCCCAATTCAAGTTCATAATCCTAGCTATGATGGTGGCTGTAGAACCAACATGTTTTAAGTCAGCCAAGACAGATCTAAGCCATTTAGACTGTAGCCCATAACCCCATACAGTGTACAAAATATGTACGCACACATTTAAAATGTACACAATATTCTAAAAATGTGAACACTTAGCAAAAAATTAGGAAATGAAAAATAAACAAATTCTAATTTTATGCTTCCTTTCTTACAATGTTTTTATCTCTTTTGATGATTTTAAATGCATAGCACTTTGGTCAACAGTTGTTGTTTTAAATAAGCTATAATGAGGATATTTTTTAAAAATGGACACAATCCATGTTCAAATAAATATTTTACAGTATTTTACATTTTGAGTCATCTTAAAAACAGTTTTCCCTATAATGTTAACTGTGTACCTCAGCTGTCAATGCCTACTTTAGACTAAAGTTTTATGGCCTTCTTTGGACTTTGCTACATGTTTATGTTTTCATATGTTACAGCCCTGACTTCATGTCTGGAGAGAAATCTTGAAGGAGGATGGCATTTTTTGTTTTATTTCTTTAGTGTAGGAGACTCCAACATTAAAACATAGGTATGATGCTTCATATCTCAAGTCTGAATGTGCAGGCATAAATTTAAATGTCGCTCTGTGAAAAGCAAATTACTGCAAGTTCTCTTCTCCACATTTGCAACATAGATAATGATCCATTAACTCGAGGACTTTTTCAAGAATCCTGGGAGCTTTTTTAATGCACTTCAAGTTCAAAACTTTTTTAAGGAACCTGATCATTTAATTTCAATTTTGAATTCTCAAAAGTGACTTGGCTTAAGAAACACTTGATCTGTGAAACCATACCTTTTTTAGGACATGGAGAGGTTTCCTTTAGGGCTACTCTTTCAGGAATTCAAAGAACTATTTAAAGAACTTTTAATCTCTTGGTTTGTTCGGAATAATGAAGGAAGGTTTCAGGGAAATTGATGATGTGCTTTATTAGATTTTTGGACACCAGTGGAGTTCTGGAAAATTAGGTACATCAAGATTTTGATACAACTTACAAACTGCAAAGCACTAATGAACTTTCCCTCAGCACAGCAGAAACAGATCATTCTGGTAGCTTGTAATCACACTATTCAATGGTGTCAGCTCACAGCTCACATCTGAGTTTAGTTCTTAATGGTGTGCCTCTGACAGATGAAGCGCATTTTGCTGGAGCAGTGCAGATCGTTAAGACGTCCATCAGAATGAAGATGAGCGCAGTCTTCATCCCCGGGACCGAGACCATGATGGGTCCAGGCGTCAGGCTGCCCAGGTTTCCACCTCCTACAAAAGAATGATACAAAGTGAGTCTTAAGGTGAGCTGCAACCACCATGACAGACAAGAGAAGCCAGCGTCAAAGCACGTGAAGTTGCAGTTCCTCTAATGTCCAATTGAGGCTCGTTCCAGCAGTCACTCAGTTCCCACAAATTTTCAAGGTAAAACGTCCAACTTTACAGCCGCTATAAACATTTTTGCAGCTCATACAATGAACTATATGGGAAAATGCGCACAGAATTTCTCAAACACACAGTAATGCCAAATAACTATTTATAGTTATGTCTTGATGCATGCTCAATCATCCAGGTAAGGAAATCTCCAAAACTTGATTCTGTTCAACGTTTCTCCCACTGAAAACACTACATCCAGATGAACAGAATCAAGTTTTGGATATTTGTAGTTACAGTTATCCCCAAACACACATAAGCATGACCAGTATGATATAAATATAATAGTGGTGTACCCCTGAGATTATAATAATGTAGATGTGACATGAAGTGCCTGAGGACTGGGACTTCAGTTCAGCAACAAAATGAAGAGGCTGTTTTTTCCTGCCTGGAGGTCTGGACTATGAAGGTCCTGCAAAAAGACTTTCAGATGTCAGCAGCGAGTACAGCTGATGATGAAGTGGTAGTCCCGAAGATGCCGCTTAACGTTGATGTCTGATGATTTTCCATGATTATGGCTCTCTGGACACTTTTCCTTTTGTCCTTTGCGTATTATTTGTGACATACTCTTTGTAGGTGTCTTTAAAAAGAACATGTGAGGTCATGTGAACTCCTCATAAACATAAAGTAGGACACCCTCGCCACTTCATACCTTTTGATATTGGAAAAAAGGATGTCTTTGTTTTTCCAGAAGCTCATAATGATGGTGATGATGGGACTGAATATAACGTCTATTAAATCTATTCATTCTACAATTAGGATTCTTTAAAAATCATTGTCTCACAATGACTCTGGGTTAACTGTAAATAGATAAATGTTGCAAATGGTTTCCTGATAATATTGACTCATGATATTTTACTCATGATTAATTACCTAATAGTGTTTATAAATGAACAAGAATAAATATTAGAAATATGCTGAATTAGAAAAAAAAACCCAAAAGACACATCTTTTTTAACAAAAGGTTCATCATACTTGGACTGTGGTGCCTTTAGCAAAAAAAAAAAAAAAACCCAAACAAACAAAAAATCAGCATCCTAAAGACCTCTCTTTGCTGTCTAGAAGTGAAGTGGTCGCAAAGAGGGCGCTGCTTTAGCAACCATTTTCACAGTAACTATCAGCCAGTAATAACTGCTCACCAACTACTCAGGGAATACCCATTTTCCCCTAGTAACCAACACCAGGCCTGTGTGACTGAGGTCATTCATGGCTGGTCTAAATATAGGGAATCTGTGTAGCAAGATTACCTTTGAATGGTTGATACACTGGTTATGTACTCTTATGTAGCACTATTGTCTTCCTTATGGCAGTGTTTCCCAACCACTGTGTCATGGCACATAGGTGTGCTGTGAGAAATGATCAGGTGTGCTAGGAAGGTTATCTTGTTCCACCTGATTGGTAGTCTAAGCGACCGGCATGAGTAATGGGCAGAACAATTACATTCTCTTCCTAATTGGCAGTACAAAAAACACAGCCCCTCATTTTCTTGCATGTATACCATCAGTTGTTTTGTTTTTTAAGTGTAACAGCTTACCTCCGGTTCATGATGTAGGGTGTCTGGTTGACCCACTCCCACTGCCCAGTCCTCTCATCAGTCAGACCCACCCAGTAGAAGGAGCCCACAGTACGCTGGGTCACAAAATCCTGTTAAAGGCAGATGGACAGAAAACTCTAATTTTCAGTTTCAATCAAGGATCAATACAGGCTCCTCCCCTTTTCAGTCACATACATGAGCTGTAGTTTGGCTTTTATTGATTAGCTCATCACAAAAGAGCTCCTATTGAGGTGACAGTGTGTTTAAGCTGCATCACAAAGTTGAGTGTCAGTGCAAACAGATGAGAGGGACAGCCAACTCACCCACTCCTCGTCAGTGAGAAGAATGACCAAGTGAGATTCGTGTCCATTACACCAGTCTCTGGCATCGTGCCACGATAATGGCGTGGTACTGAATAAGTAGCAGTTGGTGCCGAAAGAATCCCAATTCAGAGGACAACAGCCGTGTGATGTCGTGCCTGACAGACGGACAGACAGAAAGTGTCTGGTTTCCATGTTTTATAAGTCATTTCAAAAATACACTTTTAGATATTGGAGACCTTCTTTAAAAGGGGACAATCATAGGAGATATTAGACAGTCGTTGTGAGAACTCGTTTTAGAAAAACATTTTTAGTGAAGAAATATGATGAGATTAACATCATCCTTTTCAAAAAAGATCAGTGGATGAAAGCACACAATCACATGGTTAAGAAATTCTAAAATAAAAGAAGGCCAAACAAATAATAACAAATAAATATAATAAAGAAATGGAACAATTGGAGAGCTTAATACAAATCTTAAATTAGGAAATAACACAATTTAGTTACTAATTTCCTCATAAGACCTCGCTCCCCCCCAGAGAGACGAAACCTTTCTGCCTTAGCTTGTTACAGTTTATACAAAGAAACATGAAGTTTGGTTCTTAGCTTCAAGAACCTGTTTAAACCTTCCAGTAATGCCTGCAGGTGTTTGAAGTTGGTCTGAGCTCATCAGATGCCTCAGACTCAGAGATAAATGACTTGGGGGCCAATGAACCAAGGCACATTTATACACAGGCTTCTTCTTTAGTAACAGTAAAGCTGTTCTATAAGCTTAAAACTGTGAGGGCATCTTTGGTAAATGAAGCAGAGGGAACAGGATTAGACGGGAGCTGTGTACCGTTGTTGACCAAGCGTTCTAAAGAACATTTGAGTTCGGCGACCGTCCTGCGGAGAGCGTCCAGGACTGAGAGCTGCCTCAGTGCCTCTGATACTGAGGAATTGCACACACAAAGCACAGGTATGTTAATAAAACTACTTGCTAGTGTTAATGTGTATGCAGTGTTGCTCTGCAGAGTTTCCACCTGATGCCAGCTGGTCCTTGTTGTTCTCCACAGCAAACTTCATTGACAAAACTTCTTTTGCTGTATCTGTGGTAGAAGAACGGGAAACTAAAGTGTGAAAAAGACGAAAAAGCCAGTAGTTGGTATCACAGTATGAGTACATCTGAGCTACCTTTGGTGAGCTGCTGTGTGTCCCTCAGTGACTCAGTCAGATTAGAAACACTTTTCTCCGAGGACCACAATCGGTTCCATGTCGACGTGTCTGCAAACACACAGACATTAAAACAAAATTATAAAATAATAATTATTTTCATCAAATCATTACCGAAAAGAAATACTTAATCATTTTTCATAGGATCTTTGTCTATATTCTCACCATTAAATAAAAGTACTTACTGTTGTTGTTCACCTTATTTTGTGATCTGATTATTTACATCTGCTTAACTGTTTATGGCGTAGCACACATTATGCACCATTACTTTCGTTATCTTTTGCCTCCACAGAGCCAGCCTTTTTGTAATCTTTTAAAAAGCTTGAACTAAAATTGACGGAGTCTTCATTGATCCCATGCAAACGTGCACCTATCTGGAACAACCCTGACATATTACAAAACAATAATATGATAAACTTTTCAGATTGGAGTGGTAAAGGAATCAAATATTTAGAACATATACTAGAAGAAACAGAATTTATTTCATTTGACAGACTAGTTACACAACATGGGATCAACAAGAAAAGATTTTTTGAATATCAACAAATTAAATCCATAGTAAAAATGAAATTTAAACCGGGTCAAGTTGAACTACAAACACCACCAAGTGTGGTTCAATTTCTTACTCTTAAAACCCCCAAATTACTATCCAAAATATACAGAATGCTTTCTAAAACAGATAAATCAATATCACTTCCTATTGCAAAATGGGAAGCGGATTTATCAGTTAACTTAGACCAAAACTTCTGGTCTCAGATTTGCTTAAAAACCTTTCATCTAATTAGAAATCACAGTCTTCAATTAATTCAATACAAAATACTACATAGAGTGCACTATACAGGTCATCGGATGTTCAAGATGGGCTTTACGTCTACCAACAACTGCTCACACTGCCAAACCAATTCACCGGACAATTATATCCATGCTCTTTGGTTCTGTCCACCAGTTCAGAAGTTTTGGTGCGAGATATGTGAAGACTTATCAAAGTGTCTGAAATGTAACATTCCAACTTCCCCCTTAGTGTGTTTGTTGGGCAGCTTAGATAATGTCACTACAGATAAGAATATAGCCCATATGGTTTTCACTGCCCTATGCATAGCCAAGAAAACAGTCCTCATGAACTGGAAAAATAAAAATAATCTTAATTCTAACCAATATAGAAATGATCTATTAGATTACATTAGTCTTGATACAGCCTCTGCCACCACATCAGATCAATTGCTCTGGGCTCCTTTGATTATCACCTAGTGGGGGTGGGGGGTCATAGTTTGGTCCCATCTTCGCTGTTGTGATTGGTGTGGGGGTAGGGACAGGCTTAGGGCGTCGGGGGGTTCCCCAGGAGCATCTTCCTTGGGGGGCTCAACCCGGGGTAGCGGTCATGGCCTATTAGGGGCTCTGTTGGCTCTTAGGTGACGATTTCCTCGTGGCTGCGTGCAGCGGGTCTAGGGGAGGGTCTGTGCTGACGGACGTGGGTTACTGACCTGGTAGCCTGGCTGCCCCTGGGTGGGTCCGGGACGGGCGTGACGTTCTGGGGGCGCTCCGTCTCTGGGCTGGGGCCCTGGCTGGGCCTCGGGGGCTTGGGTCCTGGTTGGTATATTGCTGGGGTTGTGGGCGGGTGGGTGTATGGGGGCCCGGCCCTGGCGCGGGGTGCCGCCAGTGCATCGAGCCACCTGGGGGGCTCTTCAACTGGTGGGGCAGGTTGTTACACCTTGGAGGAGCTCTCCTTTCTTCAGGAACTCACTCCGCAGGAGGGGGAGATACAGGAGAGGTGGAGGAAGATCTCAGCCTGGGCGTCTATTGGGGCCCTACTGTGGTCAGCGGGGGAGCTGGCCCCAGGGAGGGGTCACTTGCCCCTCCCTTCCTTCCCTCCCCATCTCCAGCTGCCTCCCTCTTCCCGCTCCACCACAATCACCCACACATGCAGGGCCTTGGAGTAGGGGTGTGTCACCAGGGTGCAGGGGAGGCATCCCCCCCTCTGTCCCCTTCTGGCTTCTTGTGCCTCAATTTTATCTCACCACTTAGACATTCACATTACTCACACTCTCATTACACATACATATAGGATCTTAGGGGTGGGCACGCTACACGGACTCCAAAAGACCATCAGGGTGTACACCTCACCCCTGGCGTCGCTGCCCACCTCTCAATTTTAAATACACATAGACATTGAGGGCTAGCAGGAGGGGCTATGCGCTTACCTGCTGCTCTCTGGCAGGTAGCTCCATGCCCTCCTGGGTTTTAAATGCACCTTAGAACACACATGCATCAACACTACATATGAGCGGGAGGAGGGGGGTTTTGGAGTCTTCTCACACCCCCGTTCTCTGCGACCTGCTGAAGCGGGGGGCTAGGAGGAGGAGTTGGCCGTCCAACTGGGGTCTGGAGTGTGGGGCCTCCCTGCTGCTGCGGAGTCGGGGTGGTCTGCTTCTCCCCACCGCAGGGAAAAGGGTAAAACCACCTCGGTCTGGGTGCAGTTTCCCCCTCCAGGGGCAAACGTACCTAGACCCGGTACTTAGAGTACGCTTGGGGAGTGTGACTGTGTATACAGTGTCTCTCTATGTCTGTCTCCACGTTGGTTGAGTATTGAGTAATTGCATATGAGAGCATGAGGGTGGGAATGGATGTTTTTATCTGTGTGTGCCTGTATGTCTGTGTCTATATGTCAGGTTGGATATCAGACGCCACCTCTCTGGGGACATCTCAGGCCCTCCAAGGTATGGAGGCCTATCTCCCCCCACCACTTCCCCTGCCAGTGGTAGACGCCCTCAGACATCGGTGCGTTGGTGGTTCTTTGTGTCCGGGGGTGGGCGCCCAGGTACACACCGGCTCACTCCTTGGTGGCTGCTTATCGGGGCCTGGAGCCTGGGACTCGCTCGGGCCACTTTGGGGGTGGGGTGCCCTCGGCCTCTCGGCCTGGGGCTCGGTCACTCAGGCACAGCTGGCTGCCGGCGGAGCTCACGGGCACGTCACTGCAACCCCCCTGGCCTCTGCTCCGCGGCTGCTGAGTGACCCCTCATCTGGGACTCTCCTCAGCTCTTTCTGGGATAGTGGCGCGGCTGGCCCTCTGTTGGTCTTCCTTGGTCTCTTGTGTTCTGGGGGCCTCTGGATGTCTGGAGTCTTGATCTCCTCCATACCTGCTTCATGCCCTGGAGGACGAGGCAGTGGCTCCCCCACACCCTCTAGCAGATCATTACATGAAGGAACCTTTTAAAAACAAGCGCGTCCATGCTCACAGGTGTACACAAGGGTGATCACACACACAAACTACACCCTTTTTGGCTCCTACCTCAAAGCACACTGTGCGCTGTCGATCTTACGTGCTGCACAATAATATTTAATATTTAGTGTTTACTGTTATATTCACATATATCATCGTGATGTTGTTTATTGTATTGCTCTCGTTTTCTTCTGCTTGTTGTCTTTTTTCTTTCTCAACAGGTGACCCAGGTGATTGATATATGTATTTTTTTTGTCTGCTTATTTAGTTGTTTTTGGGGGTTTTTGCCCTTTATTCCCATCCCTCTTCTCCGCTGTTTTTTCCCCCTCTTCCTTTCTCCCTTTTCTTTTCCTCATTCAGTCTGTCCTGTATCTAGCAAGTGAAAATAAAATAAATAAATAAAATAAAATAATAAATAAAAGGTGAATCAAATAGACCATTACGGCAAGGCTATGATGGTCAATTTGGTAAAGTAAATCCGTTGGGCATCTTTCCTCGCCTTTAGACAATAATTCTGATGGCAAAAGAACCAAATGGGACAGGCAAAAAAATAAAAAAATAAAAAAAACAACTCTGAAATTTTTTAAAAAAAAAGCTTGAACTGTTGTTCTCCAGGTTTTCTGAAGTTTTTTTAAAGGTCATTGTTTTGTTGATATGGCAAGGTAACTGTATCTTCAATAACAAATGTTTTGTTTTCTTCTACACATCATACGGGTCAGCTGTTCCACACAGATTTCAGGTTTATGTAATGCAGTAGTTTATAATTACACAGCTGGATCTCTATTCTGACCTCAATGGGCTGACTGTACCCCAGTTTGGGAGCTCTCTCAGCAAAAGGCCCAGTAACTTAGTTGAGACCTTGGGATAACCAGCACTGCTCCATTCACTGTTCTAAGTAAACACATAGGCACATGGATTAATATGAGTCTATCTTGAGCAAGGCCATTGAATGCTTTAAAATCAATTAGCAATATTTCAACTTCAGAATTTGGCAGTACAAGAAAAATGTTTTTATATTTGTTGGTGCCAGTTAAAATCTGTGCAGTGGTGTTCTTATCAACTGGACCTCCAGCTGAGTCATAAAGCACTTTACAATCAAGATGAACAACTGAAGTATGCATGACCTTATATAAATCATTATCAATAAAGAATAAATCAAGGAAATGCGAGTGAAACATTAGATTGCTATCTGTCTTCTGGATTAGCATAGCATCTTAGCCTAACAGACTCCTAATTTTGTATGGATTTAAACAGCAGAGGCGACAACAGTCAGAAGGAAACTGTCAAGTATCTGAGAACAAAGTTCCTGAGAGAAAGTTTCCAGTCATTAGGATGGAAAATGACGACTGTGTAGATAAAAACACACCTCTTTTGGTTGATAGAGGTAGACAGTAGACAGAAAAGAATTTCAAGAAAGAAACAAGAACATGCTGGGTCAGTTTCTGCCCACAAACTAATGTATGTTTTACACCTTCAGAGCAACAAGTTGAGCATCATTTGATTATATTATACTGAAGTGAAGCCAGACACCTCTAAAGTCAATATCTCCTAAAGTGGGCAGCTCACACTTGGAAAAGTCCAAAAGGATAAACAGCACTGCAGGCCACACAGGAAAATCTACACATTTGTGTTTTAGGTGTCTATTTTGATGAATAGTGACCTTAAGGCCCAGTTGTGTCCTGAGTGTACTCACTGCTGGCTCCCAGAGCTATGATCAGAATGACGAGGAGTGTAGCCGTCAGAGCAGGAAAGAGCCATCGTCTGTACCTGGAGAACCTAGAGAAATCGACAGTACGTGGCTCTGCGGACAGACAAATAGGACATGAGTTTTTCATTTTACAGAACACACAGACAGGTGGACACAAAGACAGGTGGACACACAGACAGGCACCTTTGTTCCAGAAATTGCTCATTTCTTCGTCCACATTGTCATGGTATTCAGTCGTCATGGCGATTCTGGTCTCTGGGTCTGTCTCTGCGTGAAATGGCGTGCGTCTGACTTCGTCTTCGTCCAGTCCCCAATGAACAAACAGGCGAACTGTCCAAACACAGCCTCAGGTCATTGGCCACGAGCTGCACTTTGCACTGGAAAACACCACCTGTGTGTGTGTGTGTGTTAGCTGATTACTACATTGAGATAATCTACATCAACAACTACAAAGAACTAAACTTTCATGGAAAAAAGGACAAACATCCGAAAATACCTGAGTCTGGAGCTGCAAACAGACTAAAAGGAAAAGTGACGGACAAACAGATAATCATTAAAATGTTTTTGAGTAGCAGTGGCAATAAAGGTAAAGAAGCAGTGACAGACACAGATTTGTTTTTAATTATTTTAATGTATGTCATAATGTCTGACTACAACATGTCAGTCAGCAGTTAGAGATCTTGCACTTTCCTCCCTGACACTTTTCAATCAACTGCTGCATCTGTTGTCCATCATACTGGAAAAATATAAACAAATGAGGTGTGATTTACAAAATAACATGATCGCAAGGTTCAATGAATGTCATTTACGTTTTAGATAAACAATTCCAAAGATCAATAGGAGGATTTATTGAATGCCTACATGGAACAAAGTACATCTGACATCTCATATAAGTTTACAGTGAAAGTGAATGCACAGCTACATGTCTACTAAAGAAATAATGGGATGTTTCATTATGTACATTATATGCATATTGTCAGCATGAGCAAGAGTCTGATCTTCATTTATTTAGATTTTCAGTGTATTAGCATTATTTTGAAGCTTAAAGCAAATAAACTAAATTCTGGCTACAACTCCAATGTTTAGAGTTCCCCTCTGACAATAATGTGGAACTTTATCATATTCTGGAAATTTGAGAAAATGTTCTAAGACTGGACCTCTTAAATTTTAAAAATTGATTTTTTATTTTAAATTAGGCTTTACAATGAGAGATGTAAAGATGGTCTGAAGTGTGTTTGTATAGGATACGTGGACTGTTTCTAAATAGGCTATGTTGCATTTATTAATTCTGGAATATTTTGAAAGAACTCTACATGAAAAAGGAAGTCCACAGAGTGGAATTTCCTGATTGTATTAGAAGTTCTCATTGGTCTTCAATCCAGTGCTTTAATTGGAGAGGTTCCTTTTATTCTGAAGTGGGTGGCGTCAGGCCTGCAGGTGTGTTCAGACTCTCAGGTTGTCTTTCTGACAGATGAAGCGTTCTCTGATGGAGCAGTGCTGGTCGTTCAGGCGTCCATCATTGTGTAGGTGAGCACAGTCTTCATTCCCAGGTCCTAGACCATGATGGGCCCAGTTGTCGGGCTGCCCAGGTTTCCACCGCCTTGAAACACACACACACACACACACACACACACACACACACACACACACACACACACACACACACACACACACACACACATTATGTGTAATTCCTGTGGAGCACTGACTGATAATAATTCCTCTTTATGCTGAAAGCTCCCTGCTCCCATGACACTCACGATCTCTGATCTACTGGTTACCGTTTCTGGACAAACATTTTACAGTTTGATTTAGGATATGAAACTTCTTGGTTATATTTAGGCATTTAAAGCTTTAATATTAGGTTTAGGTAATATAACAAATCTTGATAAAAACCAAAACATTTTGAAACTAGTGCGTGTTTTGCTTTGAGACAAGAGTGGACTGAGACAGACCTGGGCTCCACAGTGTACAGTGTCTGATCCACCCACTCCCAACTCCCGGTTCTCCAGTCAGACAAACCGACCCAGAAATACTGAGGGATTGTTTGATTGATCACAAAGTCCTAAACAAAAAGAAAGAATGCTGTTGAAGAAAATCACTCAGGATAATTTATAGCTTGGTCAGCAGGTCTCATCCTCTGGGCAGCATGAGTGTGTGTAAAGCAAAGGGTGTATAGTAAATAAAGTTTGTAGTTCTTAACTTTTGCTTTGGGGCAACTGTTGAGTAGATTTTTAGTAAAGCAATAAAGAAACGTGTGATAGTATTTTACCAGAAGGTTAAATATGTGAGTCCCCTTCATCTTTTTCTGCTGAATATGCTTCTTTAATCAGAGGTGAACCATCTTCACCAACCTAAACAGAAGTCCGCATTTCTTTAACTCAGGCACTTAAAACTACCACGAACTGTCTTACCCACTGCTTGTCAGTGTGGAGAATGATCAAATGGGCTTGCTGTGTTTCACACCAGTCTCTGGACTCGTTCCAGGACTGAGACTCACTGCTGAAGAAGTAACAGCTGGACTCAAACCCAGTCCAACCCACAGGACAACAGTCTCCTGTATCTGAACCTGATTGATACAGACAGATAAACAGATGTGGGCAGTGTGCAGATGTGCATTTTCCTGATATGGCCAAATATGAGTGAACGTACTGTTGTTGAGGATGAGGTTGATGGTACATTTGATGGCAGCGACACTCTTACTGAGAGAGTTGATGACCGACAACTTCTTCAGGGTCTTGGTCACTGAACACACACACAGGACAAACACCAGTTAGTGACGTATGAAGTTATCACCAGCAGAAGAAAGTGCAGTAATACAGACAGACCTGAGGTCAGCTGATCCTTGTTGTTGTCAACAGCAAGCTTTAGCTGATGAAGGTCATTAGCCATTTCTGTAAACAAAAGCATTTAGCATGTTAGCACTTTAGCAGCATGGATACTGGAATGAAACTTGAAATTGCTACGTGTAAAATGATGCAAATTAACTGGAGCCACAAAATAATTGAAGAACCAACTTCTATAACTTCATGTCCAAACACCAATATGGTATGTTTTTATGTACCAAAAGGTTGTACAGTAGAAGTTATTATAAATGTTTTATAACACAGTAAGTCAATATATTCTTTATTTAACTAGGTGAGTTATTAAGAGCACATTAATCATATTGATAAATCCTCATTGGTAAAAATAAATAAATAAACAAAAATAACAGGCCCAGAGTGGTGAAAGTTCTTCTTTAAAATAATGACAAAAAGTAGCTTAAACTTATGATGGAGGAATTGCACAACTTAGTCTTTTACATAATTTGAGGCATCTGTCCTCTGAAAACTATTGTCCAATTACTCACCATTGAATTTTGTTTTTTTCCTTTGTTTTCTTTTCCCTTTTTTCCACAGCAAATGAAGGAATACTAATGTGAAGTTTAACTAATAGGTGTGCTACCTTCAGTATGCCGCAGTGAGTCACTCAGTAATTGGGTGGCATCAGTCAGGCTGGAAACTCTCTGCTCCACAGATAATAGACGATTAGATGTGTCTGTGTCTGAACAAGCAGAAAGTAGAAAATGCATTTTAAAAAAACCCATTAAGTTTAACCTCACAGAAATGGTCTGTGAACCAGTTTGTGTAATTCTGGTTTAAGTTATATTCTTTGGTTTATTGTTTTTCATGTTTTTGGCTCTCCTTTGCTTTTAGGTCCTAGTTTCTAGTTGCCTTCCCCGTGTTCCACGTTTAGTTACTTTGTCTCCTGTTTCATGTTCCCTCTGTTCCGCTGGTCAGTCATGTCTCCATGTCACAGTGTTAAGTTTGCGTCTTTGTGAAGGTCTCATGTTTCCTGTTTTATTTTGAAAAATTCAGTTTATTCAGTTTTGCTTCCTCCCCATCTCATTATCTCAGATTAGTCCCAGCTGTGTTTCCCTCCTGTTTCGTGTTCCCTTGTTGGTCCCTTGTGTATTTAAGCGTTGTGTTTCCCTCTGGCCGCTGTTGTGTCCTACCACCCAAAGTGCTGCAACTTTCTCAATCTGGTTTCTATCATTCATAGTTCTGTGCTCCTCATTTCCTACTGTTACTAGTTTCTCAGTTATTAGCTCTCAGTTTTCATGTTCAAGTTATTTTATGGAGGATTTTTCCAAGCGGATAAAGCTGCTGCTTTAAGTTTACATTCAGTGTACGAGTCCTGCAATTGGGTCCTTCATCCTTCCTGCCACACAGCCACACATGAATCTTTCAAAATGGAAAATTTTATTGAACATTATGAGTTTTAATTTATATCATTTATATCAATTTTGCTACTTCTGACATTTTTTTTGTTAAATTTGTGGCTCACTGTAGCACTGTGTGTGTGTGTGTGTGTGTGTGTGTGTCTGTCTTTGTGACTGAATGAACAGACAACAGAAAGTACAGTTAAATGTAACATAGTCTGTAGCACAAGTTGAGATAAGCTAAGATATACGTATCTGAAAAGTAAATTATTGTTACTGAAGACAAAATATTATGTTCTGTTTGACTGAAATGTGTTAAAAAACAAAACACACATTTATTATTTTTATGTTTTCATGTGTAGTCAAATTTGCTCTCATCATACATACATACATGTTGTTACCTTGAACATGCTTCAGTGAGTCATTCAGTAATTGGATGACATCTATCAGGTTGGAAACTCTCTGTTCCACAAACGATAGACGATTTGACGTGTTTACGTCTGAACAAAAACAAACAAACACAAAAACAACATTGTGTTCAACCCTGCAAAGTCTGAACCGTGAAATAAAAACTGACAGAAAATGCTTTTAAAAGTGGAACATTCTGAAAAATCCATACCTCTGTATCAATATGATAGAGGGGCATGAAAGGGTTAAAACATTTACTACCATCAAATGATGTCTTTTGTATTTACTGCTATGAAGTGAACCCTGGGCCTCACAGCAGAAAACTATTGCCAACATTTAACATAAAATAAATATTTGTGTGGGCTCTGTGCTCAGAATCACTAGGGCCGCGGCCATCAGAGCAGGAGGGTAACCTACTTTTAATATTTTATTAAAAATATATAAAATTATATTATTTTATTTTTATATTTAATATTTTATCATAGCTAATAGGTGTGTTACCTTGAACCTGAGGCACTGAGGAATGCAGCGACTGGAAGACGTCCTTCTGGTTGGAAAGTCTCTGCTCCAAAGACCACAGGTGATTTGACACCTTTATGTCTGAACAAGCAGACAACAAAAACACAAAGAAATTTAACAGAGTGTGTATAACATAACATGTTAACATAACACATAACACACAACATAACACAACATAACATAACACAACATAACATGTACTCACGCAAAATGCTGGAAAATTTTGTTACTGAAAACAAAATTTTAACATTAAGGGAAAAAATCTCAAAGTGCTAAAAAGGTAATGGGCTTTTTAAATTTTGCTCTATGAAGAAAAGTTATAAATATAAATGTCAAGCAAAATTTAAATGCACAACAATAATATACAAAAAATAATAAATAAATAAAATAAAATAAAGTAAATGTGTTCAATATAACACAACACAATAAAGTGGAATGAAAATAAATGACAATATAACTGATAATTGCAGCCCTAAACTGCAAACGCGGAAAAAAGTTTTAACGATCATCACTTATTGGCTGTCACGTTGGACCAAAATTTTCTTCGAGTCTTCTACAAGATAAAGTCTGAGAGTTAGCTTTAGCTAAGTTTTACTGTGACTACATTTCTGTTAGCTTTATGTGCAGTCACAGTGGTCTGTTTTTTTCTTTTCTAGCAGCTATAAACCAAACGTATGGTATTATATTATACTATACTATTTGCACCAGCATGCTGAAGTGCGCTTCAGAGGTCCAGTGTTTGCTGTCATTAGGCATCAAAGCCACAAACCACATGATACATGACTGTTTGTGAAACTCACAAAAATTGGGCCTTACTAGTGACCCAAAAGCAGTAGTCCCCACATATGACATTAACAAGAATACATGTGCATACTTACTGCTAGCTCCCAGGATTATGATCACAGTCAACAGGATCACGGCTGTCACACCAGGAAATAACCAGCGTCTGAACCTAGAGACAGCCAACCCGGGGGTGGGTGGAGTCTCTGACAGACAAATAAAATTTCAAAAAAAGTCAAAACAAAGACATTACCAACTCAGACACAAGCAGTTACCACTGATCCAGAGCGCACTACCATCCTGGTCCTTCACATAATGGTATTGGTCCATTGTTGTCATCTGCTTGCTGTTTTTACTGGATAATAAAACCATGATAACACTGAGTAAGTAACCAACAACTTCCACATTCAGCTGATTTTTATCAGCAACATGCTCAGTCTTAATTATGATAATATGAAAATATAATTTAAAAAAGAAAAAAAAAACACGAGTCAGGGTTGAATCCACTTTGAGGGTGTGGAAGATAAAAGTCAGGATGACTTCATTAAATATGCTATGAAGTTATCTGTTGCATCAACTACATTACAATCTGTATTATATTCATTTGTTATTACGACTATGATACTGCTTCCAAGAAGAGTCAGCTATAGAACAAAACAGATTGAGGCTTTAGAAGAATAGAGTGGGTGTGAACTTGCTTTGGCTGCAGTTTAAGTATCTTGGTGCATGCTCAATCATCCAGTTTAAGTTAATCTCCAAAGGTTGATTCTGTTCATCTGGACGTAGCTTTTTCAGTGGGAGAAATGTTTTGTCACTCACCCAAGTGACTTCTTCTGTCTCAGCTGATTGCAGGTTTCCCCAACCTTTCACCCAGTTTCTCTAGAAGATCTATCAGAAATACTGACCCAAATGAAACCCTCAGTTAGTCCAGTTGATGTCCTACCTACTTCATTGGAGATGCTTAAAGATGCTTGTCCATACCCTCATCTCCTCTCATACTGTAACGCAGTCTTTTCTTGTCTGTCTAAGGCAGGGGTGGGCAATCTCAGTCCACGAGGGCCGGTGTCCCTGCAGGTTTTAGATCTCACCTTGGGTCAACACACCTGAATCACATGATTAGATCGTTACCAGGCCTCTGGAGAACTTCAGGACATGTTGAGGAGCTAATTTAGCCATTTCAATCAGCTGTGTTGGTTCGAGGACATATCTAAAACCTGCAGGGACACCGGTCCTCGTGGACTGAGATTGCTCACCCCTGATCTAAGGCTTTCCTAAATCAGTCAGTCATAAATTCTCCCATATAAACCCCGTGTTAAAATCCTTGCACTGGCTTCCGGTTGAGTATAGATATCAGTTTAAAATCCTCACTCTTACATTCATGTCCCTACAAGGTGAGGCCCCCACTTATATCACAGAGCTTCTCCAACCCTACTGTCCAAACTGAATCCTTAGATCCACTGATAGGGGTCTTCCAACCATTCCATGGACCCGTTTGAAAACCAAGAGGGATCGCGATTTTAAAACCTTGGCTCCAATATTGTGGAACAGTTTACCTCCCCCGCTACGCACCATCAACTCTGTAGCTTCTTTTAAAAGACAGCTAAAATTGTGTAGTATACTGTTTTATTGGCTGTGCTATTATACCTTCTTTATAGTGCTTTATTGTTTCATTTGATATGCTTTTATTACCATGTGAAGCACTTTGAAATAACTTCCTGTTTTAAAAAGTGCTATGTAAATACATTTTACTTACTTACTTATAGACATTTGCATAATGACTAAAACCAGCACCACTGAAGGAACAATGGGCTGGGAGGTCAGTCCTTAATCTTAATTATGCAAATTCTCATGACCATTGATCAACAACCACTGATCAGTCACTTGGATGAGTGACAAAACGTTTCTCCCACTGAAAACGTTACATCCAGATGAACAGAATCAACTTCTGGAGAGAATTTAAATGTGTTTTGCAGCCTTGAAAATTTTACAAATTTTATCTCATAATTATGTAGTTAAGAAGAAGCAAAATTGCATGGGAAAAGACAAAAAAACTAAAAAGAATAAAATTTTAACACAATGTGTGTTAAAAATATTAATATTTTCTGTCCTTTACTTTAAGGATAGAAAATAGTCATACTGTGAGGGTAAAATTTGGACATTATAAGAAATAAAAGGGGTTTCTCACCTCTTTTTCTGTAGATTGACCAGAGAAGAAGAATATGCCATCTGTTTCCCCTGATGGTAAAATATATATGGTCTCCTCTGTCCCACCCATGAAATACAGAACTGAGTTTGAATGCCCAGTTATCTTTTTTTTTAAGTGAATCTGGCTCCGTGCCACCAATAATATCAGCTCTCTGCTGCACATGCTATTTTTTCTGAGTCCTGTGAATCAACTTGTAAGACATTTTTGGGGGTTTCCAGAAAGGGAATTTATTGTCAGTTTTACTTCCCTAAATAAACCAGAACACTAAAGTTCACAAACAAGGCTCTACCTTTCACACAAAAAATTCACAGAGCTTGACCTAATGCTGGCTTTCAGGAGCATCATTGAGCACAAAGTGTGAAGGGGTCGGCTACTTTTATCAGACATTTTTGACCAAATAAATCTGTATGGAGTCACAAAATCATATAGTGAGCTTTAAACTGAAGGTAACACGGCCCACAGTGTGAAATATAAGTAAACGAAAAAACAAGAGCTTGTTAACATCACTGTGAGATTTGTATCTCACAAACCAGCATCTGTATAGCTGTACACAATCACAGTTTTTTAGTATATTTATGATCATTTTAAGTGAATCTGGTTCCATGCTGTCATGAATATCAGCTCTCTGTTGCACATGCTGTTCATTCTGAGTCCTCTGAATCAGCTCTGAATCAGCTATAAAATGAAGCAAAACCTGCCCAGGTTTTGCTTCCCTAAAAAAAACTGAACACTAAAGTTCACAAACACCCCTAAACCTTTCACAAAAAAACCCCTAAAATAATTAATATCTTTTACTGTATTTATGATCGTAATAATGATTATAAACACTCTAACTTTGCATGTTCAATACAGTGATACCAGGTTTTGTTGCATTTATGAAATCATAAGATGAAAACTGACAATTGTAGAGCAGATCGTCTTTTTTTTTTTTTCGGAGAAAAAAGAGAAAAAAAAAAAAAGATCGGAGGGTTATGAAAGTTTGTGTTTGGAGGCAGCCGTATCTGCTCATACACAGATTAATTTATAGTGTTGGTAGTCTTGATTAATGACGCTAACAAGCTTGAGTACCTTTTACTTTTGCAATGTAAGTTTAATCTGCAGAGAAAAGTTCAGTTTTTAAACTTAAAAAGTCACAAAAACCTTTAAGCTTTCCTTCAGATTTGGTTGCTTTTTTAAATATGCAGTTCTTATGTCCCTGCGACCATTAACGATGAAGCAGTCCATTGAAGCAGTTTCTTATTCAATGTCTACATATATAAAACAAAAATATATTTTTTTCAAAAGTCAAAAAGTCAAACAAAAGTGTTGCTCATAGATAATCCATTTATTCTGGTAGGAAACTGTCAGCTGACTCAGCAGCCTGACAAATGCCTTCACCTCAGAGTGAACTCTGATTGTGCACTTTTTAAAACTCACTCTTTACAGGAAAAATCCTGTTGTGTCAGGGCTAATGACTAATGTACAAAACATTGATAGTCACACTGATATGCACATTTCCCTTTCCCCACTTTTTGGAGTTATAGTTGTGATAAACAAGAGGTAATTAAACATCTGGCATGACAGATGTGGTGAATTTGCAAACCTTTTCCCACCAAATAGCCTTGGAAAAGGTTGGGATCAAAAAGTAAAAATTTAATAACAGGTTTTAATATTTTTGCGTCCCTGGGACATGCCCATGTTGAAGTACTGTTTGCTTTAAAATGTCAAAGACACGTTTTTATAAGGTGTTGTGGATGAATAAATGCTGAAACTGATCCATTTTAGCTTGTTGCTAGGTGTTTGCCAGGTAGTGTAATGGGGTCATTTTGTATCACATTTAACCCTTTCACACATAGTGGTCAATACAGTGGGCAGCTATTCAAAGGCTGTTTTCTTGTTTTGTGTCAGTGTTGATGGTATACTTGCACATAAACCACTACATTGGACACTGACGTGTCACTTAATACCCTGCCACCCACTGGTCGTTTACTATAGAGGTATGATGTGTTTCATTGTAATCTAACCCTTACCCATGATTTTTTTCTGAAGTATTTTTATTCATCTTTTCGTGCCTAAAGATGAATAAAATACCCAAGAAAAAAAGATCCTGATTGAGGTTTTCATAATTCATGCATGAAAGTGTTAATTCAACATTTTGTGGCTGTAACTTGTGGATAGAACTATGAGATGATGCTTTTTTGAAGTTTTATAAGTGCATGACTGCAAAACAGCAGTACAAAATTTCAGCCATTACTATGCTGTTGCTATGCAAAATGATGACACCATAATATCTGATATAGATAGGAACTTCTATTTGCTGCGCTTGGTGTGCCTATTTTAAATTACTGGAAAAATTAAACAACAACCTCAAAGCACTTTATATCATAAGGACACTACAATAATATAGAGAAAAACCACAAAATCAGACGACTTCATTTGAGCAAGCACTTGGTGACAGTGGGAAGGAAAATCTCCCTTTTAGACACCTGCAGCTGTTAGGATTGGCTGTTTCATTGCATGGGCTACATCAGATTCATCATATGCTCACTGTAAGTAGATGTTTTGCCTTGTGAAACCAATAAATGAATAAAACATTATTGGGACAAGTGAACTAAAAGCTTCACTGTATTGGAGTCACTGAAAGTTTCAGTATAATTCAGGAGAGATGACCCAAACAGAGGGAGTACTCTGGGTGTAAAAGCAACTTTATTACAATTAAAAATGAATCAGATGGTGGAGGGGACAATGAGAGCAGGGCATATAATTGCAAAGAGGGAAACAAAAAGCAAAGTGCATCTAGAACAAGACGCATCAGAGAATAACGTTGAAAAAGGAAGTGACCAGAGACAAGAGGTCAAAGGCAATGAACAAAAAAAAAGACAGGGAAAAACTGAGTGAACCTAAGAACATCAGAAACCTAACAAAAGAAATCAACAAAATGAAATTAGAAGCCAAAACTCGAGAAATCCTAAAGAAAAAACATAGAATTTCTTGATGCAAGTCTGAATCATCCTCGCAAGGAAGATCTAGTAAATTGA
Organism: Neolamprologus multifasciatus; assembly: GCF_963576455.1. Lineage (NCBI taxonomy): Eukaryota > Metazoa > Chordata > Actinopteri > Cichliformes > Cichlidae > Neolamprologus > Neolamprologus multifasciatus. The sequence goes on along the minus strand of NC_140441.1, from coordinate 5,230,896 downwards.
TTGTCTTCATCGTGATGTGTTTCTTCCACCGAAAACGCCAGGACATCACAGATGAAGTTCCACAGAGCTCAATTATTGATCATCCCTCCAGGTACTCCTGCTTCCACCCACAATCCAAAGACATACAATTAGTGGGGTTGGGTTAATCAGTGATCCTAAATTTCCCTTAAGTGTGAATATGAGTGTGAATTGTTGTCTGTCTCTTTGTATTAGGCCTGGGATGGACTGGTGACCTGTCCAGGGTGTACCCGGCCTCTCGCCCTGTGCTAGGCTCCAGCCACCCCACGACCCTGACAAGAACAAGTGGAAGAGAATGGATGGATGGAAGGATACTTTTTATTTAGGTTTACATTGTAGCATTGTTTGTACAACTGTGGTACAATTTTTGTGATTCACCTATTTAAATTATGTCAAGCTGGACAGGTACTAAGTGTCTGCTAGGCTTCAGCTCAGCCAATGACAATCCCTGAACTGCATTTCTGGATGATGTTTGTGCTTTTGGAGCATTTGATGCAATTATCTTAACCAACATATGGCTTCAGTGCAGTTAACAGACAATCCAAGAAGTCCAAAGGTTTGGTCAGTGAAATTCTAGGATTTTATCTTAATCTTCCTTGGCAGTAATTAACAGATATTTGTGCCTGTGAGATGCACACAACTGATAACTTAACACTTCACCCAGTCTGCTTATTGTTTCTGGCACCGAAAACCCAACATAGTGAGTCTATAATCAATGTGTGACATCACAGTGACTCTTATGTACTATCTAAAACATGCACACAGTAAGCCTGTTCAGTTTGAATGGTGGTAGGTGAAGCTTTCTGATCAATGCTCAGTGCTTGAATATAAAAGTTCATTTCAAAGAGCTAACTGATAATGCTATTATATTTTCTATAGTAAATATCCAACATCATTCAAGGGAATTCTTTTAGTCAATAAGAGATTGTGACAATCCTAAAGAGCACAAAGGGTTAGGCTTCGTGATCTGGAATAAACTGGACCTGGTGGTGTGATGTCCCTAATACTCACAGAAAGGTATTTTACTACAACAAAAACACAACCTATAAATCATGGACTCCATAGAGTCCCATTCATTCTGGTCAAGCTCAACAGCGCCCCACTATGGAACAGGAAGTCCACATTAGATGAATTCTACTTAATAAGATAAGATTTTTCTGTCTTATATCTTAAAGAGAAATTTTCTTTGTAATCAACAGTAGTTGGAGAGCAGTTTGTGGGCGGAGCCAGGCGACGAATGTGTTCAAATGTTCAGGCTGTGTTTCTGACAGATGAAGCGGAACCTGGTGGAGCAGTGGTGGTCATTCAGGCGTCCATCACTGTGAAGGTGAGCACAGTCTTCATCCCCTCCAAGACCGTGCCCAGTCCAGCTGTCAGGCTGCCCGGGTCTCCATCGCCTGAAAAGGCACATTCATCAAGGGGAACACAGGTAAACAGGAGAAAATGTAACAGAAAGTTTTCAGATTTTTAATTGGACCTTGAGTTTTAAATTGCAGGTTAGAGAATATTTTATAAATGCAAGAAATAGTCATTTTTATCCTCGTGTCTTGAGTTAATTGATATTAAGTGGCTGTACACAGTTAATGCAGCATGACAGGAGAAAATAACAGAGAATTTATATTTTTTGTTACTGAAACAGACCTGCGCTCAATCCTGTATGGTGTCTGGTTCACCCACTCCCACCTCCCAGTTCTGGAGTCAGACAAACCGACCCAGTACAATTGAGGGATTGTATTACGGGTCACAAAGTCCTGGATAAAGAGACAATGACGGCATTTGGAAAAAAAAACAACAACAACAAAAAAATATATATATTGTTTGTGAAGAATTTGTATTTAATGACTAAGCTGTTTAAATAAAAATTACATTGACTCACTACTCCATCTTGTGGTACAATACAATATTGCACAATATTGCAAAAAAGTGTTTCATAGTAGGTCATGTGACAGGTGTGGGCAGTTCTTACCCACTCCTTGTCGTTACGCAGAATGACCAGGTGGGCTTGTTGTGTTTCACACCAGTCTCTGGACTGGTTCCAGGACCGAGAATCACTGCTGAAGAAGTAACAGTTGGACTCAAACACAGGCCAACCCAGAGGACAACAACCACCTGTAGTTGAACCTGACAGAGAGAAACAGTTACCACGGATGTGAAATTCAGTCTGCAGATGTGTAAAATGGTAAAATATGGTAAACGCACTGTTGTTGATGATGTGTTCAAGGGAACATTTGATGGCTGCAATATTCTTGGTGAGTGTGTCGATGAGTGCCAGCTGCTTCATGGCCTCCGACACTGATCACACAGCACAAACAGAAGTTAAACATGATGTTTGGAGTCATCACCAGCAGTAAAATCTACAGGGGGGCAAACAGACCTGAGGTAAGCTGGTCCTTGTTGTTCTCAACAGTAAACTGCAGCTGCTGAACTTGCTTAGCTGTTTCTAGAAAGAAAAAGATTTAGCATGTTAGCATGTTTGACACTGTAGCTAGTTCACTGATTAATTTAGAATATCTCAAAATCCTTCAAATAAGATGTTGTTAAGGAACACAAGGACTATGGGGAAACCCCTAAAATTGTCTTAATATGAAATAGAATACGTGAAAGGCAGCTATTTAAAAGCACCTAGTACTGAGACAGCACTGGCTAACCGGGGCCTCAAGGGAAATGGTAGCCTTGGGTGGTTAGGCCTCGATGGGGTTTGCCTTAGCGAAGACCAATTGGCCTTCTGACCCTCAGAATTATAGACTTTTTTTGTATCTGGAGCATCACTACAGTTGTAAGGAAGAAACCTGACCTTGTTAAGAAGGTGGAGTGACATTGGTAGTGATGTGTCCTGTGTGCCGAAGCTTCGAAGCATGTGTTGGGTAATCTCGGGGGAGTTTTTGTGAAGCGCGTATCGAGGCTTGCTTTGATTACGCCGGTTTGCGCCAGATTCAAAATAAAATGGGCAGCAAAACACGGCTGATTTCCTGATTTACTTGAGCATTTCTTCTTCGATGAAGCCAGCAAGGAAGAGATTTTTTTTAATGTCATCTCTCCTAATAAAGTATGCACACAGTAATAAATATAATGAATGATAAGTACCATAATATAAATAAACAACTCTACAGATCCTATAATCTGATTTCTGTCTTTTAGTTTATTAAAAAGTGAAGCGCCACACACTAGTTTGTGTCATTATCCAGATGTAGATAAGCATTATTACACAGTTAAAAATTCTGTCCTGATAGTTTCCACTTTCTCTTTTGTATCAGACTGAGTCAATATTCGGGATAAATAACTATGAAAACAATTTATTTATTTAGTTCAGAGGTTTACACATCACATCACTATAATCACAGAGCCTGTTTCACTTGAATCGTCCACTTGATGGCTCAGTAGAGCAAATGAATCATCACAATGCTTGGAACCATGTTGGACCGTCGACCTGTTGGACGGAAAGCTCCAGTTCGAGGCTTCATCTCACCATCACTAGACCTTGGCCTCACTTCTTTCTAAAGGAAGGATTGTGGAATCACAATCCCAGAAAGTGAAAGTCACCTCTATGAACATTTAGCTCACAGAGGGTAATCCTTTTGAATGTGCGCACTTGTGCAGCAGTTGAGAACACCAAACCTTCTTGGTTAATTTTTGATCGAATCCTACAGTCCTTGTTGGGGACTACATAAATTGCCGTGGTGCCTTCAAAAGCTCATGTGGGTGACATAGTAGACACCTGTAGATTGCAAGCACTACCCAGTCGGATTTGAACCAGATTGGTATTTTGTTATTTCACTTCTGTATCAGGCATGGGTACAAACATCATCATCATCATCATCATCATTTATTTATTTATATAGCACTTTAAAAACACACCTAGTAGACCAAAGTGCTGTACAATACTAATATGCACATAGTAATAAAACCAGACATAGCAATAAAATAAAAAAATAAAAAAAACAATAAAAAATATCCGTTACCCACAGAGTTAAAAGCCAGGGAATAAAAATAGGCTTTTAATAAAGACTTAAAAACTGGCACTGATGTAGCCTGTCTAATATGGAGAGGAAGGTTATTCCAAAGCATCGGCGCGGCAACAGAGAACGCTCGGACCGAAAGCAGCAACTGCTCAGCTGACCGAAGGGAACGAGTGGGGACGTGGGGCTTCAACAAGTCAGACAAATAAACAGGTGCCAGACCATTTAGAGATTTAAAAACCAATAAAAGGACTTTAAAACAGATCCTGAATTCAATTGGAAGCCAGTGTAAAGAGGCCAAAATCGGAGTGATGTGATCAAATTTTCTTCTGCCAGTTAAAAATCGTGCCGCAGCATTTTGCACTAATTGCAAGCGTGACAAAGTGCCCTGCCCAACCCCTATTAAAAGAGAATTACAATAATCTAAAGTGAGGTAATAAAGGCATGAATAACACTTTCCAAGTCACGCTTGGAAAGAAAGGGCTTAACCTTTGATAAACGTCTGAGGTGATAAAATGCTGATTGTATCATCATCATGTTCAAGGTGGCTCATAAGTGCATATGGTGTTTGAGCACCGTAGGCTAAGGGTCAGTAACTTTGTTGTCATATATTCTGATATTATGTCCTAGCCTCTCAGAGAGAAAAGCAGCACTGTCAAGTGATCGCTACGTTCTGGTGACTTGGATTAGATGAATGCTGCTGGTCAGACCCAGTTATCCCAAATGACTGGAAAGACCTGGAGCAGGTCTTGTCTTTAGGGAGCCATAAAATTCTGGATGTTGTGGGTTACACTGCAAATCCGCAAATCTGTTAACTTAGAAAGTCTGACTTATAAAGTCTTTACATATGAACTAACCACATTTAGTTTTCTAATACTATGTGTGACAAAGACATTGACTAACAGGCATTTTACCTTGAGCTTGATGCAGTGAGGTGTTAAATGACTGGATGGTGTCACTCATGTTGGAAACTCTCTGATCCACAGACCACAGATATTTCGATGTCTTTGTGTCTGAACACACAAAACGACAGCAAATAAAAATAATATTTAGCTAAGCTTGTGTTATAGTAACTAAAACAGTGAGCATAGCCTATAATGGAATAAAAGTGACAGCCTTACAAAGCAGATCAGCATAATCACAAAAAGGTCAGTGGAGTAAAATTAGTCATAAAGAAATCTCTGTTTAAGTGTCTGTTTTATACTCACTGGTAACTCCAAGCACTATGATCAGAATCAACAGGACCACAGCAGTCAGACCAGGAAATAACCAGCGTTTGAACCTGGACATCGGTGAGACGAAGTACGGTGGAGAATCTGACAGAGACAGACATAGTTACTGCTTCACAGGTAGATCTTAAAATCCTAAAATCAAATAAGTTGCCTACTCAAGCTCAAACGGATACCTTTGGTCCAGAGGGCAGTGTTGTCCCAATTATTCTCATAAGGTATGTCAGACATCGCGGCCACCTAGTCTGGTTAAATAAGAATTTAAAAAAGTAAAGAAATCTGCACGAAAAGATTCTCAAAAAATAGCTATTCTAATCCTATTGCATTAACAGTGTGCTTGGGATCGTTGTCATGCTGAAGAATGAAGTGTTTAATTTTTTCATCTTTCTCAATGATTTGATTTTCAGATACTGTTTATCTGCAGCACACAGTTTTTTGTTGTTTTTTAGACCTGCCACTTCTTTTTCCAGCCAGTTTCCCGATTTTCTTAAGTCAAAATTTTCAGGTAATAGTTATTTGGGAATCACCTTGTTGGTGCAAAAATACTTGATTCCTGTCAAACTGTATTATATCAGATAATTGTCATAGATTGAGCCACAAAAATGGGAACTAATGGTGTGTTTTTGCAGCAGGCTGCTAGTGCCTAAAGATACAGTTTTAAAATTGGTTCGTTCTATAATGACGTGATGTAGTTGTGGAAGGAGACAATCAAAAGGATAGTTCGATGGTTTGAGATATTTATTCATGAGTGGGTCTTATTAGTCCCATGTGACAAAGACACATCCACTCCACATTTACATTTATACCAGCTGTTGCTTCACCTTTGATATCATATATGAGTATGTTGAAGACCCTTCTCTTGCTGGAGGTCTCCTGACCTCAACCTCCCCCGGACCTGCTGTTCCTGAAATAGTCTGAGTTACAGGGTACACGTCTCGTAGGCTCCCCTATCCTAACCTCAAACTGGGTTCATTAGACCCTTGTTCTAATTATAGAGGTTAGCAACATTTATAGAGCCTGAAAATGTGCCCAAAGATGGAAGTTCTTTATGTCCCCATCGGTAAATGAGGTCTATGCTGAAAATGTTAAGGAACTGGACTGACAATGGGTGAAAAAGCAGCCAATGGAAAAAAAAAGACCTTAAGAAAGCCTGGAGAACTTCTGCTCAAGACCATCTTAAAGTCGTGCTGCTTGGAAGCAAAGTATAAAGAATCAGTTCTGCATTTTAATTTAACCTGTTATAGATTTGAATCTTTATGTTGAAAAGAATCAAACCAAAGCAGTTTAAATGTAAACTCTTAACTGGATTTATGTATATTTTCAATAAATATACAAAGCTGTGTTAACATCAAGATGTAATAATGAAATTCAAACTGCATCTTTTAAAATTACTAAACTGATTCAAATATCAAACCCAATTCACACTGTTACAAACAAATTAATAATGAATGTTTCTCACCTTTGTTCTGCCTCTGAAGTAGCAGGGATTCTCAGACAGATTGATATTTCCTCCTCTTCCTGCCCTTCATGCAACTAGCTGTGTGAAAACACTCACTCATCATTTTACGGGTATGTCACAACATTTTGGGGGTCCTTAGCTTCGTGTTTATCATCCTATTCGTTAGATTTTAAAGTGAATCAGCTCAAGTTTTACAGAAGTTGCTTTCAAAACTTCCTTTTTAATCAGAAACAGGCAGCCATTCCCTGCCAAAGAGCCACTTTTCAGTTGATACTTCCCTAAAATCAACCAAAACCTACAAAAACTGTGTGACGATAATACCATCATAATATCTGACACGGCTTTATTCAGATGCTTTAAAAAAGTAAGTTTGTTGCAATAAAGCAGGGGTGTAGATATAGAGACCAAAACAATTTTTTGTAATCAGGCTGTAACAATGTTTATTTCTGCTTTGAACTTGGACATTTGAATGTGAGAGTCTGTGGGTAAGGATGTCCTCCACTAGGTGTCCCCTAGTTTGAAGTGGCCAGCATTTCTACTTTCAGGACTACAGACTTAGATAAGTTTATAAATTACCACATCATGGTTAACTGGACTCGAAGCATGGTTAAAGGTTACAGTGAAAATACTGTTAAAATATTAGATCTTGCTAATTATTTGGCACTGATGAAACACCTTACTGAGATGTTACATGGCCTAGTCCAGCCCTTGATGTGTGTTTTACCCACATGTGCACAATACAGCATGATGACCAAAATGATTAAAGCAAACTAACAAGAAAAACAAATGTGCAGCCACAAATGATTAGAAATAGCAAAAAAAAGAAAACGTCATCTGCTAGCATACGCTTGGTTACAAGGACCCCATTTAGAGTTAGGGGTAGGGTTTGGCTAACATTAACCTCTTTATACATAATTGTATTCATTCAAAAGGTAGGTTTTTTTGAATAAAAAGTTCCTCATTAGTATGTAGCTAAAACAAAACCAAACTCCATGACCTAGTGAAAGTCCGACGTTCAAGAGGTCAGAGGTCAGCCCTCAGTGAGGTTGTCATTAAGAGGGAGGCGGACAGGGGGGCTGAGCAGATCTCACTGGAGCGCTGTTTTCGTTCAGCATCTTCTTCATGTCCCGACAGTGCTGTTGTATTTCCAGATGTAGCATTGAGTTGTAGTGCAGGTAATGTTGGAGGATCTCCTCAGATTCTCCTCTGAGCACACCTGAGGGCATCAGGACGCTCATTAAAGAGCTCATGTGTTGCAATTACAGGTCTTTCTCACTAATGTTTTTCTACAGTTTCAGTTTTAGTCCATGTTCTATCAGTCTTTAAGTAAACACCTTAGGAAATTTTCTACAATTTTCTTCTACAGTTCCATATAGCCTCATTAACTCTGGACCTGCTGGAGAGCGCCCCCTGTAGAGCAGTAAGTGGGATATCTTCATTATATTACAAGTTTTCGCGGTGTAATCTGAGAGCAGATGTGGGCAAAGCCAGGGAAGCAGGTGTGTTCAGGCATTCACGGTAGGTTTCTGACAGATGAACTGCATCTTGATGGAGCAGTGCACGTCGTTCAGGAGTCCATCATCATAAAGGTGAGCGCAGTCTTCATCTCCGTGACCGGTCAGGTTGTCCGGCTGCCCGGGTTTCCACTGCCTGGAAAAACACACATACATTACTTATGTTTTGTGAGCAAATTCCTATGCAGAAGTGAGCATAATTGTCCTATTCTCATCTCCAGGGTTACAGCAGCTTTGGTCAAAGCTGGCGTGGCTCATTTCTGCACTAAAAGCTGTGCTAACACAGAGTAAAGCTACACAGAGTATGCTGCTTCTGCTAACATGCTAATTTTGTTTCTACAGTGTCTGACAAGAGGGATTTGCAGCTGGAAACCTGATATAAAATTCCCGCCAACTCTGGATCACTTTCTTTTTCAGTCGAGTCAGTCTCCTTTAAGGGCAATCTGTGGACATGTGCATGTTTTTGTAATTTCTGAAAAACCTATTTAAAAAAAAAATGCAAATAAAGGCATGATGTGTCTTTGAGTATGGCCCAAACATTTGGGGAATTAAATTCAATAAAAAGCAGGATGAAACATGGAAAAAGGAAAGAAAGTAAATAAGTAAGACTTGCAGACTCACAGACTTGCAGTCATAAAGCACAGTACAGAAAAATAGTAAATAGAAAAAATAGTTAAATAAACAAAAATGGAAAATAATTTTTAAAAAGTTGGAATGGCTGGTTTGGCTAGTATGATTGCCAGTATGGCTTTATGATTTTCATCCACTTTCATCTGGAATTGTTTGATTTTGAATCTTTCCATATCATTATGGATCCATATCACACTGAACACACAGCACAAACACAGGTTAAACATGATGTTTGGAGTCATCACCAGCAGTATAATCCACAGGGGGGCAGACAAACCTGAGTTAAGCTGGTCCGTGTTGTTCTCAACAGCATACTGGAGCTGCTGAACTTGTTTAGCTGTTTCTAGAAACAAGGAGACTTAGCATGTTAGCATGTTTAGCAACTGGAACACTTAAAATGATGACATTTGGTTTAGACTTTCACATTGTCAGTGCAAGTCTGCATAAATCCCTTATGAGGTAAATATTTTAGTGTCAGGGACCTGGGTCTGATGACCCAGGGGTCCTCTGCAGTTTTGGACTTATATTACTTGTTATAAGTATATTTGATGTATGGTATGGCTGTCACTGGTTTCCCTGATTGCAGGTATGTGTGTGTGGGTGCATCTGGTAGGCTGGTTTACGGGCACCATTAGGCCTGGTGGGTGTGCCCTGCCAGGTGGCTGGCCACACCTGAGGAAGATGTTCACACAAACCTGCAGATGATCAAGCCTCGTCGAGGGAGCTATTCAGCAGTGTGGTGGAGCTCTCTCCGATGCTGGATCGTTTTGTGAGACTTCCTGTTAGTTTCCCAGCTGGAAGTCAGTGAGTGTGAGTTTGTCGCAGTGTAGTGTATTTACGGCTCCTTCTGTTATTTTCTCAGGAGAATTGCAGGACAAGAGGGCAGCAAGCATGGGTTACACGAACACTAAGGAGCACATGCACAGAGCACTGACACTGGATGAAGACGGGAGTCTGGGACACACGGGGATTTATTGGTGAATTACTTCACCACCTTGTAATTAAACACTCTGTCTAAACTGAAGAGTTTAACGTTTGGGTCCTACTTCAGAAATAGAGAGGAATTACTTTAAACCTTTAAATCAGGTGGTTTTAAGGGAAACAATAAAATCCCTTCAAATATATTAATTTGACACAAAGGTACCGAATCTACTCCACTATAAATAAGCAGTGCTTTAATATAAATGTGTCATTTTTAATTTAAATATATAATGTTTCAATATCTAGTGTTATCTAGTGTTACATTGTCCACCTCTACTAGATAGCTGTAACTGTCATGATAGGCTGTGTGGCAGGCCGGAGAGGTGGACCCAAGAGCAGGACTCAGAACCAGCAGGTTAAACTTAAAGCACAGCTTTGTTGCTCGGAAAAAACTCCACAAAAATAAAACGTCCAAAAAAACAAAACAAAACTGTGAACATAGGAACTGAAACACTGGAACTGATCAACTAAACAGAAGTAGAAGACAAACACACAGCATACTGAGGGTAGCAAACATTGACGACATGACAGAGGGCAAAGGCAAACACAGGGCGTAAATACACAGTGGAGTAATCAGGGAATAGGAAACAGGAGGGAGACACAGCTGGGAGAAATTAGGGCTAACGCGACAAGGGGAAAGTAAAATGGACACTGACATAAGACATGGACCTTCAAAGTATAACAGGAAACAAGAAACAAATCACATCGAGACGCAGACTTGACACAAAACCCTAAAAACTAAACTCATAACCAGGACCAAACTGAAACCTAGAATAATAATAATCAAACAGCACAACTAAAGAATCAGAACATAAATCATAACACAGAAGAAGAAGAACACCAAAACACAAGAAACTGAAAATGCTGCCCAGAACTGGGACAATAACTAGTATGCTGTGGATCTAACACCTTTATGTAGGGATGGGTATCGTTTAGGTTTTATCCGATACCGGTGCCAAACCGGTACTTTTGAAACGGTGCCGGTGCTTAAACGGTGCCCAAACCGGTGCCTTAAAGAATGGAAAACACAAAATTGGTCCAAAAAACCTCTCATGTTCAGCTGTTTTTTTGTAAAAAGATAACAATGTTAGTCTTTTTCTGCAGGTATAGGGCATATATGGTATCACTCTGGGCTGGAAGCAGTGCTAAACAATGGAAAAAACACAAACTTTGTCCAAAAACCTCTCATGTTTAGCTGTTTTTCACTTTTTCTTCGGTCATTTTAGCCTTTTTGGCCAGGGTGAAGGGAGTATCTGACATCAAACAAGAAGACAGCCGCATGTAGCTATGATGGTGTTTGCTAGTTCACGTTACATGCATTAATTTAATAACGCGGTTAGCTTACTCAACGTAAATTACACACGAACAACATTAAGCTACTCACGCAGAGAAGAACGGCTGCTGCTGCCATCATCATTTCTGCTACCACTGGCAGGGCTAGGTTCATCGGATTTAAAGTGTTGACCTCCTTTGACAGTATCAGCTTAAAGCACTTGTTGCAGGCTGCTGAGTTTGCATCTTTTGCTGTAAAGTGCAGCCAGACTTTTGACGCTTTGCCTTGGGCATTTTTAATCTGTAGCTCTGCCTCTAAAAGAACGTACGTACCTGGACCCGCCTACTATCCTCGAAACGTAAAATGATTGGCTAGAATATAAAGTGTATCATCCATGCCAGTTGGTGGCGGTAATGCACCTTTCAGTTGTTTTGCCAACCGCCAATAGAAATGTAAGGAAGAAGAAAGTGTATCACAGCTCAGGAAAAAAAAGCACCGAAATAAAGCACCGAAATGCGCGCTGCTTTTTCGGTCTGGTTACTACCGTTTATGTCAGAACCGGTGCCATGATGGCACCGGATACCGGTACCCATCCCTACCTTTAGTTTGACATATAAAATCTATGTAAGCTAACCACATTCACATTTTAAGTGTAGCAGAGTAATGTGCTGAAAACTGTGTCCTGTTTTTGTTTTGTTTTTTTTAGTGTTCTCCAAAAGACGATTAACTAACAGAGTGTGCTACCTTGAGTGTGATGCAGTGAGGCGTTCAGTGATTGGACGATCTTTACTGAGGTTGGAAACTCTCTGCTCCAAAGTCCCCAGACGATTTGACATCTTCCTGTCTGAAAAAAGAGATGGACAAGGTCAACTGTACACATCCCCAAAAGAGGAAATTCCTGTAGTTATAGCAAACTAAACACTCTATAATACAATAAAATAAATAGTGTATAAGAAATTTGCTCAACAAAGTAAGACAAAAATAAAAAATGTTCAGTAAAGCAAAATCATTAAAAGAACACAATGAAACAAAACTAGAGATGATAAAATAAAACGCTGATTTTAAAAACTCGGCTCTATTTACATAATGTAGATTCAATATAACAAAAACTGTAAATCAAATGACTTTTATCTTTCTTTTATTTTTTGTCTGCTTTTAGATCAATTGTGTTAATGCAGTATGTCAAAATTAAAACATAACTGTAAATTCAGACACGTGAGGTTGTGCTGAAAAGGATGATACCAAACAAGGCAAAGTAAATAGTTTTTAAAGTAGTTACAAATGGCCAATTGTACCCTGGAGCCAAGAGGGTTAAACTTTTTGTTAAAGTAACGCAATAGTTACTTTTAACGTAATTAATTACTTTTAGAATCTTGTAACTCAGTTACTAACTTTAAGTAACTAGTAACTATAATTAATTACTTTTTCAAAGTAACTTGCCCAACACTGTAGTGTGTGGGGGGAAAAATACAAAAGAAATCTGGATACAAAAAGGTACAAAAATGCTCAGGAGAATCATTAAAACAGAAAACCACACCAACCAGAAACATGCCAGGAGGGGATAAGCATCCACTGTGAGTCACAGTCAGTCAATAAAACAGGAAGTGAAATGTTGTTGCAAGATGAGAAAAACAGACATGAATAAAGATAACACAGGGGAATTAAGAACAAGTACAAACAAAATACAAAAAGAACAATATAACCAAAACTACAGACATGAAGCGAAAAACAAGACAAACCTAGAATCACCAGAAAATATTCAAAATAAAACAAAACTATGAAGTCAAGACACTGGGTCAGTGACCTAAGACCATGACAGAATGAGGACATGCAGAGTGGTGTGATAGAGGAGGATCCTGGGGACAGGCTGAGATGTAGCAACTTCTAAAGACAGAAGCCAGAAGAAGATGAAGATGCTTGTGCTGCAATGATTTTAAAAGTTTAGCTCTCTAGAGGCATCTGGGTGACAAAATACTTGACTGTTTTGTGGTTGTGTCTGTTTATGAAAGTATAAACTGGGGGTCCTCACAAATGACCTGACAACAGTGGTCCCCACATTTAACCTAAACTAGAATGTGTGTGTGTGTGTGTACACGCACTTACTGGTACTTCCCATCACTATGATCAGAATCAGCAGGACCACGACGATCAGACCAGGAAACAGCCACCGTCTGAACCTGGATGCAGATGAGGGTGCTGGACTGTCTGCTTGACAGACGCTCAGTTATTACAGGTGCACGCTACAACCAAGACATTCCCAACTTAAATGACACGGATACCTGTGAGAGAGTGCGTCGTCTGGTCCCAGTAATTCTCATAATATGATTCCTCCATTCTGCTCACCTCTTACTGTGGTTAAAATAGAGTCAGTCAAGATACAGTACCTTTGGAGAGACAAACAAAAGTCTCAAAAACTACCCGGTGATGCCTCCCGTTATTACTTTCAAGTTAAACCATAAAGTTATTTTAAACGTATTAAATATAAATTGCATCAAAGTAGTTTAAATGAATACACATGTAGCTGGATTTATGTAGATATTCAGTATATAAACACACCTATGCTAATCTCAACAAAATCAAACAAAATCAAATTGTTCTTTCTACCAAACTCATTTAAATATCAAAGCTAATTCAAACTAATAATGGAGAAAGAATAAAGTGCTCCTCACCTCTGCTCTGCCTGTGAAGAATCAGCTGGAAAGCATCAGATAAAAATTTACACCACCTCCTCCCTCCCACCCACCAAGTATGAAACTATGTGCGAGTACCTGTTTTATTAAGCGCATCATAATTATTTTTGAGGATTTAGCTCCTGGTCTCACATCCTATTTTAGTATTTTCTGTAAAACGAGCCTCAGAATTTCCCTTTTGTTCAGAAACATTTTCTCCCAGGGAGGGAAGCATTCCTCGGTCTGAACTTCCCTAAAATCAACCACAGTGTTCACAAATTCAAACTATGTGTAAATGCAAGATCACAAACAAACACAGATATGTGGTCTTAAAATTTAACACAAGATAACCATAAACACAAAGCTCGATATAAAACAAGAGGTGCTCAGGACACAGAGTTCAACTTTAAATGGTTTAATTGAAAGAAACTGTGGAAAACCATCTGGCTCAGTTTTTCTATGACATTAATTCATAATCACATTAACATTCACCAGGTTTTAGGGGATGGTCTCAAGTACAGTTTAGTCACATGTTTGCATTAAACATAATGTTCCAACAGCAGCAAACAGGCCACACTACCATTAATGGAAACTTTAAGTGTTAATACAATTTAAACAGGTGAATTTAGATTATAATTTAAATCTGAACAAAAGTAAAGGACCTATAACAGAGCCCTGTGGAACTCCATGACCTGTAAAAAAGCACTCTGTGACGCCCCATTCTGGGTTTTGTTACTCACAGTGTTCTCTGATGGTTACGCCATCCAGAGATACGCCAACTATAGGCTAAAAAGCTTCAGGTCTGACTTTTACAGGCTTGTTATACATCTATACATGTGTTTTACTGACGTTAACCTCCACTTTTTTAAGCCTTTAGTTGTTGTACGTTATATGTTATTAATATATATCTCATTCTACCTGAAATCTATTATTTGTAAAGGTTGTAAACAAGTTAATTTCACCTGAAGAGTTGAATATTTTAACACGGGAGTCTGTGGGGCCTGACTCACTGGTGTGGTGAATTAGGTTTAAACCAGGGGTGGCCAACATTTTCTCTTCATATTCATCTCGTCATATTTACTTAAATTTAGGGCTATTTAAAGATGTGAGGGGCTGAACTGATAGATGTAAAAGAAGATGTAAAATTAAGTTAAATGCAAAGAAACAACATATAGACAAATAGACCAAACAGAGTTTGGCTCTGGATCAGCCTCTTTATGCACAAAATTTGCAAACTGCTTAGCTCAGTTAGCCATCAGGGAACTCAGCGAACCCTAACTGAGTCTCCAGGGACTTTGTGGGAGTCCATCTGTGCTAATGTGCAGCTCAGATTGGCCTTTAAAGAGAATTTAAGTCTCTCTTTGGTTAAAACTTTCATCAAACGACAGTTAGAAAAGGCTCCTGTTAGCACAGCTTTAATAAAATAACTGTTATGTTCTAGTCCACAGTTCAGGGTCAGAGGTCAGCCCTCGGTGAGGTCATCGTTGTAGTGGAGGAGGATGGCGGGGGTGAATGCGTCTCGGTCCAGACGCAGCTGTTCGAGCTCGAGGTCATTGTCTGGGACATTGTTCTCACTCAGCGTCTTGTTCACGTCCAGGACGGCGCCGTTGTATTTCCAGGTGTAGCTGCGGGCATGCGAGTTGTATCGCAGGTAGCGCTGCAGGATCTCGTTCAGAGTCTCCTCTGAGCACACCTGAGGGCATCAGGACACTGTGTTTGTAGCTAAACGTCTTTGTGACCGTTAGCCACATCATGAAGGCGCAGTTACCCAAAGTGCATCTGGCTGAGGCGATGTGCTCACCTCCATCCACTGCTCCTGCGACGTCAGCGTTGTTGATGATTCGTATCCACCTGGTTTAGCGGACAGCAGCCCCACCTCGTATCGGCTATCTCTCCACACGGCAGCTCCGATGTCGCTGTCCCAGTCGGAGCGCGGACCGTTGGGGGGGATGTGCAGGAAACGCCCCCTGGGGGTGTAGTACGCCACACAGCAGGTCAGAGGGTCCACGTACTTCAGGATCTGAGGACAGGTGGGAAATTAATTTACTATCTTTTTACACTGACAGCACAGGAGCATAAAACCACCAGATGCTGTTTCAGGTTTCAGGTGTGAGGCGGGCCACTGCCCACAGACTCCAGATCAGAGAACTGAAATGTCCTCATGAAGTAAAAGCAAAACCTGCTGGAGAAACAGTGACGTGTGTTTACTTTAACTGTCCAAGTACAAAGCAACAGGAAATGTTGTCTGGTTATCTTTAGCTGAACTGTGATAAGAAGTTTTATTTCTCTATATTTTCTATACGAGGAAACGATGTGACCTGGAAACTGATTCTGACCACTCACACAAGCCTAGAGAGCAGTCTGCACTCCCGTGGAAAACCACAGGTCTCTGGGAAAAGTGTTTTTTTCCTGAAAGTTGCTCGAGGTTGGGAGAATTTGGGCTTAAACCTGAAGTGAAGCTTCATGTAGAGAAGGATTAAACAACAGTATTTCAATTTTCTCCAAATCAGAACTCAGTAGCAGGCGAGTACATTCAGGTGAAAACACTCTTACTTCCAGCAGATTAGGAATGCACAAACTATTACTCAAGCTGCCCTTAATGACAGGTGTACGAGATGACTGAGTGTGACTGTGGCTCAGGATGTTTGATTCCAGCATGCTGTAATGCCCTTCAGCAAGACACTAGTGGTCCCAGAAGCATCCATACAAGCAGTGAGAAAGTGCTTAAAGGATAAGTTTGATCGGCACTCACGTCTTCAGTTTTGGGGTCAAACCAGCTGCTGATGTCCTTCCCTGCAAACTCCATGATGGGCAACAGCAGAACATCACCTGCAGACAGAAACACATGTTACCCTCATTAATACTCTCCACCTGAGAACTCCCACAGTGCTGTCTGATTTTAACCCACTCACATTTTAAGAAAGCTGTGGAGGAAATACTACACAGATGTTTACTTATACTCTTTCAAATTAATATTACAAAGGCTTTCAAACTGCAACAAAACAAGCTGATCATAGAGTCTAAAGCATGAAGCCAGTGTTGATGGGACAAAAACTGCAGTTCCTCTAATGTCCACTTGAGGCTCCAGCAGCGAGTCAACTTTAAGGAAAGATTATTTTAAAGTGTCTTTGTTTTCAAAATAAAAGTGTCCAATTAGTAATTGGAAGGTAATGTTAGATCAGGTAAGGTAATGAATGCTATGAAATCTCACATTTTCAAAATAAAAGCTAGAGTTAGTTAAATGAATTCATCATTTTCAAAATAAAGGTGTATTAGATAGGGGATGGTAACAGGATGCTCTGAAATCTCAGATTTTCAAACTAAAATTCCACCTTTAGTTATAGGAATGCATCAAAATGCTTAAAAGTGTAATTTTTTCAGAGTAAAACTGTCCAATCAGTTATCAGAGGAAACAGGATGCCTTGAAATATTAAGATTAACTTCCACACAAAGTTAATTCATCCAAGTGGTTTGAATATTCTCTTTCAAACTATTTGGGTCATTTACCCACCTTCGGCTTTTTCAGCTAATCTAATTTAATTTATACACATAATTTTAACAGTAGCTGATCTAGTTCATCTTTATATGTTACAGTCAATCATTAGTTGTGTCTTTAAAATATCAAAAGCAATAACACTTCACTTCTTTGACACTTCAGTGCAGAAATCCCTGAAATGACCATCAGAGGGCAGCCTCTTTCAGTAAAATGACCTGAGGTCCTCGTGTCATTTCATCCACGAGCTCCATCATAATAAATAAAATAAAATAAAATAAAATAAAATAAAATAAAATAAAATAAAATAAATAAAATAAGAAGAAGAGAAAAACAATCTGCAGCAAGCACCATCTTTTGCATACAGTCTATGGATTAAATCAATGAACTGAGTGGAAAAACTGTGATCCACGTTTTCAGGGATTATTTTCTATTTATTTTTTCCCTTTGTTGTCATTTTGTGTGTTTGTACTCTGCCAGTCTTCATGTCGGACACACAAGTCTCACACACACACTGCGACTCCTTCTGGTTGCTCGCTGTGTGGATTAGCAGCAGCAACAGACACTTCCGGAAACTCTTTTTCCTGTTGTGTAACTAAAGAGTCAAAAACAGGAATCACTCTCACTGACTCTGACTTCTCACAGAGGCACTTTGTGTTTTTCAGCCTGTCCTGTCTTCAACCGGTGACGCAGTAATCTACCTGCTGCGGCTCACCTTTGTATTGGCTCATCAGCGGGCTCAGGTCGCTACACTTTGCCCAGAAAACGACACCCACAGGTCCTCCGCCGTGTTGTGAGCCGCCACCTCCGAGGGAGTGAAGTACCTGGGCCGTCCCATCATCTGCAGGCGGGTAGCTGTGTCCAAAATCACGGGAGAAACGCGGAAAAACAGCCCCGGTTCAGGCTTCGCCGTCTCCATGGAGCGCTGTGACGCGCTGCCATGGCAAGAGACGCCGAGGGCGGGGCTTCAGTTCACTGTGTCACACGTGTTTATGTCGAGATCTGAAAATGACCTGAATCGATTTAATCAATGAAGATAGGGACGGTTTTATTTCCTAAACATTAATAAATAAATTAAATAATAAGTTAACTGTATGTATTGTTAGAATCATTACTCTCGGACAGTAATATATATATGAAAATGTTCAACTCCACCCACCTGTAAATATCACCATGTTGTCTCATCCCGCAGCAAATTAAAATAATGACCCAGGAAACATCAATTTGAAAATAATCAAATGTATCTGACTGATCAAATGATTATCAGAATAAAAGTGAAATAAATATATTAAGTAATGCAAATTATTCATTAAGATAAAAATATTAGTTGAACATCGTGAAGTTTGAATTGACAAAAAGGCAAAAACAAAGAGAGTTGGGTCGTAGACAGACTCAAGATACTTAATAACTCCCACTTTAACAGGTCTAACAAGCCCAACCTTTCTTTAAATTTCCACTCTCTGATCTACTCCATTTCCTTCCTTGTACCTGAAGCTGATTCTGAAGTATGAGGGTACAGCAAGCATCGCAGTTTGTCTTGAAACAATTACTGTAATCTACACATTTTGACTTTTTCCTCAAACTGATCAATAATACTGTTTTTTCTTAATGTGTCCTTAATACTCAGTAGTTGTTCATCCAGCATCTGCACCAGCCTCTATGCTTCTTTAAGGTTTTTATTTTGAAGGATTCAGAATGGCTCTGTTTCCTCTTATTGTTTAGTGCAGTGTAGAGACCAGATTTGTACACAGGCTTTGTTTTTGAATGAGCCTCAAAATCTTCGGTAAAATTTACAATCAATGCTCTTTGATGACATCATCCTCTTCATCCAATCCGTTGACCTGAAGAGCTCAGATGATCACTGGTGGGTGGATTGTTCCCTGCAGTCAGCAAATCAGAAAAGAAACACAGATGCAGTCTATAAAATGTTAACAGCTGTAGTTATAGACAGATATCTGTCATCAGTTCATTGATTATTGATTGTTTAATAATTGATCAGTGTTACCTGTGGCTCTGTCGATGTAAAGATGCAACAAGAAGAGTGGAGATAAAATATGGACAGAGCACCAGCAGGTAGAGAAGCAGTGTAAAGTCAAAATGCAGGGGGCTTGAGGTAGAAGCTGCTGATGTGGGCGGGGCTGTAGTCGCAGGTCTACCTGCAGATAGAATCCCATCTGTTCAGGTAAACTTGTGGCTGAAATAAGACATGAAATGAGAGTGAAGCTCCTCACCTGTGACAGTGATCCAGCTGGATGGAGACTCTCCATGACCGCTGATGTCACACTTGTAGAGGCGGTGTGTCTTTTTTAATATCATAATCATAATAATCCATAATTATGCTGATATGCAGATCAGCTTATTGCATATGCAAGGCAGGAAAAGCCCTGTAACTTACTTTAAAACTAAATATGTTCCCTAAAACCGTGGACAGCTACAGACCCATGACAGGTGTCTTTTTAACATGTTGTAATACTTTGTATCTTGTTCCATTTCATTTGAACGAGCCTCTTAAAAAGTCGGTGATCACAGTCGGCCTCTCTCGGTTTTATCACCACTGTTCATTTTAAAGCTCCGTTTTTAAAACCTTACGATGTAACTACAGCCGTGCAGCAGTATATGAATGACTGAGATTATATTGCAGTGGGCCTGATACTCATGTCCCATGACAGTGCTGCATCAAATTGCCTTTCTTTGCTTTGACTCTGTCTCCAACAAGAGGTGAAGCAGATGTTCTTACATTAATGGAATCACTAATACAACAGATCACCTGAAAATGAATAATGAATTTGCTGAAACAGACGTCTTTATTAATGACTTGTACTGATTCGTCTGTATTTCTCTCAGCTGAGCTCTGTTTCTGAAAGAAGAACTCGTCCATGTCACTTCTTTATGACACATCTGGCATGCAGAGAATCATGTTCATTTAATTTTGCTGACATTTAAATTCAGTTTTGCTTTTATTTTGAAACATTTTTATTTTATTCCAATATTTTTTTAGTCTGAGTACATCAAACTTGCTGATAGGACAGCGTTCTTTAAGACAGAGCTCTGCTGCTGATTGGATAGAAACCAAATAAGACAGTTTCTGTTCAGTTGGACATGTTTCAGACTGGAACCAGTCAAACTGATTTCATTGCAAAGATATAATTTTCTCCATTCAGACAAAACATGTTCAGAGCTGCTTTTGCTGCACAGCTCATGTTGTGTTTGTTGTCCTCTCAGTCCCCCAGGTGGAGGTGGAGGAGGGGGCGGACATTACATTACATACATTACAAACCTGAACAAGAACCAGAACAAAGTCTGAAATAAAGCTGACAAACAGCTGCACGACTGAGCACTTTATTTTATAAATTCACAAAGGTTTCATGTTGTGACCTGTGGAGGTGAAAAGACACAAAACCTGTTTTAAGCTTTTGAGCTGCAGGCAGGATTGAAAAACCTGTGAAAATCAAACAGCAACATTTGTCTCCTCCCCTCACGTCACTCAAATGTGACAAACCAGGAAACAGGAAGTTCTTCGTCCTCAGTAAAGAGAGACGCACAGACGATCAGACTGAGCTCAGACCAAACTAGCAGCTTCCTCTGAGTGAGTCCAGCCACAGGAGAGAAAAGTGGAAAACTCCAACACTGCTGCTTCAAGCTGCTGACGCTCCACACACTGAATGTGAGTTTGAGCAAAAACACGACTCAAAGGAAGTTTCAGTGAAGGTGGTAGAGGAGGGAGGGGAGCCAGGACTGACTGTACTTCCTGTCTGCTGTTTTCAGCTTCACTCACAGACTCAATGGCTTCCAGATCAGAGGAGGATCTCTGCTGTCCGGTCTGTCAGGAGGTCTTCAGAGATCCTGTTCTTTCTGTCATGTAGCCACAGCTTCTGTAAAGACTGTCTGAAGAGATGGTGGAGAGAGAGACCAACACACGAGTGTCCAGTTTGTAAAGAAGATCTTCAAAGGATCCACCTTTAAATCTGGCTTTAAAGAACCTGTGTGAGTCGTTCTTACAGGAGAGAGATCAGAGAGCTTCAGAGGCTCTCTGCAGTCTGCACTCTGAGAAACTCAAACTCTTCTGTCTGGACCATCAGCAGCCAGTGTGTGTCGTCTGCAGAGACTCAGAAAAACACACCAATCACAGATTCAGACCCATCGATGAAGCTGCACAACAACACAAGAAGGAACTTCAGGAAACTCTGGAGCCCTTAAAGAAGAAGTTAAAGGTTTGTGAAGAAGTTCAAGTGAAGTTTGATCAAACAGCAGAACACATTAAGGTCCAGGCCCGACACACAGAGAGGCAGATTAAGGAGCAGTTTAAGAAGCTTCACAGTTTCTAGCAGAGGAAGAGGAGGCCAGGCTGGCTGCACTGAGGGAGGAAGAGGAGCAGAAGAGTGGGATGATGAAGGAGAAGATGGAGGCTCTGAGCAGAGAGATAGCAGCTCTTTCAGACACAGTCAGAGCCACAGAGGAGGAGCTGAGAGCTGAAGACGTCTCATTCCTGCACAACTACAAGGCTGCAGTGGAAAGAGTCCAGCGCTGCCCCCTGCTGGATGATCCACAGCTGCCCTCAGGAGCTCTGATAGACCAGGTCAAACACCTGGGCAACCTGACCTTCAACATCTGGAACAACATGAAGGACATGGTCTCCTACACTCCTCTCATTCTGGACCCAAACACTGATCATCCAAACCTCATCCTGTCTGAAGATCTGACCAGTGTGAGAGTAGGGAGACAGAAGCCACAGCTTCCTGATAATCCAGAGAGGTTTGATTATTACTGCTCTGTCCTGGGTTCTGAGGGCTTTAATGCAGGGTATCACAGCTGGGATGTTGAAGTTGGAGACAGTACAGGGTGGGACTGGGTGTGTTAGCAGAGTCTGTGCAGAGGAAGGGAGACATACTGTCTGGATTATGGAAATATGTTTCTATGAAGGTGAATACTCAGCACTCTCACCATCAGCTCACTGATCTCTCAGTCCAGAAGAAGCTCCAGAGGATCAGAGTGAATCTGGACTGGAACAGAGGAAAGCTGTCGTTCTCTGATCCTGATACTAACACACACATACACACCTTCACACACACTTTCACTCACAGGATGTTTCCATACATTCAAACTGTAAACTGAAGGTGTCCGTTGAAGTGTCAGTGTCAGTGCAGCAGATGAGTTGAGGATGATGATATTTCTAATGTTGTTTCCTGTCAGTGAATTGAAGCTGTTAAACTGCAGCTGTCCTCCTGCTGCCTCCTTAAACATATTGTTGAAACCACAATTCATTTTTGGCTTTCATTCACTTTATTCAAGCCAGTACTCGCTATAGGTCATGTTATGTAAATAATCTCCTCACTGAATACCAGTGTTGGGTAAGTTACTTTAAATTAGTAACTTAGTTACATTACTAGTTACTTCTATCAAAAGTAACTCAGTTACTTCAAGTTACTCGTTACTTTCAAAGTAACTAGTTACTAGGGAAAGTAACTTTGGTTTTACTCAGAATTCTTGTTAAGTGTTGCTTCCATAACTTTGCCAGTCTTCTAGCTTGCTTACTTGCCACAAGTGCACTGTGCCACCTACCAATAGAAAGGAAAAGATAATGTGCATATTTCCACGAGAGAAATCCCACGCCCTGGACCATCATTGACCGCTGCCATGATTCTAGCCTACGTCACAGCGTCATGTGCGCCTTTTACATCCAACACAAAAACTGCAGTCGTGGTGCTTTGATTGTACTCAGAACTCGGAAATTCTGCCTTCTGAATAGGAAGATGTAGGTAACACCACACTGCAGATGAGCTGCATACAGGGCTGGACTGGGACAAAAATCGGCCCGGGCATTTTGACTAGAGACCGGCCATTATAGGAAAAATCATAAAGCCTTTGAATGAAAACAAACGCTGTTGTGATAGTGATGTACACTGTTTTGATAATATATATACATCAATCTATCAATCGTTTGTTGTAAGATTCAGATAATTATTTTTTTAAAAGCTAGACATTTTAAATGAGAATAAGAAAGAAAAGTATTTCTTTGTGCCCACCTCTCCCTGTTAATGCCTACCTGCCCCCCTGGCAAAACTTTGCATCTTCAGGTGCAGATCGCACCTGCACAGTTACCAGCTGTCAGCTACCTAAAACAGGATCCTGGTGTTATTTGTCTCTCAGAAACAGTTCAGAACTTCCCTTCAACTCATTCATGTCACCTAAAAGGTAAACCTGTTTCTCCATCACCTGTTCAGCTCTGATGATTCAGTAAGGACATCTCCTGGTTTCATCTTCATGTTTCCCTCTCACCAGATAACCAAACCGACATCATGACCAGCAGCTTTTTTGCAGCTGTGGCTCCAGCAAACATCAGCTGATACTAGAAATTAATGTTAAATAAATTCTAACAACAGCTGATCAAGCTTAAACGTGCTGCTGTTGTTTAACGCGGACATCGGCTGGTTTCCTCTTTCTGGCGCAAAGTGGGCGATAAACAAACAAGAGAGCCGATCAGCTGATCATTGATCAGTTTTCATGATTGAAGTAGAAACGGGAGAGGGAGGGGAATGAAAGAAGAAGAGGCAGCTGTGCAGTAAAGAAACAGAATAACTCCAGCTTTGTGTCTTTTTCATTGTAGCTGAAGTCCGGGACAAACTGTTCCTTTTCACCTCAATAAGAAACGCGTAATATTTTCTCTGAATACCAGACGGGACGGTTGGCAACTCTAATAACTTATGAACAAAATAAAGTTCAACATCATTAACTTCATAGCACCCACCCAGCTGTATAGAAACTCCGTCATGCTAGCTAGTACGCAGTACGGAAAAAGTCAGAATAACGAAAATAAACTCCACCTAAACTTGGTTTATATCTGACCCAGATAGACTGCAGGTCATAACTTCTTACCTGAAGTTCACACTTGGACCGGCGGCTGCCTCGGGTCTCTTTTCCTTCTGCGTCCCCTTTCCCTCATCCACCTGCTGCCTCCACCACTTGCTAATGTTACAGAATCTGTGGAAGCTCCGCGATAGCCACCACACGAAGTAACGAGTAACGAGCCTATCTAAATCCCAGTAACGACTAACGCGTTCCTGATTTTGGCATAATAACTAGTTACCGTGCTCGTTACCACAATAATAACGTAGTTACTGTAACGCGTTACTTAATAACGCGTTAGTCCCAACACTGCTGAATACAGACTTCAACTGATCATTGCCTTTTCCCTGTTAGATTCTTGTTTTCTAGTTTTTAAGACTTTGTGTTCGAGGATAAAACCAGGGTTGCTGCAGCTGAAAGGAAAGTTCGATTTAGGAATTTTAATGTCAGCTTTGTTCTTGTTAGGAACAAGCTAATAGCCAACTTGCTCGAATGTGAGCTGGATTTCTTTTTCCATAACACAAAGTTTGAAACACTTTGAAACTATTCCTTGTATTTCATGACATGTCTACGTTGCTGTATGGAATATGCAGTTTGTATGAGCAAAGTTAATATAGTTAATATATTTTAGTATTTATATGTTTTTGTTAAACTTATTTTGTGTATTTAGTAATTTAATGAGTAAATTCATGGTTACGATTGAACTAAATTTCTTTTTATTGCATTATTGTTGGGTTGGTTCAGTAAAACCATGAATATGTGTGCCTTAAAGGCCTTAAAGGCTTGGTTTATGTGGATTTATGCAAATGAGTATATGCGTTGCTCAAGGGGGGAGTGGGAGAGAAAAAAGTTAGTATAGCAGAGGCAAGATGCTGCAAGAGAGGAGGACAGAGCCACAGTTCTTGAGGATAACTTAGTCCTGATTACTCCTATAAGAAGATTTACAAGCTGTGGAATAAATTTTTGTTTATATCTTTTCACATCAGAGTCCTGTGGAAGTTTTTTCCCTCTTCGCATGAACATAGACAATTGAAGCGTGGGAAAACTGGTCTCATGGCCACACACAGTGGGAATGTAAAACAAGATGATGGTAATAGTTTTGTCCGGGTTCACTTTGCGTTGATCCACTGGTACTGCAGTATCCAGTCCTGAACGAGCAGCCATCAGACTGCTGAACACTTCATAGGCTGTATCCCAACTCAGGGTCTGCAGCCTTAAAGGCCGCATTTTAAGGCCGATTACGTCACAGCGACGCAACGAAGGCTGTCCCAATTCGAAGGCTGCTCGAAATGTGCCCTCAAATGCGTCCTTCATTTCCCTGAATTTTAAGGACGTGGCGGTGTAGACTTCGTGGTCCCATATATCCCACAATGCATAGCGCGGCGGTGGGTGTGGATAATTCTGCCGCAGATGGCAGAAGCGGAGCGGCCGAAGAGTAAACTTTAAGTAAGTACTGAATATTATGTCACTTATTTATGTGCAAATGTTTAATAACGAAGAACATTAAAACATTACTGTTGGCCACATGTCGACAAAGTTATGTGACATTAGTGACGTTTGTACTAACTTGGTTTAAAGCCTTTAAAATATACGCCGTTCAATAGCTGAGCTTAATCAGAGAATGATCAAAGCTCATGTAGAACCAAACAAACAATGAACAAAGATTTTCTCCCTTCATTTCTGTCAAACAAAGCTGTATGAAACGTTTCCATCTGTTAGTATCATGGTTGCTAGGCAACCTGGGCAGACCGTCCCATTTCACAAGCCTCGCACTTCCGGCCTTAGCGGTCTTTGAGTACGTGACCCTTGAGGATCGTTTGAGGCTGCGTACTTTAAGGCTGCAGACCCTGAATTGGGATACAGCCATCGACACCTCACCATCACTTACCACAGGGGTGTCAAACTCAAACAGACAGTGGGCCAAAATTCAAAACTGGAACAAAGTTGCGGGCTAACATTAATATTTATTGAAATATATTTATTCCTCCAGATCTAAGAATGAATCTTTTCTTATGGACTCAAACACGTTTTGCTGAAAAACTGAATATGGAACAAGCAAAGCTTAATACTAAACAATATATATATATTAGCTGTATAATACCAGCTCTGATAGTAATTTGGTATGGCTTCACGGGCCAAATGTAATTAGGCTAAATTTGGCCCGCGGGCCAGAGTTTGACACCTATGATCTAGAGTTTAGAACATCCCATACATCCACCCTCTAATAACGTATGCTTTTAGCTTACTAGATGGTAAATGTAGAATAAATGCTGGATTGCTGTATTTACAGAACAGTTATGTTTGCAGTCTCTTCCCCCAGTTATTTACTTTTATATTTTGAGTCAATTTTGGGAGAAAGTGATTTTTTTTTAAAAAGTTTATTCATGCAGTGAATGCTATGTATGCTGAATGTCAGGAAAAGAACTCACAGTATTAATATTTCATTAGGAAAATGTTCATTGTTTCTTAAATAAATTATGTAAATAAATACTACATTATGAATACATTTTGGGTGTAATTATAATGATTAAACATCATTATAGATTTTATTGCAGACATGCGACTTTGAAGCTATATGAAACCTCTGCCGACGCACGCTCTCTCTCCGTTTTTCCATGTCCTCGCTATGTCTCTCCCTCTCCCTCCCTCTCCTGAAAGCCTCAGACGTGGCAAAGATTCACGTACTCCATATTTCACGAACTTTCTGTGGTTTGGCCCACCGAAAACCGAAGAGAAAAAAAGTTCCCATATGTCTGCCTCTTATTGGCTGGTGGATTTCCGACTATCTGTGCTGATTGGATACCAGCTCTGTCCGTCAAAGCTGTATCGCGCCATTTCTGTTCTCATTGGCTGGACAGCTTTTTTGCGGTTTCTGTCGACTTTCTCTTAAAAGTCGGAAAAGGTGACGAGTATCGCGAGAGTCGAGTGCCGACTGAGCGGTGAACGTGAAGATAGAGGGCCGAGGAGGAGAGGAGAAAGAGTGGACTAAAGCTACGGCCTACAGTCTGAACGGAGCCGTTTCCAAACATTCCAACATGTCCTCCAGTTTTCTTCTCCGCCTGCTGTCTCTCGCCTTTTTCCAGGGCGCCGTGTGGGCCGAACAGCGGAAGCTTTCTCCAGGTAAGACCGCTGTGCGGGGTCCCCTGGTCGGCCAGGCGGACCACCGTGACCCGCTGGAGCTGTGGAGCTCGGGGTGGGTTACGGAAAGGCTGCTCATCACGTCACAAACCTTTTCACTATTTCCAGAGTTTATTCCGTTATTAGCTGCTGGGTGAGTTTAGGAAGGACGTTTATTAACGATTAAAACCGTTAGCGCCACAGGACCGTTAGCAAACTTTAACAGGGGTTTGTGTTCATGTCAGAGCAAAATGTAAAATCACAAAAAGTCTCAATAATGACCCCAAATACTCACCAGAGGGGCTCACGGTGGACCTGCTCCCTTTATAACCGCATATACTCTTATTGTATCCCTACAGGACATCCATGATTCCCTAAACTCTGAAAATCTTAATGCGCAACTTTGTTTCCGGGATGTTTATTTTCCATTTTTCCACGTATAATCTGCGGATACACAGCGTGGTTAACATGTATCCGTTTAAACACAAAGGTACAAAGTGCTTCACATATTGGATGAAATCCCAACATTAAAGAAAGTTAGACATCCCCACAAACACACACACATCCACACAGTAACGATTACAAATCACTGATCAACCCACTCAATCGAGGTTTTACAGCCTCAAATGAGAGCTGGGACTTTTAAAATAGTCCGATCATTTTGATTTAATATTTTATAATCATATTAGAATAAAGAATTTTAGTTAACTGCATTTAAATAAGTACAACATTTATTGTAAGTGGATTAAATTAGGTTTTAAAAAGCCACAGTGGGAGCCCACAGCACGTTTTATGTAGCAGGATTAATGATTTCCATCATGAAATCTGATCGTTTGTGAGGTTTGTTTGCTCTGCTGTGGTTTGTATTCATGTTTATATTACTTATGTGACGCGTTTTTAAAGGGAGCCGAGTGAGACTGAGGACGAGATTTCCTTCTTGTTGTAAACCTTTTTTAAAAAGTTAACAGACACTCAGATAATAACAGAAAAAATAGTTTTTTAAATATTTGACTGAAATCTGAGGCCATTTTCACTCATTCATGGGATCCAGTTTAAAGACTTCTTTTGCTTTATCCTGAGATGAATTCATTGATCAAATCAATAATCAGTTCACGGTTCTTCCTCCTTCAGGATCTTTGAGTTTGGCTGCTTGTTTGTAGTTGAGCCACAAACAGAAGTCCTGAGCACTGTCCTCATAGTTTTGGTCTTTTGATACATAAAAGTGAATTCTTTGCACTTTTATCCCAGTCCTGATGCTTATTCTTCAGAGGAACGCCAGGATCGTTATATTTTAGTAAAACGCCTTTGTTGCGTATATAAAGAAGCTGTTAAATTGTTAATAATAGATAATCAGCTGGTGTTTTAGCTCATCTGTAGGCTTCAGATATCTGAGCTCGCAAGAACTGTCTCAGTTTTTCTCAGGTTCTGTGGCTCATTTAAAACACAGCTCAGCTAAAACATCTCAGACAATCACAGTGAAGTTAACCCCGAGAAGCTGTGAGTTTGTGAACCAGCGAGAACCTCTTACTTAAACTCGCCTTCTTCCTCTTCCTCTGGGAGGTTGTTGTATATCTGAGCACATCCTCCACGTTGTGCTCAGCGTCTCTGAATCTGAT
The DNA here is from genome assembly GCF_963576455.1 of Neolamprologus multifasciatus. NCBI lineage: Eukaryota > Metazoa > Chordata > Actinopteri > Cichliformes > Cichlidae > Neolamprologus > Neolamprologus multifasciatus. Next base: position 5,202,098 of record NC_140441.1, on the reverse strand, counting down.
TGTGACACTGAGCATGGCGAGTTTCTATTGGCTGAATGTAACAGAGTTTGTGTTTCATCAGTTTTTATTATTTTTTACGTTTCTGTGACAGACTTTTATAGGAGTCATTTACAGTGTTGACTCTTCTTCACAACTCCTGCAGATCTCTGTGGCTCTTAGTTAACCACAGTTGTGGGCTCCTGTTTGTCCACCTGCTTTTTAAGCGCTGATCATAGATTGTGGATCAGATTAGATGAGTCCATGGGCCCAAGATGTTAATTTGGGCTCTGTGTTGTCACGTCTTCTGACACGGTGCTCCCATCAGGCTGGAAAATGCTCCTGGCAGGTTGGAAGAAGGTGGTTTTTAGTGTGGTCGGTCCTTAAAAAGCAGAACAGGGATCAGCTCAGAGCCCGGATGAGGCAGGTATGGATCTCCATCAGTGGGGTTTGAGCCACTGATGGAAATGAACCCAGCTGAAGTCTGTCGCATGTGGAGCTGGTGTCTGATCCTTCCCTTTGTGCACATGGACATGGTTGTAGTAGGGGCTGCCACAAACGATATTCTGATAGTCGACTAATCAGATCATCATCCATTGGACGTAAAACGTACAGCTTATTGCACCAGCAGCATCTGCTCTTATATAACTATCATTAGCTTACAGCTTTAAGTGTTTAAGGTCTGTGCTAACTAAAAATAAGACAAGATGATAGTTTATTACATTTTAATGAAATGTGCAGATTGTTTCGGTGGAGTTTAATAAACTCCTTGCTATCTAAAATATAACAGGACACCAGAGTATATTCTCGAGCATCTCACACTTCTGATAATCAGCTGTCTGCTTGACGTTTATTCAGCTGTGTAAAAACTATAACTTTAATCTCAGCCAAACCTGATTTACTCAGGAACAAATAAAATACTAAAAAAAGCCAAACAATAACATTTTTAAGTTATCTAAGTGACTTATATATCATGTTTAACCTGAGTAGAGGAAAAAAATGTCCAGATAGGCCTGCATGCTCGCATGTGTGAGGCTCTGAACGGTCCTGCTTGTTAACACTAGCACAGTGACATTATGCAAACATTAAATGTTTATGCTGATATAAACTTCCTGTGAAACTTTCCCTGCTCACCCCCCCACAATCAGCTGTAGTACCTTCATAGTATGAACTGCTTGTGTTTAAACTGCGCTGATACTGTGGAAATGTCCTGGACTTGTATAGCTAAGAGGGCTGTAAAACGAGTAAAAAGTGCCACATTTGGGCCAATATTTCTTTGTACTTTGAGAGCCTGTAACTCTGAAAACACTCGGGTAGAAAGAAAATCCCCAGTGCTCGATGTTTAAGTGTCCTACTTGTCCTAAAAACATTTGATCAAAGCTGAGAAAGAATTCGAAACGTGTTTATGATGCTTGGATCTGTAACATTCTCCACGGCTCCACAATTACTCCACATCTCCGGCCTGGTCCCACAGATTCAAGTCAAGGAACGGAAAAAGGAAGTCTTTACATTTTTTACATTTTCATCATGCGTGTCAGGAACATATTCCCATGAGAGTCGGCAAACACACAAACACCTTTGTAAGAAGGAGCGAAATATGAATTCGGCTCATATTTGGTTATGGAAATGATTCAGTATAAACATGGAGGGAAGAGCTGAGCAGAGGTCACTTTATGAATCGTTTGTCAGGACGTGACTCGGCTTCTGCTGGCGCACTCTGCTATTTGTCGTTCATTCGTTAGGAAAGCAGCGCGATGAGGAAAGAGACAACAAACCGCCACAGCTGTGCGAGTGCTGTCGGGGGGGGTTGTTGTCGACACTCGAGCCACAAACGGGAAGAAACCTTCCCACCATTCAGCCTCACATGAGGATTCACTCTTATTCCAGCTACAGACTTCCACAGCTGGAACTTTCATTTATAGTTTCAGATGATGTATTCGGTTTAAAGTTGCAGAGGACGAATTTAAAAAATTTAATTAAAAAAAAAGATATTTATCAGTTATTTAATAATTAATCCCTGAATGAATTCTGGTAGCAGCTGGATTTTGGGAGCTGGAGCTTCTCAGCAGCTGGCGAGGCTGAGTTAACATCTGGACAGATACAATACAAAGATCTACAACGCCAAACACCCGCCATAAGATGGAGGCTGAAATCCTTCCTTTTAGTTTGAGACCCAGAGTCGGCCCTGCAGCCAGCTGCAGCTTTCATGGGTTGTTGACAATGCCCTTTGACCCCTAGGAATCTATTCTATTCAATTCAATCCATTCAGATTAATTTATATAGGTTCAAAGGCCTAACAACCTGCAATAATACAGTGGAAACCTCAACAGTCAGACTGTGAGTGAGCACTTGGCTGACAGTGGGAAGGAAAACTCCCTTTTCAAAAATCTAGAAGTTCTAACGAATAACAATGATGGTTAAAAACAGGAGGATTTCCTTCCCTGTGCACTCGCACAGCTCAGCTGAACTCAAACACAACTACCCACGAGTGCTGCTGGTGGGAAGGGAAGTCGTTATTTACTGCTGTGTTGAAGAACCGTGACACTTGCTTGAAACTTCACAGTAAACTTTCGAGACACTTTGAATCAAACGCTGCCAAAAAAGGAGCGGAGAGGAGGAGGAGGAGGAGGAGGAGCTTTCCCATGTTTGGTTTGATGGTATCTGGACCAGCTGTTTGCACAGAGAGTGATGGAGCAATCTTCTCTGGATATTTGAGGAGCTTTGTTGAACAGCTGAGCAGTTTTCTCGGCCCTGCAGTGAAAGTGTTGTTGCTGTCGCACGTTTAAACACGTCAGACCCTCAGGAGCGCAGCAGACCCTCTTCTCCTCCCCATGCTGCTCCTCCCCTCTTTGACTTTCCCCGGAATTTCAGAGGAATTCTACTCCCAATTCCTATAAAAAGCCTGCAGGGAAGCTCTGGCTAGCTGCTCGTGTCTGCAAACAGGGCTGAGTGTTACCAGCAGATCCTCCAAATATTCAAATATTTGCCAAAATGGATCTTTAGATATTTACGAGTTGTTCGTTATTGCGATGTCATAAAGAAAAACAAGAGTTCTCTGTTGATTTGATTCGTCGTGCTGATCACCTGATGTGTTTGCAGAAAACTTGCTGGTCATCACCGTGGCAACAGAGGAGACGGACGGCTTCCTGCGCTTCATGAGGACCGCCCAAGAGTTCAACTACACTGTGAAGGTAACACACACACATGTTACATGCTGGGTAACTTTGTGTTAAAGAGTAACCTGTTACCTGGTGAGTAATCCATTACATCCCTGGCTGAGGTTACTGTGCTGCTGATGTCTGATGCACGGCTGCACAGCCGTCGCTCGCTGAAGTTTCACAGCTTCCCTCCATGATACTTAGCTGCTCCATTTCCAGTCTTATTTAAGTGAGTTAGTTTGTCAGTGGAGGACCTAAAGGTGTTTTCATACCTGTGGTGTTTAAATCAAACTCTAGACCCGTTTCCTCTTTTGTCCGGTTCATTTCTGAACGCCGTAATTGCACCACATCCTCCACACTGAAACCTTTTGAAGGAGGTGGTCTCAGGCTGGTTCCTAGCAAACTCCAGTCCATGCTTTACACTCTGGGTGCCATAGATTTGAGAATATCATTGAAGTTAAAGTAAATTCTTTGTGTTCAGTTCCTTGTGTTCAGTCTAGATCTCATCACCTCCTTCCTGTGTTTACCTTTGTTGCTCCACTCTGAGTTTGCTTGGATTTTTTTCTGTGTTCAAACTGCACGTGTGGAAACGGCCTCACAGCTAAAGTGCTTCAGTCACATCTTGATTGTTGGTGATCTGCAGAGACTAAAGACTAATGTGTCGTTGTCCAAGTGGTCGGTACCTGAAACGGCTCAGAGCCTCTAACTTGTGGTTTTCGCTCGCTTCATGAATGAGCCGATTGTTCCTGCATAAAGTTCCTGAATGCAGGGAGGACCTGTCGGGCCACACAGTGCAGCTCTGACTGCAGTAAAACGTCTTTGTTTAAGGTGCAGGAACAACTCCAGTGGAGAAAAATAAAACTGTTTCTGTTTTTTTTGTGCTGCAGATCCTTTAGAAACACTTTCAGTGATCACATGAGCAGATCAGCTGTCAGATTGGATTTATTGGATACAAATAATGATGTGATGGTGGTGTACAGGTCCTGGGTCTGGGCGAGGAGTGGAAGGGAGGCGACGTCGCTCGGACGGTGGGTGGAGGTCAGAAGGTGAGATGGTTGAAGAAGGAGGTGCAGAAACACTCGGAGAAGACGGAGCTCGTCATCATGTTTGTGGACAGGTAAACTGTGTGTGTGTGTGTGTGATATACTTTGTCTTTTCACAGCTCTACTCCTCCTGTTTATCTTGTCAGTCTCAGTTTTCGCTGCTTTGTCTTTACTTTGTCTTTCTGACCTACTTTGACACACATGAGGACAAAGCTTTTCCCACAGAAATGAAGGATGTGAATTTTCGTATTGTTCGATCAGCAGATAAACAGTGAAATCAGAGCTCAGGCACCACCTGTGACCTGTGCAGGGATTTCACTGGTTCTGAGCTCCAGTGTTGTTACTGTTAACTAAAGCTAAAGTTCAGACCAGTCCAGAAATACAAAGCCAGTGACGGAGGCCTGGGGAAGGATGGGTGACCACTGGTTGTTAGGGGGAAAATGTTTCATGACAAGTTAGCAAATGAGTGCTGAATAAACCATGAAGATGGAAGAAGCACACGGTGCTGCACTGAAAGCTTCCTTTTTTGCTTTAGTCTTTAATAGATTGCCACGGTCTCCTGTAGTTTACATAAAAGACAACTTGCATGTAAAGACTCATCGACTACTCGCGACATGGCAGAAAAACCACACAATGGATAACTTTTGCCTTCAAAGTAAAACTTGCAACTAGGACTGTGTGATATGACCAAAATCTCATATCCCGATATCAGAATTCATCTATCGTCCGATAATATAAATATATAAACGATATAAATCACAAAATGTAACATTTTCTGTAACTTCTGTGAATCTCGGGCAGCTCGACTTGCGTGAAGTGTTTCCAGCTGTGCGTCGTGTAGCTGGAGTCGAGTGTTTTAACCGATGCATGAAACTATACATTTTTAGACATAAGTTGTAATGGCGCCGTTTCCTTTGAGTATTTATTACACGGCGTGCTGCGGGGAAAAGCCTGTTCTAACGTTTGAGTCTAAGCTTTATTTTTTAGCACCTGGCGTCTTTTTTACTTCTCATCCGTAAATAATCTGCTCTTTCACGTGATTCAGTTTGTTTTGAAAAGTCTCAACAGGATCTTGAGCTTTATTGTGAAATGCTTATGTGGAACATAAACAAGCGGACACGCGAAGGTTTTATCATCGTTGTTGCTAACGACAACGCATAAAACAGGCGCTTGTCTGTCCGTAGTGTGGTTATATTAAATATAAGAGAAACAGAGTGACCATCAAAACGATAAAAAAAATATTGCCGTAAACAGTTTATTTTGCGACACCACGAAACAAACATAAAATGAAACATAGATGTTTTATATCGTCATCCGATATATATCGTTATATCGAACAGCCCTACTTGCGACTTTTAAAATGTATTGGCTGCAGTAGTAAATGTAAACTTTTACTTTGAAGGTAAGGTTCGGTCGACGTTTTTCAAGTTTCACTGTTACATGGTGGTAAATCAGCGAGTGTTTGCGGACAGGTCATCATCTTTCATGGCAAGCTTCTTGCAACCAAAGCAGTCACAGGTTTGTAGTCCAGCGACGTCCAGTGGCCACTCACTAACAGTTTAGGTCGTACAAATACATTTTTTCCTAGCAGCTGGTGGTTCCCAAACAGTCTGTGCAGGGTCCAAATTGTGCACCCAAAATAACAATAAGTTAAGTCAGCCAATCGAAAGAAAAGTGTCTGAACTTCTTTCTTCTTCAGTTTCTAAGGTCAAATGGTGGAGAGTCCCAGATATAAACCTAGTGGGAGTTTCCCCCCACAGAGGGACAAAAGGACCCCTGATGATCCTCTAATCACATGAGCCAACGTGTGTAGGTCATTGTGAAACCTGGCCCCACCCTATCATGTGATTTCCTGAGGTCAGATGGCCCAGGGTGTGAGTGGGTGTTAAGGCGTCTGGGGAGGGATCTCAAAACTGGATTATAGATGGCAGAGAGTTGGTGTTGTAAACCACCGCCTCTGTTCAAAGATGGTCGCTCACAGTGGACATAAATGGCCTCTTTGGCCTCCCACTGGCTTTATATCTGGGATTCCCCGCCATTTGACCTTAGAACTGAAGAAGCTTCTCGGATGAAGGTGAAACGTCTTCAAGTAACTCAAAGAAGTCCAGACGCTTTTCTTTGCAAGCTCCTTTGACTACGATGACCTGGATGACTGAGAACCTTCACAGACTTCAGCCAATCCCTCCTGTTCTGCCAAGAGAGGCCAGGTGTAATCAATCATGATCTCTAACAGGAAGTATATATGCTTTGGCCTTGTCCAGCTAAAATACACTATAGAACCTTCGGCACCACAAAAGATGTAAATGAGTGAATGCATATATTTGACTCTTAGAGAGAAAAGGTTAGAGAAAATCCAAAATACAGTAAATTCAAACTCAATTGAGTTTCTTTTGGTAATGTCTGATGTGTTTGCTTCTTCCACCCTGAAAAAGCCGGGGACAGTTCAAATAAATCATTGAAAGTCCAAAATCGCCATGAATTCTGTATTTAAACCTCTGACCACAACTGTAAAACTCCCATTTCCTCCAGTATAACCCAGTTGTGGAACATCACAGAGACGAGGGGATCATCTGGTAGAGAGGAGACCACAGCAGGAGCAGGAGACCCCTCTGTGTCCTGTTTTAGGTTTTAATGAGCACCTTAAACTCTGTACTGGAGCTGCTGTAGGCCGTCATTACTTCAGACTTTCTGCAAAGAGACAGATAAAGTTGCGAATGAGCCACACTCGACTGTGGAGCTCACGCTGAACTCTTACTGTGATTTCTTCCATTTATCGCCCTTTAAATGTTTTATTTTGTCCTGTTTACATGCAAGCTGACGTGGCTCACTCTTTCCAGCCACTGCTCAGTGTTCAGTCCTCTGATTGTCTCTGTCTGCGTATCCCACACATTCAAACTGTTGCTAACAGTAACAGCCCCCTCTTTCTCTCTCCACACAGTTACGATGTGATCTTTGCATCGGGTCCTGAGGAGCTGCTGTCCAAGTTTTCCCGTATGGGTCACAAAGTGGTTTTCTCAGCTGAGGGTTTCTGCTGGCCTGACCAGCGCCTGGCCTCCAAATACCCCGAGGTGCGTACTGGAAAACGCTACCTGAACTCAGGAGGTAAGGAGCTCACTGCTACTTCTTTAAAATACTATAAAAAGTTTAAAGCGGTGAGTAACACACGACTTCTTGCTCTTCAGGGTTCATCGGCTACGCTCCAGAGATCAGTACAATTGTCCAGCAGTGGAAGTACAAAGACAGCGATGACGACCAGCTTTTCTACACCAGGATGTACCTGGACAAGACGCACAGGGTACAAACAACTTCACAAACATTAAAAAACAAAAGGAACCCACAGTTTTAAAGCCACTGTTAGACTTTTACCTCCTCAATCAATACTAGAACAAGTACCTCAGGTCAAAGGTCTTTGACGTTGCAGACAGAACAAGTTAATCTGTACTGCTGGGTAAAAAACTGTTTCCAATGTTTTGAACATATTCTTAGAAAGCTAGGCCAGCAGTGATTTCAGAGAAGAAGAGTTTTTGAATCTCAGATATTCTCCCAGCTTGTCATGTCTGAATTCATCTGTAAAAGTCTAAATCTTGACAAAGCTGCTCTGTTTGTTATCGTCACATCAGACCAAGTTTAACATGACCCTGGATCATCGATCCCGGATCTTCCAAAACCTGAACGGAGCTGTTGGTAAGAAACACAAACTTGAATCTGTCCAGCATCTTCTCTGCCTCACGTGAGAGCTCAGTTTACACGTGAACCAGCATGTAGCAGTCTGTGTCTCCATCCACCTGTTAGTCCAAGAGGCTACACTCCTATTAATGCAACTCTAAGCCTGTTGTTATGAGGGGGGAGATTAGCTACAGAGACCAAAACAGCTTTTGTATCAGGCTGTAAACATGTTTATTTCAGTCTGTGGGGAATGACTCACTTTTACAAGCGTACAGTTTAAACCTGAGTAAAACGTAGAGGATCGATAATAGAGCCCATTCTGGTTTTTGTTACTCTCTACTGGTTACTTCATCCTGAAAACCTCTGATTTGAATGTGAAATACTTCAATTCAGATATTAAAAGGTTTATTATACATGTGTGTTCATGCCTTTCTGACATAAATCAAATCAAATCAAAATGTATTTATATAGCACATATTAAAACAGTGTTGACCACAGTGCTTCACAGTCAGTAAAAGCATGAGACAGTTAAAACAAACAATAAAAGAGGACAACAAACAACAGGTAACAACACAACAAACAATAGGTAACAACACAACAAGCTAGACCAGCCAACCTGTTAGAATCAAAAGCCAAAGTAAAAAAATAAGTTAAGACGTGATTTAAACGACTGGATCGACTCAGCAGTACGAACATGAACAGGGAGGTTATTCCAGAGTCTGGGTGCCACGGATGCAAAGGCCCGGTCACCTCTCGACTTCATTCGAGTCCTAGGTTGTACTAGGAGCCTGTGATTGGACGATCTAAGTGCTCTGTTGGGATTGTATGAGTGGAGTAGTTCAGAGAGATAGCTGGGCGCTAAATTATTCAGAATATTAAAATCTATACGATATTTAACAGGGAGCCAATGTAGTTTGGCTAAAATTTGAGTTATGTGTTCATGGATTCTCGTACCTGCTAAAAGACGCGCAGCTGCATTTTGAATTAACTGAAGCCGGCAAAGAGAGGAGTGTTGGAGGCCCGAGTAGAGGGAGTTACAGTCGTCCAATCTGGATGTAATAAATGCGTGGATAAGCTTTTCAAGGTCCTTTAAAGGAAGGAACGGCTTTGCTTTGGAAATCTGACGCAACTGGTAAAAGCTGTTTTTTACCACAGTGGAGATCTCAAGTTTAAATGAGCCATCCAGGAACACTCCGAGGTTTCTTACAGTGGGTGAGAGATGGCTAGAGGGCATCAGCTAACTGGTCTAGCGGAGTGTGACTACCAAAGACTATGATTTCGGTCTTATTCTTGTTCAATGTAAGAAAATTATGTGATGACCAAATTTTAACGTCATGCAAACAGTTGAGCAGAGGTTACAAAGAAGCAGTCACATCGGATTTCAAAGGTGAATAAATCTGTCCCTCCAACTTTTTCAACGTGCTGTTACTGTACTCAGGCTCTTATGAGGATTATCTTTGGTCCTGACTGAATCAAGGTGCATCATGTTTGTTTCTATGGTAAAGTTGAACATTTTAACACGGGAGCTTATGAGGACTGACTTCCCACTGGAGCCTCAAGTGGACATTTGAGGAACTGCCGTTTCTTATTGAGCAGAAACACTTACACTAAATCTCCTCTCTAGATGAGGTCGTCTTGAAATTCGAGAGGGCAAAGGTCAGAGCAAGGAATGTCGCCTACGACATGCTTCCTGTTGTTATCCATGGCAACGGACCCACCAAGGTAACACGACAATGTGATGGTAAAACCAGAGCACAGACAGATTTTGAGATCAGGAGTCAAGTGTGACGTGTTAAGCCGGGCTCACACTGATTTCTTTCAGTCGCATTCAGCTCCTGCTCAAACTGCACGATTGACTCGCAGGGGTTAGAAGTTCATAGGTCACGAGGGTCTCACACTGTATGACCTGAGTGCTCACACTGTGCGTCCATAACATGAAGCTTATAACAGAAAATCTGTCTTTCACTCACACAGACACACACCACCATCAACTTTGCTAATTGCTAATGAAAAACATGATCAGCTGTGATTGAGCAGCAACGTCCATCCAACTATTTTCATGGTTGTTGTGGTCGTGATCATTTGGTGAGGCCACATCGAAAAGGCTCGGATGAGCTTTCCAAAACTCATCCATCGCTTGTGTCCAGATCACACGCTGCACTGCTGCTCCATCATTTTCACCGACATCTATGTGTTTGCGCGTGCGCAGTGTAAGAGGCTGCGGTGACAGCCTCCCGACCAAGCGATTGATGATCGGGAGCTGGTCATGAGGTGTTAATCCCTTCTCGTTACCCCACGTATACACGATGCACGACACACGATGAAGGCCAAAACGGTCGCACGACTGAAATATCGGCTCAAAATGGGCCAAAAATCGCACAGTGTGAGCCCGGCATTAGAGTAAACCACTGTGTTGCTATTTAAAACTGAAGAAGACTCTTTGATCTTCTCACACTTGAAGCTGTTCCTGCCTGTTATTAAAAATCTGATTATCAAACATCTGCTTGTCTCTGCAGCTGCAGCTGAACTACCTCGGTAACTACGTCCCCACGGTATGGACCTATGAAACCGGCTGCGGGATTTGCGACGACGACCTGCTCTTCTTCAGTGAGGTGCCTGCACCACTCTCATTGGAGGACATAATGAGGAGGAAAAGTTTTCCTGTCAGTGTTTGAACTCTACGTGTGCGTTTGTGTGTTCAGGACGAACAGATGCCTCTGGTCTACGTCGCCGTTTTCATCGAACACGCAACTCCCTTCATGGAGGAGTTCCTGGAGCGCCTGTCCACTCTGAACTACCCAAAAACGAGGATTCGCCTCTTCATCCACAACAACGTACGATGCACACTCACAGAGTTCCAGTTTCACTGCTCTCACTGGAACATCAGAGGAAAAAGATTCACAATTAAAGAGTCGGAATTGTCTCCGTGGAATTCAGAGAGATTTTAGGCAACTTTGACACAAGGAAAAGGTTCCTAACAGTGGCTCAAGCAGCCTTCAGCTGTGAAAAATGTTTTGCCTGTTCACTAAATTTAGAGCCAAAGTTAATTTTTGCAGCATACAGAACTTCCTTCCTGTGTTTGTGCTTTCTGACCCGTTGTGTCCCCGTACTGCAGGTCGTGTACCACGAGCGTCACATCCAGAAGTTCTGGGAGCGTCACAGGTCTCTGTTCCCAGACGCCCGGGTAGTCGGACCAGAGGAGAACCTGAAGGAGGACGAAGCCAGAACCATGGCTGTGTGAGTGCACAACCTCCAAGGACATTATAAAAACTTTAAAACAGTAAAATATATAAAGTCCTGGAAACAGGAGTTATAACACCAAAACGAAATGTAGGTTTCAAAGATGTTATCAACACTGTCAGCAAAATTGGTCTCAAATATTTACAAATATTTAACTATTTACATTTTTAGTACCAACCTTTAAAACCTTTATTTATTTTTTTAAAAATAAGGCAGAAATAAACAGTAGTTTTCCTTCTGTGGTTTTATTTGGATTTATGTACAGCTCATCAACTGCATGTTGCAGAACTTTGCCAACATATAAATGAAATAAAAGTGAGCAATTAATTCATCTGAAACAAAAGTTCAAATTTAGGAAAATCCAAAAGATACGATAAAACCTAAATCCCCAAATAAGCACCTGCAAGAGGCAGAGAATAAATTCTGAGGACAAATATACTCTACAGGTGGAAACAATCAGGGAATCGGGAGGAAGACAAAGACAGGAAATAAAAGGACAAAAGACACGCAAAGGTAGACATATTGATGAGACAGAGAAACATAAAAACATGGAAAAACAACCAGGAATTGAGCCGTTCTCACTGCTGTATACAGCCTTGAATCTCTTTCTTTCCTTGCATTGGCAACCAGGACTTGGCAGGAACCTCAAAGCAGGACATTTAAAGATGGAAATGAGGCAGAACAAAACACTTAAATTGCTCTGTGAAGCTTATTTATAAACCAGGAAGTTAAATCTGTTTAATGAGAGGAGCGTATTTAGAACAATTACATTAAAAAAAGGTCAGATTCCCTCTGTAGTGAGATAAAAAATCAGTCTGACCATCACCTTTATGGAAACTCTAAATACGAAGGTAATGAACCTTCCTGGCTGTTTGTTTGTTTGACTGCAGCGAGGTGTGTAAGAAGGATCCAGAGTGCGACTACTACTTCAGCATCGACTCCGATGTGGCTTTGACGAACCCCGACATCCTGAGGATCCTGATAGAGGAGAACAAGTACGTAGAAGCTCTGTTTACACCGTCAATAAAACCCCGAGCGTATCCTGGATGAGACTCTCAAAAACTAAAACAAAACACTACAAACAATGTTGCATATTTGTTGATCAGTTTTTAAAAACTGACAGCCAAATATTTAAATGCTTTAGGCCAACGAGGGTTTCGTTGTGATTAAGCTTATGATCAGGACTTTTTCATGGTGACTGATCCAGGATTGATCCTTTCAGATTTTCTTTTTCGTGACGTTTGGTTCATTTTTGTATTTTCCTCCTGGCCTATGATGGTATTTGTGTCCAAGGTCAAATTCAGCTTTCCTAAACAGCTCTGACACCAACCAAGAGCTCAGGCCACATTTTGCCTCAACGTTCATTGCAGGCTCTACCCCAAATCAAGATACTATCCCAAGCTCTAATACAGATCTTTTCCAGCTTAGACATTAACCCCCAAAGCTCAGTCCAGACTCTGTGCCAAGGCACCATCTAGGCCCTAATAGCATAGAGGGTGTACTAGACGATGACCATTAGTGTAAACCCAAGGTTCAGTTCAGCCTGTCTGGAGTTTAATGGATGCCTGAATGTTAACACTGATTATTCTACTGGAGCCAAATAGTTTTGACTATTTTGAGCTCTCACTGTTTGATTTTAAAAAGGCTTCAGACTAAAGGAACCTGCGTCACTCTTCTATTTTAATACTCTCAGACTACTTTCTGCTACTTCTTTCCAGATATTAGGCCCTACGTGTAAACACCTCAGTAGTCAGGCTTTATGTTAAATTCTATTGGTTTTTATTTTAATGCAGGTCTGTCATCGCACCCATGCTGTCCAAACACGGAAAGCTGTGGAGTAACTTCTGGGGCGCTCTGAGCCCTGAAGGATACTACTCCAGATCTGAAGATTACATTGAGATCGTCCAGGGCAAGAGGGTGTAAGTAACACACAGAAACCGGTTAATGCTGCCTATTGTGACCCAGTACACTGTCACAAAAGAGATAATTTCAAGTTTAAATGAAGGTTAAATGAACGAAACAGAAGCAAAAAACCCAGCTATAGCTGTTTATCCATTTCTAAATTTTAAGTTCGGATCTAAAAAATATGAGAGACTCTACATATGTTTTTAGTTTTCTCATTGAACGAATGAGCCCTCATTTGAAAGAGAGTGATTTCTAGTATCCAGTGAAGAGGTGACTGTTTAACATCTGGTTAAACCAAAACCAACCCCAACCTTAGATGTGTTTCCCATTAAAGAAAAAAAGTGATTCTTCTCCTACTTTCAGCTGATGTCTCGCTCTTAAGTGCCACAGTTGTTTCCAGTTGTTGAGATTTTGCTTTGGCTATTATTTTGGGGTCACTGGTGTTTCAGTTTCTTTAACCCCTGTGCCAGATTCTATAGCATAGATAACCAAATGTGGGATTCAAACAGGCAAAAATGGCAAAAAAAAAGCATTTGGCAGATTAGAAAAAGTCCAGAAAGTCAGCAAGTCCAACTAAAGATGAATCCATAAGACTTATAAGACTTAAGAACCAGCACCAAACTCTGAGACGTGACATCCTGTCTGTAAAATAACCTTCTGCCTGTGTTTGTGCAGAGGTCTGTGGAATGTGCCGTACATCACTCAGGTCTACCTAATCAAAGGCAGCGTGCTGCGGACTAAACTGTTCCAGGTGAGCCTGTATATGGATGAAGGGGGCATGGACGCTGACATGGTGTTCTGCAGGAGCATCCGAGACCAGGTAACACAAACGTTCTTTAACTGTAAGCACAGTCAGAGTGGATTACAAAAAAGCTCTTTTGTAAGCAGCAATGATGTTATTTCATTGAACTTTATACAAACAAAACTAAATATGTCCACAGGGAGTCTTCATGTATGTGTCCAACCGTGACGAATTCGGCCGTTTGGTGGCCTCGTCCAATTACAACACGTCCAGGCTCCACCCAGACATGTGGCAGATCTTCGACAACCCTGTGGTCAGGAAAATATACTTGAACACTCAAATTAGATGATGTGGTAAAGCTGAAACAACTTAGACTGTCGGTCTGCATTTGCAGGACTGGAAGGAGAAGTATGTCCACGAAAACTACTCCAAGATCTTTGAAGATGAGAAGACTTATGTAGAGCAGGTAATAAAGTGAGGAATCAGGAACCAGAGGCAAAAAACACCACAACATGTAGAGTGTTTTCAGATTATTATTAATGATTGTTACAGAATCATCTTGGGTTTAATTATCTCTCTGTATTTCAGCCCTGTCCAGATGTTTACTGGTTTCCAGCTTTCTCAGAGAAAATGTGTGACCATATGGTAGAAACCATGGAAGACTGTGGCGAGTGGTCTGGTGGAACGCACAAGGTAAACACTTATTCTAACTTATTCTAGCAGAAGTACTAAGATTTAACAGTTTTGTGTTTTCTGTGTTTCTAGGATGAGCGTCTGGCTGGCGGTTATGAAAATGTCCCAACTGTGGATATCCACATGAACCAGATCGACTTTGAGAAGGAGTGGCTCAAGTTCCTCAAAGATTATATTTCCCCCGTCACTGAGAAACTCTATCCTGGCTACTACCCCAGGGTACGGTAAAAGCCTAACCCCAGTCTCATGTTCAGACTCCCTACCCCACCAAGGAGTTCAATCCACAACCTCCCTCATGGGAGAGCCCAGAGCTTACTCCAAAGTATAGTTTACACTCTAACATAAGGGTTCAATTCAAGACTTTGTGTCAAGGTATTGCTCAGGAGATCCTAATCCCACAGTACAGTTTAGACCCTCTGAGTCCACACTTTACCCTAAAGTGTAGTTTAGATCCAAATCTTAGTTTTCAGTGTAGAGTCTTTGCCAAAGTACCTTCAATACCCTAACTCCCACCTAAATATACAGACCAAAACCGTAGGTTTAGACTCGATACCAAGGTACTGTCAAGACCCTTACGCTAAGATACAGACCAGACGTTAAGCAGAGGGGTCCAGACTCAACATTAAGGTTAGAGTCACCCCGTGGGTTGAGGTACTGTCCACACCATAACCATAATGTTCAAGTTCCAGATACGTTTATCATTCAGAGCCTTCCTCTGAGGTAGGGTGCACACCCTGAACACAAGGTGCCGTCCAAATTCTACATCAGAATAACTCCTCACCGTCCTCAGATGTTCTCTCAAGACCAAAGTTCAGCCCAGAAATATCTCATGACCTCAGACCGATGCTTACCTCAAAATTAATCCCAGATATTGATCCACTACAAAGGTTTTGACAGTGCAGGCATTACAGAAAAAAAAATAGTCTTCATGTACAAGTTCACAATGCTAAGCAGCTATACATTAATCATGTTGTTCTTTAGAAAGTTTCAGAGTCAGATTTTTATCTGATGTTGGGAACATTGTTGTGTTTGTGCCGTCTTTTGTTAATCCTCTTAAAAATGATCTGGCACTGTCTACATGCAGGCTCAAGCCATTATGAATTTTGTGGTGCGTTACCGTCCAGACGAGCAACCATTATTGCGGCCACATCATGACTCCTCCACCTTCACTATCAACATCGCCTTGAACAGGAAGGACATTGACTACGAGGTAACACAGCCTGCTGGTCTAAAGATGAATAAACAAGAAGCCAAAGAACTATCCTGAATAATTTCCCTGAAGCTCTGCCTTTCTTAATGTGACATATTTACTTGTGTCAGGGTGGAGGTTGCAGGTTCCTGCGGTACGACTGTAAGGTGGAGTCTCCTAGGAAGGGCTGGTCCTTCATGCACCCAGGTCGACTGACGCACTACCACGAAGGCCTGCGCGTCACCAAAGGGACCAGATACATCATGGTGTCCTTTGTCGACCCCTAAACAAACAGAGCGTGTGCATAAAAGGCTGCTGGTGTGTCTGTGTGAGCAGAAGATTAGCCAACCTCATCATCATATTCATAATGGAGGAAAAGACGTGATGACCTTGAATGCATCATGTTATTATTTCACTGTGTCCTTATTTCAGGTGTACATAAGATTTGACTTGTCATTGTTGAGAGTTTCCTGTTTTTTACCTTATTTTCTTCCTAACACTAGTGAAGCAAATAAAAACGGGTGTTGAAGGCATCGCTGTCGGACATTTCAAAATAAGAGTCTCATGCTTAAATTCAGTTGTCACCGTGCTGCCTTATGTTTAAACGTTAACTAAATCTATGCAAGCAAAACACTCCAAGTTGTGTTTCAACAATCAGCTGTTACACTCCAAACTCTAAAAGATTAATGCCACCTGTTGTGCCAAGTAGAGGGTGTTACCAGTATTAGTGACGTGCTCGAGGGTGAAGCCACCTCAAAGACAAGTCGGCTGGATTTGAGCACCAATATTCTAGACGTGCAAATCCTCAATATCAGTTAATATGATAGATGGGTATAAAGATGTTTTAAAGAAAACCATGTGAATGATGTGCCAAGAAGTCTATATGTTTGGTAAAAGTCTGTAAAAACAAGATTTAAGCAAGTGGAACTCCACTTTGACGAATCTTTAGACTCTTACTTTGTAAACTCTAAAGGCCTTTTATGTATTTGTTTTATTCTTTGTTTATTCTTGTTTTTAAAATTTACATTTCCTCCTTAGGTTTCCATGGGGTAGTCATCATTAGGGTGTGAAGCACTGCCTCCTCTTGCAGGATTATGTCTTTATTTAAAAAATGCTGTGATGGTTTCTAGTCTGTTTGAGGTGCAGTGTTTCCACCCAGCCTCTGGTTTTCTTCTATACGTGCCTGTTTATCAAAAGTCTCTGGCTTTGTAAAAACTGCATTAAATTATTTGTTGATGACTGACTGAATAAAGTTTTGAGATTTTAATAAAAAAAAGACCTGTCACATCAGTTTAAGTAGTCCTTTTTTGGGGCTCTCAAACTGTCAAGAAAACGACTCTGATTTTTACTCTAGTATTTATCTTTTTACTTTAAGAATATTCTTATTTACTTTTGCGAGTTTGTGCTGGTGGCACTAACTGGCAGTACTTGTCTTACTGTAGCACCAGTATTTCCTCCACTCAATGCACTGTTACTGCACCATCCTATGTTACAAATTGGTATTACAGAAAAGTATGACCTGGCCTGTCTCTGGAGTCAAAATAAAGAATTTAAATACAGGTGTAGCCAAGGTGATGTTACCTACAGCTTTGAAGCCTTGATTTTAGTGCTTTTGCCACCACTATATTAATTATTTTCTAATTGCATCACGCAGAGACATCCTGTTGAGTAGCATCCAAAAAAGAAAAACTATTTCACTCACAAACCTGGAGAATAAATTTCTTGGACAGTGTGTCAATTGATTGCATAGTAGCTGTATTATTGGTTAGAAAATTGCACTAAAAATGGTGCAAAACTGTCAGTCAGGGATTGCAGTTAGATGCAGTGGAGTCTAACAGACATCAAACCTTAAAATCCTAACCCCTGAAAGCGTATGTTCACTCAGTGCTGATTGGTGGATCTCTGGTCCACGGAAGCAGCAAAAGAAATCTTTGAAATGGACATTTTAATTGAAGACAGCATTTTGATTCAAAGGATTGCACACAGTACATTTACCCCAGCATTTTAAACCCTGATGTCTAATATGAATAATACAACTTTTAAAGATCATATATATGTGACAGCAAGTGGAATCCTAATCTACCAATCAGTATTGGGAAAGAACTGTGGTCAAGAGAGAAAAAGTTCAAGAACTGCTCTTTAGACGCTCCTAGCTGAGCTATATCCACAGCAATAGCTACGCAAGTAATTATTTATTATTAATTATTCAATTCAACATTTACCTCTTGGATATCAGCTTTCACTCCTTATACCTTTGAGCTTTAGTATTCAGAACTCTTACGTGGTGAGACAAGATACCCTAGCAACAACAAAGTCATGGATTGAAGTCCACACTCCAGCCTGCATGACCAGACATTTGGTTAAATTAATGATTTGTTTCTTTCTCTAAAAATGAACTGAACATTTTTAATTGATGAACAAATATAAATCTGCAGAGCCTTGTTCTGTACTTTATTTCAGGGTCTTCTACAGGGTTCAGGAACTGGTGAGGGGTGATGAGTTTTTACACTTTCAGCATTCATAACATTTAGCTTGTGACACTGTATTTACATAATTAATACGGAGAATTAGAGTTCATAGTCTGGTTGACACGTTGCTCATAAAGTCAGCGAGAAACCCTCGGATTGGCTGGTTTGGTGGGTGTAGTGGAGTCAGACGCCTGAAAAGAAAAATTAAAGAATTTAATTCAGATCATTTAATTCCTTTAAATGTATCCTTCCAATTTAACTTTGTCTCAGAAAACCGACACATCTCTGGTTCCTTTAGGAAGTCACTCTTTGGATGGCCCCAGTGCTGAACCATATCTGCAGGTTTACAAGTAACATATGCCGCCATCCAGACGACACCTTTCTTACTCCAGCAAGACGATGCTAAATCAAATTCTAGTAATGAGTAAAGCTGTTAAACTGGCCTGTCCATAACTGTCAGCCACTAGAAGCATCTCAAATTCAATGAAATCAAAATAGGACTACATGGAGCAACTGAAATACATCAGTGGAAAGATTTGCCTTTCAAAGTATTACAGGTGATCAGATATTTTTTAAACATCAACAGAATTTCTCAGTGTCATCGTTTCACACATTGTTTATGAATGTTATAAAATAAATGGATTGATAAAATAAATGAAGGCTTTAAAATGTTTCTGAATCTTTACATCATGGCTGCTGTGTTGTAAGGTTTTAATAAGCAGAGTTCGTAGTCTTAATGAAAAGAAGGAAAGCTGGAGAGCCAGACGGAGAAACTTTGTTTCTGCTCACCTGTCTTGATCCTCTTCCTCGCCCTGAGAAAACGGTGGTCATTCGCTTTTGCGCGGGGACGTGTCGGAGGGAGCGGTTTTTGGATTCCTTCAGTTCAGAA
This sequence comes from Neolamprologus multifasciatus, assembly GCF_963576455.1. NCBI lineage: Eukaryota > Metazoa > Chordata > Actinopteri > Cichliformes > Cichlidae > Neolamprologus > Neolamprologus multifasciatus. The sequence continues at coordinate 5,183,129 of NC_140441.1, read as the reverse complement.
AGGAGCTCGGGGCTGGACAGTGACAGACGAGCTGAACAAAGACAATAATTTTAGTTTTCATATGGGTCCAACGAAATCTCTAAAACACGAAATGCCACACCCAAGAGTGGAGCCTGTTTGTTTGTTTGTTTGTTTGTTTGTTTGTTTGTTTGTTTGTTTGTTTTACATCAGCACAATAAACCAGTAACAGCTCGTCAAAGTCTCTCAGAGATATGTTTTCTATTAATGGGTCCTCTCCACCAGGGCGAGCTAGTCACTTCACATAGGTTAGGACAGTACTTCCAGCCGGCTCACCTTGTCTGTCCTTGAAGCCAGGGGACGGCGAGGTGGATGAAGAACTGGAGGGGGAGGAGGAAGGAGTGAGGCTGGAGGGGGAGGCCACAGGGGAGGTGGTGGAGGAAACCCCGCTGGATTCACTGTCATCGCTGTGAGTCTTAAATTTGTTCCGACACTCTGGAAAGACAAAGATAAGAAGACATTTGTGGCTGTTTGTGCTTGACATTTGGGGTTTTGCAATTCTTCTGTGGTAGTTTGATAAAGAGACCCAGGACCACCCGGGCCCCTCAGGGCCTTGTTTCAGGTTCTGTTCAGTTATCCATCAACACAAAATTGAACCTTGGAAAAAGGTTACCTCTTAGAAACTCTGCTTGCAGCTCAGGACTTCTGAGAGACAGAGTAAAAGGAGGAGGAGGGGGAGAGGATGAAGAGGAGTTCAGCTGGGTTTGTTTCCCAGCTCTGATTGAGGTAGATGTTGATGCCGGTGATGATGATGATGATGATGATGATGGAGGAGGTGGTGCTGAAGAATTCATGATGAACACCTGCAGTGAGACAAGCTTTAGTGAAGTTTCAGTATATACATTTACTTATAAACAACATTTCACAGATAGCTTTTCAAGTTAATTGAATTTTGTTTATATAACATCACCTCAAGGTGCTTTATATTGTAAGGTAAAGACCACGACAATAACACAGCGGGACACTGAGAAAGAAACCTCCCTTTTAACAGGAAGCTCTGATAGAACCTGGCTTTTCTCAAATCTTTGACAAGAAACGACGGCCTGGATACCAATCCACAATGTTCAGGTGAGGATGAGTCCAGGTGAGATTGTTTCTTGGGTTTTGAATTAAAATCATTTAGTACAGTGATGTGGGAAGCACACCTGCAGGGCTCGATGAAAGTTTCATTTTGCCTGTCAGATCAGTGATACTCAACAGGGTTTTGAAAACAATCCAGATTTAAAGAACAAGAAAAATCAGTAACAGAGTGAGCAGATGCAGGCGCAGCATTTTTGCAAACATTTTATTTTACTTTATTTGCTAAATAAATACAATTTACTTTTAATAATAAAAGTAAGAAATGTTAGAGAATACCTGTTAAAGAACACGTGTAAGTATGAAAAAGCAGGAGATACCTGTCTGCTTATTTTTATTAAAAGGATATTAAGATTTCTTTTACTGAACAATATAATACTGATAAAATATGCGGACTCCCTTTTCTCATTCCTTCACATGAAGCCTGTGCACTTTTCATTCAGTGGTTTGGACCTTCTAACTGCAGACGAGCTTCATTTATCCAAAAAAATTACTCTTTGAATGCCTGTCTGTTCATTAAAATCTCTAACAAACATTTCTGCATCCAATACTGACTCTAACTTAACATTAAACATATCCGATAAAGTTCAGTGGCATGCTAGATGATAATATGCTGACTGAATAACTGTTTAGGAAGGGTAAGCTCTATATTAAAAGACAGACACAGACAAAACAGACAGAACTATGTTTTGTGATGGGAAGGGTTCACACAGACAAGCCCATGTGAGAAAACCAGATCTATGGTGTCCTACCGAAAATAGACTCAGTAACATGCCTCACAAAATGATATGACTCCATAATATTCATAATTTGAGGTGCAGGGGAACAACCTGCTTCATCAATTTACAATTAAATTAAAACTATGTCCAACCTTAAAATGGAAGATTAAAAAAATGTCCAGGAGGAGAAGAACAACAGAATAATAAACAGGTTCTAGATTATAATTGTCTCTATATACTGTTTTGTTCTTTAATTCTTTCATATTTACTTTATTGTCTAGAGGTATGGGGAAATCATTGTAAAAATACACTAAATTCTCTTTTTATATTACAGAAAAGTGCATTTTGTGTAATACACTGAGTTGGATATCTTCATCATACAAATTTCTTATTTTTACAGTCAAAGTTTTGAAAACTCCATGACTTGGTTAATTACAATATAGCACAGATAATGTTTAGAGCTAGAAATAATCTATTACCAATCAATATTCAAAATAGTTTCAACCAGAGAGATGGAGGCTACAATCTCAATGGGAATAAGATTTTTAAAAGATTTTTAAATAAGATTTGTGTGTCTGTGTGTAGGGCTCAATAGTGGAATGGGTTAGGGGCTAAGCACAACCAATGTCCAAACATCCAGAAATTGAACGTTCAATGTATAAAGATATGGCTTTCATGCTGTACAGGGATGAGGGCAGCATTAAGCTACAAGAGGTGTATTGGCGACTGTCAAGCCTTTGAGTCGCCGAGCAGCTGAATAGGGGAATAATGTTGACGCGCCCGCTGTTCAAAACGTAAGTCAAAGTTCCAGATTAAAAACTACTTTATTTGTTATCAAATCCTTAAAATCCAGAAAAACAGTGATCAAAATAAACATTCTAAGGTTGAGCGGTCAGCAAAAGTCGACTTCTCCCATCACCCACTCATTCACAAAAATTCCCTCGGGCTGTGAACAGGTGATATAGCAATCACTATTACTATTACCGACACCACGTGACCCAAAGCTACGCCTATCCACAACAAGGTGTTTTCAATATAGATATGTCCAAAGAACACAGACTAACAAATAACGCAGTTCTTAAAGATGACGGCGAGTCCACCACCAACAAAGGAGCACTATTTTGGACAGAGCTCAGTCAGATGATTAAATTCCAAATTGTGCTGCCAAGTCTTCGTTATGAAGTCCAAATTCTCTTGACTGAAGAGATCACTGAGAAGAATGAAAGTAATAGAGCGAGCACTGGGGAGGGCCATCCTGATGGCAAACGTGTGTCAGCAATCTCACAAGCCAAATCGACAGGTGCCCGTGCAGATGTCATACCATCATAATCCACAGGTCACACAGGTAAAGGCTTGATGACCTGACAGAAACTCCCACAGACCACCAGGACACAGAAACGCCACACAGATTTCTGAGTCTGACTACACCTTGCCTCCAAAGCTGTCTCAACTATGTTTCTTTGGACTGGGATTATCCCAGCCCCAACCAGCAACAGATACAGGGGTTCAGCTTGGGGCATTCACCATGCACTTAGATCAGGTCAGTGGGCTGCAACACTCCACAAAAACTGTTGAAGAATGGCTTGATGTGCAAAGACTTCTAGGCGAGATTCCAAGCTGCCTGATTTTAGTGCCACAGACTTTTTAGAAATCAATGAGAGACACTCTTCTTCTTCTTCTCCTTCTTCTTCTGGTTGCTCCCTTTAGGGATCACCATGGCGGATCTGCCTACCTGACTAACAGCCTTCCTTTACTACATCCATAAACCTCCTCTGAGGTCTTCCTCTTTTCCTTCTGCCGCCTTTGTCTTGTTTCTAATGACTTTTATTTCTCTCATCTCCAGGGCATACCTCCACCTACTACCTACCACTCCTGACTTCCTCATCTGTAGTGCTCCTTCTCAGCATGAAGCTATACTGCTGCTCACCAATAGTCACCTCTCTTCTTAAAATAACAGCTCTTTCCTACACTGCATGCTCCTATCTGTGCTCTAAATCCTTCCCTACTCAATCCTCCAATGGGTCCATAAGTTACAAACTGAACACCATGTTGTATTTGATAAGACCTGGAAGTGGAGACTGAGACCATAAACTCATTAGGAAAGTATTTACTGAGGTGAGAGATAAGTTGCGTAATAGGCTCATTTTCTCATAGACTTCCATACAATCGGACCCCAGATATCGCCCCCTATAGGACATTAAGAAGATTGCAGGTTGAATGCACTTCAACAGTGGCTACATCAAAGACCTGCAGTTGGAGAATGTCGTTTTTAATTGATTACCTGAACCTATGTCTGCTGTGCAGTTAATTGTACTAACAGACCATTCAAGAAGTCTGTGAATGAAATTCTTGGATTCTACTTGGATTCAGAACTAACGACCAGGTGTCTGTCTGTGTCCGTGTGATGCTCCTCAGTCTATGGATGCAGTCCAGAAATCAGTCTTCTATATACAATCAATTATTTTCGTTCTAAAACAAAGTAAATTAAATACTTTAAAATACTGCAGTGGGAAATGTAAGATCAAACGAGCGGCTCTGGATACTTCCTGGAACGACTCCCATTAAGTCATCAGGTGAACTCAGGTTCACACAGCTGAGTAAGTAGTAGTAGCTAGAAGCGATCACACTGACCATGAAACTTTCCCCCCAACTTCCCCCCATAATATTCTCATACAGAAGTGTGTTAGTGTTTTCACCTCATATATAAACACTGGCCCTGCTATGATGTCACAGGTGAGGCCTTCAGTCACATGACTGACCTCTGAGCTGGACCTGCAAGCTCAGATTGAACATAGTGACAAAGGCATTAAATGTGGTCCCCCCTCGCCCCCAGCTGTGAATCTTTTCTTCCAGTTTTCCCAGTTTGTACTCACTGGCTGGTGTGAAGTTCCTCGGCTGGTCGCAGCGTTGTTGTTGGTGTGGCGACTGAGCGACAGTTTCCTGCAGGCAGGGCAAAGTCTGCTCTGCGCCCTCCCTCCCTACACACACACACGCACACACACACGCACACACACACACGCAAGCCCGTTCAGCTATCTTAGTGAGGACATGGACGTAATGCTTTCCCTAGCCCCTAACCCTAACTATTAAAAATGAATGCCTAACCCTAACCCTTACCCTAAACCTAACCATAACCTAATTGTAACCCTGACACTAAAACCACATTTTGAGCCTCAAAAAGGCCTTCAAATTTGTGTGTGACTGTTGGCTCTCACAAGACAGCTAGACAGGAGCAGACACACACACACACACACACACTGTAATAACAGAGAGAGAGAGAGAGAGAGAGTGTGTGTGTGTTTGTGAGGAAAACTTTGAAAGCACGAACACGCAAAAGTCCTTATTAATTATTGACGTGCTTTTATGACAACGTTACCATGGATTCCAGGTAGGAAAATAAGCCAGCTGGACTTTTACCCTCCTAACACACACCGAAGACAGAGTTGCTAATGTTCAGGCTTTACATTTAAATACTCTCTCTCTTTTTGTGTTACAGCAAATGTGTGTGTGTGTGTGTGTGTGTGTGTGTGACAGAGAGAGCAGGTGATTAGGTCTTAATGTGGTCCTGGTTCCACCTGCTGTAGCAGGAAGTTACGGTGGCCCTGAGAGACCAAACGGACTGCAACTTCAGAAAATACTTGCAAAAAGAAAAATGCTACAAAAAGAAAAACACCTGCAAAAAGAAAAACACTTGCAAAATGAAAAATGCTACAAAAAGAAAAACACCTGCAAAAAGAAAAACACTTGCAAAATGAAAAATGCTACAAAAAGAAAAATGCTGCAAAAAGAAAAATGCTGCAAAAAGAAAAATGCTGCAAAAAGAAAAACACTTGCAAAAAGAAAAACACTTGCAAAAAAAAAAAATGCTACAAAAAGAAAAATGCTGCAAAAAGAAAAATGCTGCAAAAAGTAAAACACCCGCAAAAACAAAAACGCTGCAAAAACAAAAACGCTGCAAAAACAAAAACGCTGCGAAAGCACACAAGACAGAACGGAAATGTTTCTGGGGAGACAATAACCCGACGGACCAGTTGCACGAACCAAAACATGCTAACAAGTGCACTGGGACTGGGAGACACTTCAAAGAAGTGGAAGCAGGGTGGCCAAAGAGTAAACTTTTAAAAGTAAGTACTGAATATGATGTCACTTATTTATGTGCAAATGTTTAATAATGAAGAACATTAAAACATTACTGTTGGCCACATGCCGGCAAATTATGTGATATTAGTGATGTTTGTACTTTCAGCGTTTACTTTGTTGTAAAGCCTTTACTTTATACGCGGTTCGATAGTCGACCTTAATCTTACAGAGAATGTGATGATTTTGTGGATAATTAAAGTCAGTCATATATCCACAAACACAACAAGCTGAAAGTCAGTGATGCTGCTCGGTTTGCAGTCCTGAATATCATGGCACAAGCAGGATTCACTGCACTGTTAATGTTAGCTATGTTATATTGCTGCCTCTGTTAGATTTTAGTCTCATGAACAACATTAGCTAATTGTTATTTACTAGCTAATCTTAAATGACTGTTCAGTACAGAAATGAAGCCCAACAATCATGTTTTACAGTCCCGTAGTCTCAGCCTCAGATACTCAACTAATCAAAGTGATGTCATGACAAAAATGAATGACCAACAAAACATTTTTCTCCTTCATTTCTGTCACACAACACTGTATGTGATGTTTCTCGCGGTTAGTATCATGGTTGCTAGGCAACCTGAACAGTGCGACGAAGGCTAGACCGTCCCATTTCACAAGCCTCTCACTTCCGGACTTATAGTACACACCGTACGTAGTACGCACCGTACGTAGTACGCGTAGTGCGCGTAGTGCGCGTAGTGCGCATACTTCAAGCGTGCAGACCCTGAATTGGGACACAGCCCCTGAATTGGGATACAACCATGCATACATGTTTTGGTTCGTGCAACTGGTCTGTTGGGTTATTGTCTCCCCAGAAACATTTCCGTTGTGTCTTGTGTGCTTTTGCAGCGTTTTTGTTTTTGTAGCGTTTTTCTTTTTGCATTGCCTTATCTCAAGTTATCGCATTCACTAACTTATGTGTCCAAATTGCACACCCATCCCCCTCTGCTTTGAAGCAAGACCTGGCATGACAGTGCATTTATGACCCTATGGTTTAGCTGAGCATAAAATACAAGTATGCACACTAAAGCCTGTGCATACTTATAGTTGTAGCATATTCATCACCTTCATATTGTGTACATTGTAACATATCCATAATAGACCCATATTTTGTACCCTTATACCTTTAATAGACCAATTTTTGTAATATATCTATATTATTGCCCAAGCACTTTCTAATTTCCTCTTAAACTCGTGAGTGAGGGAGGGGGCTGAGTAGGCTAGGCCGGATGGCTCCTGGCCTAAGTCGGGCAATGGGAGTATGTGGTGGGAGTGTGTTTGTGGCTATCTTCACTTTTTTATTATTACTATTGTAAATATATAAATTCCTGCACTCTCTATAAGGCATTACCCACGACCTTTAGTGCTTTTTTGTTTTAACTGTGTCGTTTATTTGTTAAGTATTGTAGACTGCTATTCTTAGTCTTGATCGTTCTGCTGTAACACAAAAATTTCCATTGTGGGATCGAATTACCATGGAAAAAATAACTATGTACTTCATTTTTCAAACTGCATTTCACCTTATCTTTTTGTTAAATAAATAATGACACAGTATAATATGTTGTGTTCTTTTGTTTTGTTTTTTTGACACAAAAAGCACAAGATTTCAACGCAGCTTTATATGTAATTTGGAGATGTAATAGGATAAGTTAAATATGTTTTTCCACAATGTTTAAATGAGCACTAAAATCTTCTAGTCAGATGTTCTTAGTTCATCCAAGGTCTCGGCTGAATTTCAGAGGTGATCATGCCTTTGCAACTGCAGCACCTAGACTCTGGAATAACCTTCCTGTTGATATTCGTACTTCCGAGTCTATTCAGTTTTTTAAACCATGTCTTAAAACTCCCCTTTTTACTTTGGCTTTTGAATCAAATAAATTTGACTATCATCCGGCTTGCTTTTTATATTCGTCACCTGTGCTGTTTGTTGGTCTGTTTGTTTACTAATGTTTTGTATTTAATTTTTTATTTTCTTTTTGGCTGATTGTGAAGCACTTTGGTCAACACTGTTGTTTTCAAAATGTGCTATAGAAATAAATTTTGATTTGAAATGCAAAAAGTTTTTTTCCCCTCAGCCATAAAAGGCTAATGGGGTATTGGGGAATGGGGGAACCTAAGTTTGTGAATGCGCTGACCTGATAATTTTCTATTAATTATGAAGATTACCATATTTTTTGGGCCATAAGGGCTACGAGATTATAAGGCACACTGTGGATGAATGGGTCTGTATTTATACATAAGGCGCACTGGATTATAAGGTGCATTAAGCGAAACAAAAGAGTCAGATACAATAAGTCAAACTTTACTCAACTCATTCTTCTTGCTTCTTGCTTCTTCCACTTCCGTACCATTGCTTCATTAATGTTGAATTCTCACACGGCTGCTCTATTCCCATGTTGTTGCAGTATATTAATGACTAACTTCATATTGTTCTCCTGACTGAAGTTTGGTCCGTTTATAGCATCCTGCCATGCGATTGCATTTGTCCCTAACCATCGGAAAACCTCCCATTAACTTTTATCGAGTGGAAAAAAGTTAGCATTCATCCTCCAGCTTCACTGTGTTATAGCTGTGTAGCTAGCAATCACGTAGCACATTATTATATATCAGCTTCAGTAACCCTACAAACATCAATGCTATTTAGTTTTCTGTATTTATTTATGTTGGAAGTGATAGCAAAGCTGTACGTTTTAATTTTTTTCAGAAATCTCTCAGTCAAAACATAGTATATCATGTTTAGGTGTAAGCTAGGGCCGGGAAATGATTTTTCAGGCAACTCATTCAAAGCCCATGGCCAGACACATGGTGATGCGAAAAAACTCTGGAGCGGATAATGGCCCGATTCTATTGGCCTGGCATCTGGACGTGCGCCGCCGATGCTCGTTGTGTCTGGAGTGTCAGCTGGTTAGCCAGCCGGCCATCCCGAAGGCGCCTTTGTGCCCATTACCCCTCATGGAGGTCCCGTTTGACCATATCGGTATGGACCTCATCGGGCCATTTCACCGGAGTGCACGCGGGTATCTCTTCGTATTAGTCCTGGTGGATTATGCGACACGATACCCGGAAGCAATACCACTGCACACCATTTCCGCGAGAAGTGTGGCACAGGCACTGTTTCAGGTTGTCTCCCGGGTTGGTATTCCGAAAGAAATACTGACCGACCAGGGCACATTGTTCATGTCTCGCACACTGAGGGAACTGTACGGGTTGTTGGGCATTAAAGCTGTTCGGACCAGCATCTACCACCCTCAGACCGATGGGTTGGTGGAGCGGCTGAATAAAAACCCTGAAGTCCATGATCTGTAAGTTCATTCACGAGGATGAACGCAATTGGGATCGCTGGTTAGACCCTCTGTTGTTCGCAGTGCGGGAGGTGCCCCAGGCCTCCACGGGATTTTCTCCCTTTGAACTGTTGTACGGCAGAAAGCTGCGGAGGGTGCTCGACCTGATTAAGGAAAACTGGGAGGAGGGTCCGAGCACTGCAAAAACTGAAGTTCAGTATGGGCTGGACCTGAGAGCAAAGTTACACACACTCTCTCACGGGAGAATTTGCTCCAGGCCCAGCAGCAGCAACAACACCTGTACAACAGAACTCAGGCAATTTTCAGTTTAGAAATCGGGAAACTTCTGATCTTTGTTCAGTCTACATTATTTGTTCATTATGATCAGATAATGTAGAGCATGCCGTTCATGTCTTGGTCTCGTCGCTGTCTCCTGTTTGTCTGGGTTTGTTACATGTGCCTTCCTGTGAAGTCTGTCTTGTCTCTTGGGCTACGTCCACACGTACCCGGGTATCTTTGAAAACGCCAATTTTTCTATGCGTTTGCACCTTTCGTCCACACGTAAACTGCGTTTTTGGTCACTGAAAACTGAGATTTTTTAAAACGCCTGCGAGGGTGGAGATTTTCGAAAACTCATTTTTTGCATTTACTTGTAGACGAGGAAAACTGAGTAAACGCAGTGTCAAAGGTGTGCACCTTTTTTGACGTCACACTGTGAAACATTGTTTTGGCGAAATGAATTTCTACAATGGGGACTTAGACACAATACTGTTACTGTTAATTGTACTCTCTGCAGTGTTTAAATGCTTACATATACACACACAGTTACTGTCCCTCCACACATAGGAGTCGGTTCTGCTTCTATGCCCCATCTTTGTTTGCTATTTCCCACCGAGGCTTCTAGACTTCTGATTGGCAAACATTTCTATGCGGTTATGAATATATCGCCACCTGTTGCTTTGGCATGTTCCTAGCAGCGTTTTCCTTCAGTTTTGCATTTCCGTGTGGACGGGATTATTTTTTAAAACGAAAACGGAAAATCTCCGTTTTCAAAAATACCCGTGTACGTGTGGACGTAGCCTTGGTGTTGTTGAATGTTTCCCCGGTCATGTCTCTGTCTGTCTCTCTCTCACCCCTTGCCCTCCCTCCTCCCTTGCTCTCTCACCCTCGCTCATCATGCTCTTTCGTCCTGCTCTCTTCCCCTCTTACATCCCTCGCTCTCTATGTTCCCTGGGTTGTGTCAGATCCTATCTCAATTTGTGTCTTCCCCGTATTTCCTTTATCCCTTTAATAGTCTCTTGCCTGGTGTGCATCATATTCAGTTTTTATGTCCCCTGTCTCGTTTGTGAGATTGTGTCCAGCTGTGCTTCCCAGGTGTCTCCTCTTAGCCATGATTCCCTCGTTTGCCCTTGTGTGTATTTATGTTTGCATCTACCTCTGTCTTCAATCACAGTCTCCCTCATTCCCTGGCTGTGTGTTCCACCTGTTTATATAGTTTTCCTACGCCTTCAAAAAAAAAAAAAAAAAAGCTGTTTTTGAGTTAAGTCCTGCGTATGAGTCTGCATTTTGGGCCCTCAATCCTGCCTGCTTCACACCACCAAATGACACTCTGTTTAAAAAAGATTCTATGTGTATTACTCAGCAAGCAGTGCAGAGTTTGAATGGAGCTGATGTGGGTGAGGGGACTTGCCCAGTTCTGGCTGCATCAAAGTCCAGGTTTTTTCCTTGCCTTCTCTGATAAGAGCTGGGGCCCTGAGTAGTGATTTTAAAATAGTTTAAACTTAAAAATCATGCCATTGCATTTTCTTCTTTTCAGTCTCATTCTTAACCTCTTAAGCCCCAACGCCCCCTGATACGGGGGCAAAAAGCAGGAGATCAGGTAGGCTTGGGGCTTAAGAGGTTAATATAGAAAATTCCATTCCATTATCATTAACATTCAGTCACATATGAGTAGGCTTCACTTCATGTGTCATCCATTTTATGCTATTTTACTTCAATTTCATTAGTACATTCTTGTTTACTCATTCAGTTTAGCAGTAAACCAAAACCAAACCCAACCAAACAAACCCAACCAAACAAAACCAAACCCTTTAAACCAAATACTTTCATATCTTTAAAACTCTGTGTTTGTCAATCACAATTTACTCAAAACAATTTCTTTTTACTAAATTGTACACCTTAAAAGTCAGAGACTCAGAAATCAGTGTGTGTGTCTGCTCTCATTCATGCACTTCCTTACATGCACACACACACCTTTATCTTATCTCTACCTTACCTTATCTCTTTTGATTAACCTCTTAAGCCCCAAGCCTACCTGATCTCCTGCTTTTTGCCCCCGTATCAGGGGGCGTTGGGGCTTAAGAGGTTAAGAACAAAGAATAAAGTTACTGTTAGTAAAAGCACACAAAGAAACTCTATTATAGCACACTATAATCACATATAAGACTGGAGGTTGTGCTTTTTGACCCTGTTTTGGACGTAATGAAATTTCAATCTCTCTATGTCCCAGTCATTAAAATATAATTAATATAATTTATTATACTTTTTATATTTCACTATGAAATATAAATGTATAAAAACTATAAATACATTTTCCATTACATATTCAATCAATTGATATTTGCATTCAAATAATGAAATACTTTAGTAATGTCTAAATGAGTAAAACAATTAAAAATAAATTCAATTTACTAATGCGTCCATTATTGCACAATTCATTATTAAAGTATATACTAGTGTATATATAGTACTGTATATATATATATATATATATATATATATATATATATATGTAAAAAAAAAAGAATAATAATAAAAATAAAATAAAAATACACATGACATATAATGTAATTGCAAGGAGGTATTTCTGTAGTCTATAGATTACTAGATAGTGGAAAAGGGGTGGGATTAAATAAGCATATGCTTCTTCCTGCTCCTTTTTGAACATGAAAGTTATTTGTAGTTGTGGTTGCTCGTTTTCCTTTTGCTTTGCTTTGTTTATTTGTCTCTTTTAATTCTATGTTGTTGTACTTTTTTAACATGTTCAAAATAAAGATTCAATCAATCAATCAAAGTGCAAAATGTTTTATTTGATAGATTTGACCCTGATAATGAATAATGATTACAGTATTTAAGCTTATGATTTTTAGGTAGATCAACATTTACAAATACCAGAAAAGATATGTGTAACAATGACCATGCATAGCTGACTATAATGTGAGCCGCACCAAATACAATCATTGCCATTATTAGTAAATACATGCGTTGCCTTTAAAATTCACACCTTTAATTTTGACACAGGCCCTGCAACAACTGCCTTACAGCAAGATTAGTTTTCATTTTTATTTTTAAATATTTTTTAACAACAAAGATAGCATATTGACATGTAGCAATCCTGCATTACAGTAGTATTATGATGTTAGTGAACAAAATAAAACTAATGTTTTACTCAGTGCAACTTTTTCAGTGTTCATGTTGATTAAAATTTACAGGATTGTATGTGGAATCCATCCATCCATTTGCTTCCGCTGATCCTTTTCAGGGTCGCGGGGGGCGCTGGAGCAGCTGTCATAGGGCGAGAGGCGGGGTACACCCAGGACAGGTCGCCAGTCTGTCACAGGGCTAACACACAGGGACAGACAACCATTCTCGCTCATATTCACTCCTGCATTCACACCTATGGGCAATTTGGATTAACCAATTAACCTATCCCCACTAATTACATGTCTTTGGATGGTGGGAGGAACATATCGTTGTTGTCCTTATATTAATAAGTTAAAACTGTCAACATTTCATGATGAACAACGAGACAGCAGGAGGACAGCTGCAGTTTAACAGCTTCAATTCACTGACAGGAAACAACATTAGAAACATCATCATCCTCAACTCATCTGCTGCACTGACACTGACACCTTCAACGGACACACCTTCACTTTATCCCATGTATAAATATATGGAAACATCCTGTGAGTGAAAGTGTGTGTGAAGGTGTGTATGTGTGTGTTAGTATCAGGATCAGAGAACGACAGCTTTCCTCTGTTCCAGTCCAGATTCACTCTGATCCTCTGGAGCTTCTCTACTGAGAGAGGAGTGAGAGGAGCTGATGGTGAGGATGCTGAGTATTTGCCTAAACTGAAACCGATTTTCCATATTCCAGATCTTATCAGTCCCTTTCTCTGGGTAGATTCTGCTAACACACCCAGTTCCCACCCTGTACTGTCTCCAACTTCAACATCCCATCTGTGAGTCCCTGAGTTAAAGCCCTCAGAGCCCAGGATAGAGCTGTAGTAATCAAACCTCTCTGGATTATCAGGAAGCTGCTGCCTCTCTCCTCCTCGTCTCACACTGGTCAGATCTTCAGACAGAATGAGTTGTGGATGAGCAGTGTTTGGGTCCAGAATGAGAGGAGTGTAGGAGACCATGTCCTTCTTATTATTCCAGATGTTGAAGGTCAGGTTGCCCAGATGTTTGGCCTGGTCTATCAGAGCTCCTGAGGGCAGCTGTGGATCATCCAGCAGGGGGCAGCGCTGGACTCTTTCCACTGCAGCCTTGTAGTTGTGCAGGAATGAGACGTCTTCAGCTCTCAGCTCCTCCTCTGTGGCTCTGACTGTGTCTGAAAGAGCTGCTATCTCTCTGCTCAGAGCCTCCATCTTCTCCTTCATCATCCCACTCTTCTGCTCCTCTTCCTCCCTCAGTGCAGCCAGCCTGGCCTCCTCTTCCTCTGCTAGAAACTGGTGAAGCTTCTTAAACTGCTCCTTAATCTGCCTCTCTGTGTGTCGGGCCTGGACCTTAATGTGTTCTGCTGTTTGATCAAACTTCACTTGAACTTCTTCACAAACCTTTAACTTCTTCTTTAAGGGCTCCAGAGTTTCCTGAAGTTCCTTCTTGTGTTGTTGTGCAGCTTCATCGATGGGTCTGAATCTGTGATTGGTGTGTTTTTCTGAGTCTCTGCAGACGACACACACTGGCTGCTGATGGTCCAGACAGAAGAGTTTGAGTTTCTCAGAGTGCAGACTGCAGAGAGCCTCTGAAGCTCTCTGATCTCTCTCCTGTAAGAACGACTCACACAGGTTCTTTAAAGCCAGATTTAAAGGTGATTCATCCTTTGAAGATCTTCTCTTACAAACTGGACACTCGTGTGTTGGTCTCTCTCTCCACCATCTCTTCAGACAGTCTTTACAGAAGCTGTGGCTACATGACAGAAGAACAGGATCTCTGAAGACCTCCCGACAGACCGGACAGCAGAGATCCTCCTCTGATCTGGAAGCCATTGAGTCTGTGAGTGAAGCTGAAAACAGCAGACAGGAAGTACAGTCAGTCCTGGCTCCCCTCCCTCCTCTACCACCTTCACTGAAACTTCCTTTGAGTCGTGTTTTTGCTCAAACTCACATTCAGTGTGTGGAGCGTCAGCAGCTTGAAGCAGCAGTGTTGGAGTTTTCCACTTTTCTCTCCTGTAGCTGGACTCACTCAGAGGAAGCTGCTAGTTTGGTCTGAGCTCAGTCTGATCGTCTGTGCGTCTCTCTTTACTGAGGAAGAGCAACAGCTTGTTTCCTGGTTTGTCGCAGTTTACTGATGTCAGGGGCGGAGCTCTGTTCACCTCCCTTGGCTGTCAAGAGTTTTGCGTCAGCCATAAATAAAGGTGTGTTTCATCACAGAGTTCACTTGTTTACCTAACAGCAGCTGTAAAACAGTTCAAAGCATTAAGCTCAGAAAATAATGTGTCACTTCATGTAGTTGTTTGGGAGGCTTTATTTTGAAAGTTCTTCAGCCTGCCTCGATATTTGGCAGATTCTCTAGCTGCTGGTGTGTAATACAAACACAGGGGATTTCATTTGTTTGCTGGGATGCAAATTTTTCTTCTACCTTTAACTCTCACCAACCCAGTTTGCCTTTACTGGTTCTGCAAATGTATAGACATAGTACATTGTTACACATCTGTACAGTCTCACACAGCTCTTGATAGGCGCACTGCATTATGGTTAGTGGCCGGGCTTGTTTACTCCTGCTAGAGCTGAGCTTTTATTGAGAGACTCCTTCTTGTGGTGTAAGGGAGGGATAACTACCCTTCCAGCACTTTGTCTTATTGGAGACTGGGGCACACATTATTTTACAACAACCAAAAAAAAATAACATATTTGAACAATATGAACATTTCAACCAAATATTATATTGTAACTAAAAGATTGTGGGGGTGGGGGTGTCTTGTTTTTGTCCTTAATACCTCTCTTGTCCTTACATATGTATACTTATCAGTATCTTGGAGTAAAATTGTTAATTGCTCATATTATTTATATTCAGCAACTACAACTTCAAAGTTTAAGTAAAACATGATAGTAGTAATTTACTATTAGTGCGCGTGAAGAGCGCGCAGCCTCACTGGAAATCTTTCATTTCTGCACATTTCTGCGGTTAATGGACACAAACTCACAGCGGAGCAACCTGGAACATTTGCTGGTAAGTGGACTGAGAGCAAACTGTTAATGTAATGTTAACCATGTGTCACCCATTCTGTAACTTTCTCAAGAACTAAAGTTGCATAGTACCTGAACTTTCATTCTTAAGCTGTTTGCCCATTGTCAGTACCAGTCAGATTGCCTTATTTTATTTTTTTATTTGAGACTATTAAAAGAAACATAACTCGTAGTTAATACTTTGTCCTACAATTTGATTTGTAATAAGCATATTTTTTCTCAGTAGTGAGTATGTTGCAGAATGTCTCTGTGTGTTGAGCCTTTTTTTCTGTTTATATCTTTTGTCATCATGGAACAACCTGTTCATTGGAGACAACGGTGCTTTTGCCTATCAGTACAAATAATAAAAAGGTTGTTCCATGTTCTTTTGTATGCATGAAATCCGTTAACACGTCACCAGAGATGGGCAGTAACGTGTTACAAGTAACTCATTACTGTAATGCGATTACTTTTTTCACGTAACGAGTAAAGTAAGGGATTACTATTGCAAAAAAGGTCATTAGATTAAATTGGTACACCCCAAATCTCCACCATGAAAAGAAAAAACAAAACTGATAGTTACTGCTTTACTGCGCTACTAAAACCGTTAATTTGTTTTTTGTGAGTGTCCCATAACAATGACATAAGTGAGTGCGACCTTCGTGGCAACACCTGTGTGCAGATCAACAATGGATAATATATCAAGTGCAGGAGAGAGTATGACGTCCAGCGTTTAAAGTGTGGATGAACTGACCTTACTTTGAGTTTGATTGCGTAAAAAGTGACAAAAACATCAGCGTCCGCTGTTCACTGCATGGGAAGAAAACTTCTTTTTACAGCGAAAAACCCCTAGACCTCAGAGGAAGCACCGAGTGCGCTACAACATAATTGGAAATTCACAGTGTGTGAAGGTGTGTATGTGTGTGTTAGTATCAG
Source organism: Neolamprologus multifasciatus (assembly GCF_963576455.1). Taxonomy (NCBI): domain Eukaryota; kingdom Metazoa; phylum Chordata; class Actinopteri; order Cichliformes; family Cichlidae; genus Neolamprologus; species Neolamprologus multifasciatus. Next base: position 5,166,507 of record NC_140441.1, on the reverse strand, counting down.
GATCAGAGAACGACAGCTTTCCTCTGTTCCAGTCCAGATTCACTCTGGTCCTCTGGATCTTCTTCTCTACTGAGAGAACAGTGGGTGGAGCTGATGGTGAAAATGATGAGTATTTACCTTCATATAACCCTATTCCCCATAATCCGGAACGTACACTTCCCTTTCTCTGCACAGACTCTGCTAACACCCCCAGTCCCCACCCTGTATTATCACCAACCTCGATATCCCAGCTGTGAGTCCCTGAGTTAAAGCCCTCAGAGCCCAAGACACAACAGGAATAATCAAACCTCTCTGGATTATCAGGAAGCTGCTGCTTCTCTCCTCGTCGTCTCACACTGGTCAGATCTTCAGACAGGATGAGGGTTGGATGAGCAGTGTTTGGGTCCAGAATGAGAGGAGTGTAGGAGACCATGTCCTTCATGTTCTTCCAGATGTTGAAGGTCAGGTTTCCCAGGTGTTTGGCCTGGTCTATCAGAGCTCCTGAGGGCAGCTGTGGACCATCCAGCAGGGGGCAGCGCTGGACCTTAATGTGTTCTGCTGTTTGATCAAACTTCACTTGAACTTCTTCACAAACCTTTAACTTCTTCTTTAAGGGCTCCAAAGTTTCCTGAACTTCCTTCTTGTGTTGTTGTGCAGCTTCATCGATGGGTCTGAATCTGTGATTGGTGTGTTTTTCTGAGTCTCTGCAGATGAGACACGCTGGCTGCTGATGGTCCAGACAGAAGAGTTTGAGTTTCTCAGAGTGCAGACTGCAGAGAGCCTCTGGTGTTCTCTGATCCCTCTCCTGTAAGAACGACTCACACAAGTTCTTTAAAGCTCGGTTTAAAGGTGGTTCTTCCTTTGAAGATCCTCTGATATTTTCTTACAAATTGGACAGTGTTGTGTTGGTCTCTCTCTCCACCATCTCTTCAGACAGTCTTTACAGAAGCTGTGGCTACATGACAGAAGAACAGGATCTCTGAAGACCTCCTGACAGACCGGACAGCAGAGGTCCTCCTCTGATCTGGAAGCCATTGAGTCTGTGAGTGAAGCTGAAAACAGCAGACAGGAAGTACAGTCAGTCCTGGCTCCCCTCCCTCCTCTACCACCTTCACTGAAACTTCCTATGAGTCGTGTTTTTGCTCAAACTCACATTCGTTGTGTGGAGCGTCAGCAGCTTGAAGCAGCAGTGTTGGAGTTTTCCACTTTTCTCTCCTGTAGCTGGACTCACTCAGAGGAAGCTGCTAGTTTGGTCTGAACTCAGTCTGATCGTCTGTGCGTCTCTCTTTACCCAGGAAGTTGAACAACCTGTTTTCTCGTTTCTCTTATGTGAGTGACATGATGGGCGGAGCTTCATTCACCTTCCTTTTACAAAGCTGTTGCATCACCCAAAAAAAAAAGGGTGTGTTTCATGCAAGAGTTCAGACATTTACCTGCCAGCAGCTGTGAAACACATCACATTATGAAGATCAGAAAATAAAGTGTATTTCACTGCACCTACCCACCCTCACCACCTGAGTTCTGCCAGTGAGGAAGTCCAACACCCATGCACACAGGTGACTGCTGAGGCCTAGATACTTCAGCTTTGTGAACAGTCTGCCGGGCACTATTGTGTTGAACGCTGAACTGTAATCAACAAACAGCAATCTCACATAGTTACCCTGTTTCTTGTCCATGTGACTGAAGGTGGTGTGCATGACATCGGCAATGGCATCCTCTGTGGTTCTGTTGGGAGGGTAAGCAAACTGGAGTCAATCTGTGGTGTTTGCAATGGTGGAGAAGATGATATTCTTCAACAGCCTCTTGAACACCTTCATAACCACTGAGGTCAGTGCAACTCGCTGGTAGTCATTCAGGCATGAGGGCTTGTTGTTCTTGTGCATAAGGATGATGGTGGATCTCTTGAAGTATGTGGGGACCACAGACTTAAACAGGGACTTGTTGAAAATCAAAGTGAAAACACCTGCTAACTGTTTAGCACAGCACTGCGCTGGTCCAGTCGACCCGCCATCTGCCCCGGGAAGGAACAAGCATTGAAAGCGTTTGGAAAGGGAGGGGGGATGAGTGTGTATCAGTGTATGTGTGTGTGTGTGTCCAGAGTTCAGCTGAGACATTGTCTTTCGCCCTGCCAGGCTAAGGAAACAGTCTTCCAGCCAACCCAGGTGGCCTTGCATAAGATAGGAAGAACAGTCTATGCACAGTCTGTTATCATGGTGTTTTTGTTCAGCTCCAGCCTTGAGATCACAGCTGGCGCCGAAGTGATAGCCGCATGAAGTGATGGTGGTTTTTACTTTAGTGCGAACAACTCATGTGAATTTCAAAGCTGTTCTAACAGTCCGACACTGGTCTCTAAATCTCCTGTTGGAGAGCCGTGAGCTTCTCCATGATGTTCTCCGTATGTGTTGTTTGTACTCCAGGTTGAGGAACATGGCGTTGTGGTTAGACTCCCCAAAAGCCCGGTATGAAACAGCCTTGTAGCTCTGCTTGTATAGCGTGTAGCAATATTCCAATATCCTGTCTCCCCTCATCAGACATGTGACATGTTGGTAAAGGTTCGGCATGACTTGTCTGAGGTTCGCTTTATTAAAGTCTCCTGCTACAATGAAGGCTGAACCCGGATCCCTGTTTTGAAACGCACTCAGCACATCATGTAGATCGGAGAGAGCCATACCTGTGTCCACTTGGTGGGATCTAGACCACTGTGGCAATTACTGAGGTGAAGAAGAAGAAAGGGCGACACTTAATACTAAGGTTGCTGCTGCTAAAATATAAGCAGACACAACTGACAGATCCTGGTAGAACTCCCTCCTACGCATGCTGAGTTTCAGTGCATACACGCGACGTAAATATATGTGTGGATGTTCAAGCTATTTAATTGAATTTTAGACCAAACAATCCCTTGTTGCTTTAACCTAAGCATTTAACAATAGTATTCTGTTAGTAGTTTGGAAATTTTAACATTTTTATACACATTTCTTGTAATCGGAAGGTTTCCGGTTCGAGCCCCGGCTCCAACAGTCTTGGTCGTTGTGTCCTTGTGCAAGACACTTTACCCATTGCCTACTGGTGGTGGTCAGAGGGCCCGGTGGCGCCAGAGGACACTCCGTAGGATACAGTCGAATGCCTTCTCCAAGTCCACAAAACAAATATAGACTGTTTGGGCAAACTCCCATACACCCTCAAGTATCCTCGAGAGGATAATGAGCTATCTTCCGCGACCAGGACGAAAACCGCATTGTTCTTCTGAGGTTTGACTAACGGATGGATGTCCTTTCCAGCACCCTGTCATAGACTTTTCCAGGGAGCCCGAGGAGTGATTCCCCTATACTTCGAATTAAGAATGGGAACCTCTTCCAATCCAGAGGTATCGCCCCTGATCTCCACGTAACATTGCAGAGTTGTGTCAACAAGGACAGCCCTACAACATCCAGAGCCTTCAGCAACTCAGGGCGGACCTCATGCACCCCAGGGCCTCTGCCACCAAGTTGTTTAACTGCCTCATTGACTTCACCTCCTCCACAGAAGACGTGCCAGTAGAATTAAGGAGGCACTCGAAGTATTCCTTCCACCATCCGACAATTTTCTCAGTCAAAGTCAGCAGCGCTCCAACCGCACTATACACAATGCAGGTAGAGCACCACTTTCCCTCCTTAGTTGCCTGATGGTTTCCCAGAATCTCTTTTTTCATGGCCTCTCTGAACTCCTCCCACACCGGAATTTTTGCATTTAGCCATTGCCCGAGCCGCATTCTGCTTTGTCTGTCGGTACCTATCAGCTGCTTTCAAAGTCCCACAGGCTAACCAAGCCCAATACTTCAGCCTGGTGGCTCTACCATTTGGTTTGGGGGTTACCACCACAACAGGCACCAACCACCTAGTGACCGCAGCTCAGTGCAGAGACTTTGGCAATGGAGGTGCTGAACACGGTCTGTTTGGACTCAATGTCCCCAGTCTCCTTCTGAATACTCTTGAAGTTCTGCTCTAGGTGTGCGTTAAAGATCTCGCAGACCATTGCTTCTACCAGGCATTCCAAGCATACCCCCACTATATGTTTAGGTGCGCCAGGTCTGTCCAGCGTCCTTCCTCGCTACCTGATCGAACTCGCAACCAGGTGATGATCAGTTGACAACTCAACTCCAGTCTTTACCCAAGTGTCCAGAACATATGGCTGCAGGTCTGGTGATATGATTACAAAATCTATCATTGACCTGCACGCTTGAGCACCCACCCCTTTCCTGATGAGTGCCCAAAGTGCCCTTTTGTTGAGGCAACTTTTAAAAAATGTTTTATTTATTTATTTTTTATGTGTGTGGGCATGCGGAGTCCTGTCTGTGCCCCTCAACAATAATATATACTATTAATCACAGTTTTGCTAAATAAAAGGATCTGGCTTGCATCAGTCACATGATCACATTTAACCAATGATCGCCCTTGACTGCAGAACGCGCTGGTTACGAGCCGGGAACGAGCTCACAAAGAGCACGCGCATTTTTTGCAGTCTGGAGCTGTAGGAGAAACAAGTTAACTCAGAGACACAGACTGATGCGACAAAACCAGTAAGTAGGTGTACAGCGTACACTGTAGTGTATAGCACACAGGAGTATTAGCTTATTACGTACACGTTGGTAAGTTGTCTTGTTGCAACTGACGAACTGAAACACATAATCGTGCTGTGTTTGCAACAGTGCGACAAACATTACCTGTCCTTTTATTAACTGCACATGTAGTGCTGGTCATAGCTGCTAGCTCACTGGGTAAGGCTGTCATGGGTCTATAGCTCTATCCACCATTTTAGTGAAAATATTTAGTTTTAAAGTAAGTTTCCGGGCTTTTCCTGCCTTTCTGGGGGGATTATATTTCACTAAAAAACGATCTAATATGCATGTCCACATAATTACGCATTATTATATTTTTAAAAAACACACGCTGTATTTTAAAGAACATACATTAAGAAGCAGATTATATTAGATTTATATTTTAAATAAGACAAAATTTGGATTTTACAGCAGTAAAATTATTGTATCTCTACAGTTTAAAAATGTAATAAGCTTTGCTCCTGCACAGAGTGGATAGTGAAAGAAATAGAATCATCATAAATACATTATTTCATATTTATTACTTCCCCCTCCTCATTGCTTTATTATTGTAGCTCTAGTAATAAATAATAATGTAAGGATTCTGGATCAGCACCGTGATGCCCATAGTATATACAGTATTCTGAAGAAGGTCTAAAACGTCACTGTGTGTGCGTGCATGTGTGTGTTTTATGTATGTGGATTTTTTTTTAAATTATTACTCATGATATAACATTGTCCAGACATGCCTGGTAAGGACATGAGGAGGAAACAGTAGGAGCTGTGTGAGGCTACTAAAGGCAGTGCTATAACATTTTTCTGGCATCATTTTATTATAGATTAAGTGCAAGAGTTGTTAGGTGTGAATAATTATTTATTATTATTGCAATAGCAAGTTCTCAGATAGACAGCAAGTGTAGAGTGATATATGAAATGATGGGATGGAAGGAAGAAGAGAAGCAAATAGTGATCCACAGGCAGAGCCTAATTTATTTCTCACAGTGTTTTGTTGCCTTATGGTTCCAAGCGCTGTCACCAATCTTTGCATTTTGTTATTATCTCATGACACTTGTTTAATCAGCTACCATCTCTCCTATGGACTTTTTAATGTCTACAGTCTCAGGTGTCTGTGAAGGTTCTCAGTCATCCAGGTCATCGTAGTCTAAGGAGCTTGCAAAGAAAAGCGTCTGGACTTCTTTAAGTTGCTTGAAGACGTTTCACCTCTCATCCGAGAAGCTTCTTCAGTTCTTAGGTCAAATGGTGGGGAGTCCCAGATTTAAACCTAGTGGGAGTATCCCCCCACAGAGGGACAAAAGGACCCCCTGATGATCCTCTAATCGCCTGAGCCAAGGTGTGAAACTGGGTGTGGGTCCCAATCAGCCAGAGTTTCGGGTGAGCTCATTGTGAAACCTGGCCCCACCTTATCATGCGAATTCCTGAGGTCAGATGGCCCAGGATGTGAGTGGGCATTAAGGCGTCTGGGGAGGGAACTCAAAACTGGATTATAGATGGCAGACAGTTGGTGTCGTAAACCACCGCCTCTGTTCAAAGATGGTCACTCACAGTGGACATAGATGCTTCTTTCACTCCTCTTTCAAACCATCTGTCCTCTCTGTCCAAAATGTGAACATTGGCATCCTCAAAAGAGTGTCCTTGTTTGTCCTTGATTGTTCATATTGTTTCTTTTCAAACATTATTCTCAAAAATAATTTCACAGATAAACAAAGAAAACACAGAATTAATAATTTGAAAAAAAAACTACACCTTTCTGATGTATAGTAATACAGTATTTACAGGTATTAGCAGAAACACAAATATTCTACCACCAGTTCAGGCTCTTTCTGTGTGGAGTTTGTATTTTCTCCCTGTGTTTTTGTGGGTTCATTCTAGGTACTTTGGCTTCCACTGACATTTCAAAGATATGCAGTTAGTGGGACTAGGTTAACTGGCAATTCTAAATTGTCCATAGGTGTGACTGTGAGTGCCAATAGTTGTACGTCTCTCTGTGTTAGCACTATTGCAGATTGGTGACCTGTCCAGCGTGTAACCCACCTCCCGCCCCTGCAACCCTGAACTGTTGGTCAGCAGAAGTATTGTAACATTCCAATTTTTGGTCCTCACCAACATATCTAAACATGGTGTACACACACACACACAAATATATATATATATATATATATATATATATATATATATATATATATATATGTGTATGTATGTGTGTGTATATATGTATATATGTATATACATATATACATATTGATTAGAATAAGTCCCTGGGTCAGAGAGTCCCGAACCAATTTAGAATCACTAGAGGAACAATTAATAACAACATTAGATTATCAAGGCTAGGGAGAGAGGTGTTTTGGTTTTCTGCCTTACAGAGAAAGGAATAGACACCAGACGAGGTCACTGAGATATGAGGATCCTTCGCAGCAGAGACAGACGTAGAGACTGCCAAGACAGCAACTGGGTGAAGTGTCATGGCGTTTGGGCTCCGACTAGTCACCTCAAGAAGATGGATCCCATAAACACAGCAATAACCATGAAGGGGCTGGCGAAAAACCAGGAACACCAGACCAACGAGGTTCGAGAGGCTCTTGGTAAAAAGGGGGACACGGCGGTGACCCCAGAATACACAGATCTTTGTTTGAAATCGGGTCAGAATAATCCCCTGATCTGTGCAACGACTGAAGGGTGGTCTAACCCCGCAGGTCGAAGACAGAAGAGCAGAGAATCACCCAACTGGAAGATACTGGTAGCTGCAGCAATAAAATAAAGATTAAAAGCTCCTCGGACAGAGGTTCTAGTCTAAGTACATTTGAAAGGTATAAGGTGGCACCAAGATGGGGGTGGGAAACTGCAATGTGAAAATAAAGCTGTGGGAGAACTGGAGAGTGATGGGAGTGTCATCTGTAACTACTGTTGTTGTTGTAATCATTGTTTTTCTTGCATTTGAACTGCCCAAACACAGGGGTCATCCCACATATGGTCCACTCATTAAAGGGGGACAGAGGGCCTTAAGGGCAAGAAGAGATGGACCTCGTAATGTTAGATTGCAAGACGTAAGTGATCTCTTTAAAAAGAGATCAAAAGGTGGAATTGTGGGATTATAATATTATCTTATAACATGTTATACCCCTGATTAATGATTGTGAAATTATTATGTAGTTTTAGTTTGCAGTATTTTTCTGAATTAGAAGAAGGTGATAACTATTAGAGTTATTAAACTGATTTGCAATACATTAGACTGCTGATTCAGTGTGAATGAATGATATTGTTTATGATGCATTATACTGCTGAGTTATAAGAAATACTGCTTTCAGAGAGTTAGGACTTTGCTTTTTCTGATAGTACAGGAGACAGAGCACATTCCACGGGAGACTACACTCCCACCGTTGTTGAAGGTAGACAAAATAGGGAGCCAAGGCCATAAGTCAGGCTCGCTAGGAGTTAGAAAGAATGTGAATGTTTAGGTTTTGACGACTAGGTGGGGGCCATCAGAGGCTATAAGAGTTTGAGTAACCCTCCACCATTTTGAGATTTGCTGTGTCCCTCTGCATGCATGTCTCCCCATCCGGATGGTTTATGCTCAAAAGTGTTGAATTGTATGTAATAAAGTAATTGTTGATTGAGCATTTATACACCGAGTATTGTCCTTCCTTCAGCCCAAAGATCGAAAGAATTGGGAGGATTTAACACTACCCAGGCATTATAGTGAAAGGGTCATTATTAGACTTACCATTATATAATTTACCATTATAGTCTCATATTGTATTTATAAATTTTTAAGTAAGGCTACTGTTAGCCAAAGTATACAAAAAAAAGAGTGCTTTAGCTTTAGCACTATAAATCTCTTATAACACTGGATGTTGAGGCTATTACTCCGTCTCAGGTGTAAAAGCAAGGGTGACCAAAGACAACTTCAAACTCTCTACTCCATGTCATCTGACACATCATGTGGCTGAATTATGACACTTTTTTGTGATTTTTACACTTGTCTGTGAAGCTTTGGGAACAGAAAGAAACCAAGCTTCAGTTTAAAAGCTTTAATTCACTGACAGGAAACAACATTAGAAATATAATCATCCTCAAATGATCTGCTCCACTGACACTGACACCTTCAATGGCAACACGTTCAATTTACACGACCAAATATATGGAAACATCCTGTGAGTGAAAGTGTGTGTGAAGGTGTGTATGTGTGTGTTAGTATCAGGATCAGAGAACGACAGCTTTCCTCTGTTCCAGTCCAGATTCACTCTGATCCTCTGGAACGTCTTCTCTACTGAGAGAACAGTGGGTGGAGCTGATGGTGAAAATGATGAGTATTTACCTTCATAGAACCCTATTCCCCATAATCCGGACCGTACACTTCCCTTTCTCTGCACAGACTCTGCTAACACCCCCAGTCCCCACCCTGTATTATCACCAACCTCGACATCCCAGCTGTGAGTCCCTGAGTTAAAGCCCTCAGAGCCCAAGACACAACAGGAATAATCAATCCTCTCTGGATTATCAGGAAGCTGCTGCCTCTCTCCTCCTGCTCTCACACTGGTCAGATCTTCAGAAAGGATGAGGTTTGGATGAGCAGTGTTTGGGTCCAGAATGAGAGGAGTGTAGGAGACCATGTCCTTCATGTTGTTCCAGATGTTGAAGGTCAGGTTGCCCAGGTGTTTGGCCTGGTCTATCAGAGCTCTTGAGGGCAGCTGTGGATCATCCAGCAGGGGGCAGCGCTGGACTCTTTCCACTGCAGCCTTGTAGTTGTGCAGGAATGAGACGTCTTCAGCTCTCAGCTCCTCCTCTGTGGCTCTGACTGTGTCTGAAAGAGCTGCTATCTCTCTGCTCAGAGCCTCCATCTTCTCCTTCATCATCCCACTCTTCTGCTTCTCTTCCTCCCTCAGTGCAGCCAGCCTGGCCTCCTCTTCCTCTGCTAGAAACTGGTGAAGCTTCTTAAACTGCTCCTTAATCTGCCTCTCTGTGTATCGGGCCTGGACCTTAATATGTTTTACTGTTTGATGAAACTTCACTTCATCCTCTTCACAAACCTTTAACTTCTTCTTTAAGGGCTCCAGAGTTTCCTGAAGTTCCTTCTTGTGTTGTCGTGCAGCTTCATCGATGGGTCTGAATCTGTGATTGGTGTGTTTTTCTGAGTCTCTGCAGACAACACACACTGGCTGCTGATCGTCCAGACAGAAGAGTTTGATTTTCTCAGAGTGCAGACTGCAGAGAGCCTCTGAAGCTCTCTGATCTCTCTCTCGTAAGAATGACTCACACAGGTTCTGTAAATCCAGGTTTAAAGGTGGATCATAATCTGATATTTTCTTACAAAGTGGACATTCACATGTTGGTCTCTCTCTCCACCATCTCTTCAGACAGTCTTTACAGAAGCTGTGGCTACATGACAGAAGAACAGGATCTCTGAAGATCTCCCGACAGACCGGACAGCAGAGATCCTCCTCTGATCTGGAAGCCATTGAGTCTGTGAGTGAAGCTTGATGTTCAAAGCAAACTGTTGTGTTATTTATCAGATTCACCTGAAATGAGAGAAAAGTAAAAGAAAGGATTAAGAAATATTGAAAGAAAGGGGACACAACTTATACTTCCATATTTTACCATAAAATTATTCATTTAATTCACAACTTAACTGTACTCTAGTGTTAAGGAAAATTAGATTTTTGTCATTGTAATCACATTGTGTAATCACATAGCAGTGATGTGGACTCTACTATTATGTATTCTAGATTCCACTTTTATATTTTATTACGTTAACTGAGTAAATTTTCATGCAATGCCAAGCTCTCTTGAGGTTGTTTCTACTGAGTTCTACCTCAATCTTTTTTTTATACCTCATCTTAACGTTCTTTATTGCAGCCCTCACCTCCTTCCTCAATGTGCTAACAGTGGAAATGGCTCCCTCGTTAAAAGCAATTGGCCTTTAAAGAATCAATTCGTTGATGTCTTTAGAGAGCCACAGTTTGTTATTGGGGAAAGTCTTAAATTCTCTAGATGGAATCACAGAGTCTTTAGCTTTAGCTCTTTAGAGGTGCAGCTACACACCACATCGCTACGTTCATCCACATCGGTGTGCTCTCTTGAAATGGGGACCACTCAGTGCAATCAAAACACCCCTGAAGGGCAACACAACTGTCTTTTGTCTAGACATTAGCCTGCTTCACACAGGTCTTCTCCCTCCTGTCACAGGTCTATAAGCAGGGAGGAGATGAACATCATTTTGATCCGAAGGACCTAGTGCAGGTCCAGCCACAGACTTTTTTGCCCCCTTAATTGGTCCATAAAACAAATCCAGAGTTCCATTACGCCTTGTAGGACAGGGGACACATTGAAAGAAATTGTTCAGTGATTTCTTAACATTACGGTTGTTAAAATCCCCAAGAACAAAATTAGGAGCATCCGGAGAGAGGGACTGCAGATTGTGTACCACTTTAAAAATGGCATCAGCAGCAACTCTAACATCAGCTTTGAGATGAGTGTAAACAACAGTGACAAAAATTTTAGGGAATTCTCTCAGTAAGCAAAATGGCCTGAAAGATACTGACAAGTGCTCAATGTCAGGAAGACACAACCCTTCCCGCAGAGTAAAATTATTACACCAGCCCTGGTTGATATACAAACATACCCCTCCTCCATGAGATTTGTGTATTGTTGTATGTTCACCAGTACATACATGATGATGATCAGTGTCTTTCTGAACAGTAACAGGCTCAGGCAATATGTGTCTGCGATTTCTCCTGTAAGTGTTTCCATCTGAATCTACCAGGTAGGATCTAGGTTCTTTACAAAGTTCCTTCACCATACCTGTGCGGTCATAACCCTGTGGGGTCTGTAACCTCACTACTTGTCCTTCGTCAAGAGGTGGAAGTGGTCGGCTGGTTCTGTCATAACAGACCTTCTGAGTCAGTCTCTTATTGAGTAGTTGGGCTTTCATTCTCTCAGATTCACGGTGTTGTGGTTCAAGCAGTTTGGTTGTGATTGGGAGCGTAGTTCGAGTCTGTCTGGATAGAAGTCGTTCTGCAGGAGAACCCAGGTTCACATCACGTGGAACATTCCTGAGATTCAGCAGGTTGAGAAATACATCAGTGCCATCTCTGTGAGATTTCTCCATCAGCTGTTTATCACTGCGCACTGCTCTCTCAGCAAGCGCATTTGATTGAGGATACTCTGGACTGCTGGTGACATGTTGAAAGTCCCACTGTGAAGTGAAGTCTTTGAAACGCTGGCTTGTAAACTTCCTTCCATTGTCTGAGATCAGAGTGTGTGGAGCACCATGAACTGAGAAGTGTCTTTTCAGCTTCTTGATGACTGTCGCTGATGTCAAATCCTTTAGCAGGTCAATCTCAAACCAGCCTGAGTATGAGTCGACTACTATAAATAGTGCTGACAGTGCCACTCAAAGATATCTGTAGCCACAGTTGACCAAGGAAGATCTGGAACTTCATGCAGATGAAGGGGCTCTTTATGTTGATGAGGTTTAGTGCTGTTACACACTGAGCAGGAAGTAACTGGTTGTTCAATATCTCTTGACATGAACGGCCAGAAGACAATCCCCCGTGCTCTCCGCTTGGTAGCTTCTACGCCGGGATGTCCTCTGTGCATGATGGTGATGTAGTCTCCTTGCAGGGATTTTGGGATCACGGCTTTGGAACCTTTAAGAATGATGCCATCATCCACAGTCAGGTCATCCCTGAAAGGAAAATATGGATGAACTGCCGTGGGAAGGTTGTGGAGTCGTTGTGGCCAACCATGTTTGATGAACGAGCTGAGCGCTTGCAGTGTCTCATCTTCAGCTGTGTGTCCTTTAAGTTCCTCCAGGCGTGAAGAAGAGATGCAGCTCACCGTCATGACATCAAAGTTGTCCTCTTCTTCAGACTGCTGGAAAGTGGATCTGCTGGGAGCTCCAGCGTGTCAGCCAGATACATGTGTTTTCCACATTTATATGTGAGCGTGATGTTGTATTTTTGGAGCCTTAACAACATCCTCTGTAATCTGGCTGGTGAGGGGTGAATAGGTTTCTTTAGTATGGTGACCAGTGGCTGATGGTCTGTTTCTACGACCACAGGCTTGCCATAAATGTAGTCATGAAACTTTGTACATGAGAAAACAACAGCCAGCAGCTCTTTTTCTATCTGAGCATATCTGGTTTCAGTGTCTGTCAGAGTACGTGAAGCATATGCCACAGGTTGCCCTTCCTGTAAGTAAGCTGCACCAAGACCATACTGTGATGCATCGCACGTTAGTGTCACAGGTTTGCCGACATCATAATATGACAGAACAGGTGGATTAGACATGTGCTCTTTAAGTGCTTCAAATGCAGTCTGATGCTGTGTGTCCCACATCCACTCGGTGTCCTTGTGTGTGAGCTGTCGCAGAGGAGCTGACAGATGGCTGAAGTTTGGAATGAATTTTCCAAGATAATTGACCATAATTGACCATCCCCAGGAACCTCTGCAGGGCTTGGACATCCGTTGGAACTGACATCTCTTTGATTGCGGCTGTTTTGGAACTGCTTTAAGTCCCTCACTTGTGAAAATGTGTCCGACATAACTGACCTGAATTTGCACTTTAATGGGTTTAGTCGCAGGTTTACTTCTCTGGCACGATCAAGGACTTTTGACAGGTTGTCGTCATGTTCTTTCATGGTTCTTCCGCCGATGAGTACATCATCAACAATGATGGCACATGGATACCCATCGAATATCTCTTCCATGGCTCGCTGAAACACCTCGCTGGCAGCATTAAGACCAAAAGGCATTCCGAGGAACCTGTAATGACCAAAACAAGTGCTGAAGGTGGTCAGCATGGATGATTTCTGATCCAATGACACCTGCCAAAAAGAGTTCTTAGCATCCAAAACAGAGAACACAGTAGCATTTGACATTAATGCTACTGTGCGCATGGGATGGTGTGGTCTTTTCAGAGCTGTGTTTAAATCTCGAGGATTTATGCATACACTGATTTCATCTTTGCCTTTCTTGTTGGTGGCTACCATAGAAGACACCCAGTCTATCGGCTTTGAGACGGGAATAATGACGCCTAATTTCTCCATCCTGACCAGCTCTGCCTTGACTCTGTCTTTCATGGCCAAAGGGATGCGATGTGCTGGGCGAACAACTGGTTTCACATCTGGGTTCAGCGTCATGCGATAGGTGACTGGCAACCTTCCAAGCTCATCAGAAAATAAGTCGCTGTATTCTGTGATAAGCTGTTGTGACAGGTCATCTGCAGACGTGCTCAATTGGTGGACGTCATTGCTGAATGATGCAAGTCCCATTTCTCTGCATGCACATAGTCCAAATATTGGCTGAACATCTTCATTAATAACAAAGAATGATAGCACACGTGACTGTCCATGCAGAAAACACTGCAGCCTAATTACACTTGAGGTTTGAATCTTGCTGCCTCCAAATGCTACTAGGTTAACGGTCTTGGGGTGTGCTTTCATTTGTTTATCTGCTCTTATAATGTTAACCGTTTTCTTGGGAAGCATATTACATTTAGCATCTGTGTCTACTTTCATCTCAACAGGAATCCCATTAATCTGTACGGTGACAAAAACTTCCACTTTGTGTTCCACATGCACATCAGTCGCATGGATTGCATATTGCAGGTTTATTCCATCAACGTAGATTGTGTCATCACCGCTGTCATCAGCTTGGTCTGGTTCCACATGATGAACTGACTTTCTGTGTCTTGCTACGTTTTGAGTAGGCTGAACGGCTCTGCACCATTTCTTAAAATGATTCCACTTTTTGCATGCATGACACTGCTGCCCAAAAGCTGGACATTTACTCTTTTTTGCAGCATGAGCACCCCCACAGTTAGTACAGTTAGTGACATGCTGAGTTTCAGACCTGTCTCCTTGTATTTTCATTTTGTCTCCTCTGTGCTTTCTTGTAAATTTGGGCTGGAGCACATCAACATTTGATGCAGACTGTTGAGGAAAAACAAGTGTTTTATTATGCTCTTCAGTCATTTCATGAATCTGGCAGACAGATATGGCTTTTGCTAGCGTTAAATCACTGTCACGCAGTAGCACTTTCCTTAAATTGTCATTGTTGATGCCACAAACTAGTCTGTCTCTTATTAGTTCTTCACTCAGATCACCAAATCTGTAGCTTTTTGCTTCAATCCGTAAATCACTTACATAGGATTCAACAGTCTCGCCAGTCCTCTGATTCCGCGTGTTGAACTTGTGTCTTCTGGCGTGTAAACAAAAGACCGCTCTCTTTCTATAGCTTTGGGACCTGCTAAGTTGAGCAATATGTAGGCTTGTGTGCACGCTGGCTTGTCAGAGTGTGCCGCCGCTATAAAAATGTTATACTCTTGCTCAAAAATGCGCCAATTTTCAGCAACATTACCATCGAAGACAAGCGGGTCGGGCCTCCTGAATCCTTCCACCATGTCGCCTGCAGTCCGGATACAAAAAAATGCACCCAGAAAATAGACTTGAGACGGGAAAAAAAATAAAAACACCGTCAACTACGATGTACGTGTTCCGTTGCTTCTGACACCATGTTGTATGTTCACCAGTGTGATAATGATGAAGCAGTAAACTCAGTTAACGTGGTTTTATTAACCAGCAGAGCAGCAGAGAACTTACATGCTTGGATTCAATAACGGATTGCCGCCTATACCACTCAAAACATACACAGACCTACACGGAGGTACGGCAAGCGGATTAGGACAAAATACCAAACTAACAGCAGGTTATCTACATGTATTACTCCACAGTTCCAATCCAATCTGACAGAGGTCCCAAAGCCACTGATTTGCAGTGAAGTGTCACCATCAGACGAGCCTCACTGTATTCCCAAAGCACATTCCCTTTTAGTGCATCAATCTTGTTCCTAAGAAATTGGGCATTAGCCAGGATCTTAGACTGCAGAGGAGCATGATTCTTCCTCAAAATTTTCCTTACACACTGATGCACGCTGTCTTTCTTTCCGCATTTTCTCAAGCTCAGGGGTTTTTCAAAGTTAGTCTTTAACTGGGCAAATGAATCCTCCAAGAGTAATATCCATCCAAGTATTATGTCAGGGTCGGATGGTGCCCTGACCGGTCGACCTGCCTGTGTGTGTGTGTTCTCCTCTCTCTCACTCTGTCTTTTCTCCGGCTCCACTGCAATTGTTACGCGGTCGTGTAGCAACGAGAGACCTCTGACCCGGAAGCGCTGCCGCTCTCAGCAGCCTCACCTGCGACCGATTCCTCGCCAGCTGCTGTCAATTATCCACCATGGTTGGCAGGACTATTTAATGGTGTGGCTGAGTGAAAGACAGCGCTGGAGTATTGCACCAAGCTGGGTAGTGACTCTAGCGCAGAGAGTGGTAAAAACAGTGTAGATAGTGGAGGGAGGCTAATTATGTTTGTTTTTGCCTGTTCCCAGGAGCGAACGAGATGGAGAGATGGAAGGAGTGACTTTGCTGATTTTTGGGAGTTTTATGGACACCAATGCACTAGCACGTATCACAAGGGGAGAACGGGAGAGGAACTCTGAAAGGACTTGCACCGTGGATAACTGTGGACTGGTTTTGCTTCACTGTAAATAAAGACACTGCTCAACTTTAATGAGAGGTCCGCGTCTGGGTTCGCTAACTCACCCTCTTTGACACATTAGAAGAATCGTTCGTAAGAAAAACAGGATCACCGTAATCCACGTAGTTCCTCGCGCATGTAAGTAATTGAGAGTGAATGACTCCAGGTGAGCATTGCCACCGACAATAAAAATAAGGTATAAAAGATCTCCATCTCAGCAAAAACCACATAAGAAATGAATCAAGGAAACCGTTCACTTAAAAGTTAACATGGTTAAGAACAGAGTTAAAAACAAAAGAAAAAAAAAAGCAAAACACCAATAAACGCCTGCTGCAGGTCGCCACCACGTCCCCACATGAAGGCTAGGCGAAGAGGGTGGGGGACAGTAACAATTGGATCTGGATTGGAATGAAACGGATGCCAGGCAGAGGTGTTTAACACAAAATAAATCTTTATTATAATCAATTAACCCAATAATTATATAAACAGTAACAACAGAAAGAGGCACCAACACTGGAATCCTTCCTATGGGGGAGAAAAACTCCTTTTGGTTTTACCTGCTGATGTCAGACATGACATCATCAGTAAACAAAATCAGGAAATGCTGGACGGCCTATCCCACAAATGACCTACATAAAAACTTCGGTGAGGATTGTGGCTGTATCCCAATTCAGGGTCTGCTTCCTTCAGAGGACCCAGACTTTGCGGTCTACGTAATGTTGGCATTACTAAATCTGTCTGAATGCTTACATATATGTGTAAAAAGAAAATGTGCGAGCTGTGATAATTGTTTTTGATAAAATGAAGAGTAGACGGATATCTTAAATATCCCTTTAATGGGTGTGAAAATCATAACTGCTTTAAGTCATACAGAATAGATATCAGAGCCTTAAACAGGCTGACTTCTGCTAAATGGGTCAAACTGGGCAGAAAGTCTACAAACACATAACATCCTTATAGAATATGATGTAACACTATAGATCAACTTATCTCAGAATATATAAAGCATATAAACAATTACAGCAATATGATGCAACAAACACAGCAGTGCTACTAATCCAAAATACTCAAAGCTTCATAGAACTGAAACAAACATTTATTTTTAGCTCCATTCTGCTGCTGATACATACTTCTTTCTGAATTTCTGAATATTTAACTTGTTTCTGAAAGGCCTTCAAATGGGGCCTTGAAGGATGCAAACCCTGAATTGGGATACAGCTTGTAACATCATACCAGCAGTTCTGAATACTTCCTGGAGTGACTTTAACAAAGTCCAGCAGAGTAAGCACAGCTGGAGCAGGTCACACTAACGATGAAACATTTCCATTAACATTGATAAATCATAAACTTCTTGTTCACAGGTGAGGCCAGAGACAGATATCTGCTCAGAGCGAACAGAGCCAGGTCAATAAAGAGAACCTGGCAGTAAATGTGAGGACTGTCTTCCCACCCATCAGCTCTCCCAGTTTGTACTCACTGGCTGGTGTGAAGATCCTCAGCTGTTTGTGGCGTTGCTGGCGTGGTGGCTAATGCTGACCGTTTCCTTTCAAAAAGGACAAAGTCTGAACAGCTCTCCTTCGGCTCATCCCCTCACACTCACTCTCTTTCTCACATACACATAAACAGATGGGAGTGCGTGACATACAGAAGTCCACATTAATTATTGACGTGCTTTTATGGCGCCGTTAGCTCAATAATGTAAAGGTGGGTCCACAGAAACACTGTGAGGTTTTGTTTTTTTTACCTGCTTACTGAAACACATTTCAATTATAGTTATATAATGGACATAGACATCTAGACTCACAGCTGCATTTGAGGGTATCCACATTTAAACTGGATGAAAGGTTTAGGAGTTTCTGCTCCTGAACATGTCCCACCCTGTTTTTACAAGGGTCAATCTTATCTCTACGTCATCCTCGTCTGCAGTGTTGGGAAACATCCTCTGAGTGAAAAAGTATGTCAAGATGAAATGTTTTCTCAGATTTTTTAAAATATATTTTGATATACCCAGATGCTTTTGGGTTCAAGAGAAAAACATGTTCTAAAGTTTAGATTCAAATCAGTTCACATCTCAAATATACACCTAATCTGATGAAACACAAAAATCTGCTGCAACTGTTACTTGGTGAGTTAGCCATGCTGTTTGTTGATTTATCTTTAGCTTTGTTGGCTGAAAGGTGAACTTGATTTCACATCACATCTCTGTTGCTATGGTTGTTTTAAACTTTTAGATAATGTGATTTACTTCTGTTTTTTTTTTTTTTTTAGGTTTAGTTACCTCATTCCTGCATTAGTGTACAGCAACAGGAGCTGCTTTTTTTAAGTGCTAATTATATCAAAAATAACATGTGGTTTGACTGCTATGACTACTGCACTACTACTACATTTAAAACGATGACCCAGTTGAAAAATATTTTTTTAAAGCCATTAGGAGTATAAAAAGGTCAAATGATGTGCAAGAACTTCAAATAATATATCAAATATAGTGTTGTAGCAATATTTTGAAAGATCAGAATTTAATTTTTATTATGGTCATTAAACATTGTTGTTTATTTGATGCAGTATTTATTATTATTATTATCATTATTATTATTAGGCTATGCTGAGGCTCCACTGCTCAGTCTTTGTCTCTTAAACCCCTCCTAAATACTCAGGTGGGTTAAGTGGGTCAAGTTTGCATCTGTCAATAACTATAATAATATAATAATAGTATAATAATATAATAATAGTCCAAGAGGCAGGGTACACTCTGGACAGGTCACCAGTCTGTTGCAGGTCTCACAAATGCTATGTCCCAATCCACACGCTGCAAAAGCCGCATTTGAAGGCTATTTATGTGACAGCGGCGCGATGAATGCGTCCTTCATTTCCTCAAATTTGAAGGATGGATTAGGTGGAAGATGGATCCTTCGTGGCTAAACCTATCCCAGAATTCATTACACGGGTCAGCCAATTCCAGTTTCCAAGAATGGAAACAGCTACTTAGTTTCAATATTACTCTTATTACTCTTTCCAATACTTTATTAATTACATTATTATTTACAATTTTTTTTTAATAATATAAAAATACTTTTCTAATGCGGCAATGGTGAAGGAGCACGGCTACAGAGTTCGAAATCTTACTCTCATTACACTTTCCGGCTCACAAAAAACAAAAAAAACTTTTAACATATTTTCAGGCAAGAATGTAACTGTGCAAACTTTAAATATCTGCTCAATTTATCAAGAGATCACATATTTGCAAAAGTGCTCCGACGTTTTCAGAGATGTCTGTTACCCAATAGCTCATTACTTGACCGGGTGGTCAAGGCTCACTAGAGCTGGTGAGAACAGCATTCTCCTGGCACATTGTTTTCAGACACCGTCTTTCGCTATTCAGGTTAAACATGATATATAAGTCACTTAGATAACTTCAAAATGTTAATATTTTTTTTTCCAGTGTTTTATTTGTTCCTGAGTAAATCAGTTTGGCTGAGATTAAAGATATAGGTTTTAGGTTTTAGGAGTTCCCAGAGAGAATCCACACAAAAACGGGGAAAACTCCCCACAGAAAAGCCCCGGCTAAAGCCAACTGAGTTTACCAAAGTGTTTAGCTTTGATGTGCTACATCGTTATTTTATAGTTTTTTATTTTGTATTCATTATATTTACTGAACAAAGAATTCTGTGCATGATAAAATATATAATAACACTATAACTGAATAAGGAATCGATATGCTTATATTTGTGTGTGTGTTTGTGTGTGAGACGGAGAGAGTGAGTGGTGTGATTTTAAGTCATGAAAAAGTATGTCAGATCATTTTTAATGGCATTGTATTTTTTGTTAAGCCATCAAACCACAAGACTCTCATCAATCTGCGGGAATCATATTTCAACACTCATCATTATTAATATTTTGTTATTTTAAAAAATCATTTAAGGACAGGTAATAATATAAGAAGTACAGAAATAAACCAACAAGTACTATTAGTAGAGCAGAATAGAAGTAAGTCCTGAGTCTGCCGACTCAGTGTTTTGTGTTTCTTTATGCTTTTGTTTATTCTGAGTATGTATTCTGTTATGATTTACCATTTGTTAGGTTTCTGTTCTGTGCCTGCCCTGGTCCCACTTCTGTGTTCTGTCTGTCTATGGTGTCACACTGCCTGTTTGTGCATCTGTCTGTTTAGTTCAGTGTCTTGTCTGGTTCTCTGTGTCTGAGTTTCCTGTTTTATCCTGAAGGTCCCCGTCTCATGTGAGTGTGTTCTGATAAACTGTCGTTTATAAGAATGTGTTTCCTGAGACCGTAGCAGCCCAGCCACAAGCTCAGCTAACTGCCCAGCCCAAAGCTCAGTCATCTACTCCACCACCTACTCCAACTTTACCACCATTATCAGCTCAACCATTCCTTCAGTCACCCTCAGCTCAGCCACCTATTCAACCACCACCTTCACCTACTCCTCCTGTACAGCAAGCTATGTCTATTCAGCCCATAAAGATCTGTTCTACAACCTCTAATTCTAAGCAGAGAGACAAACCCATTAAGACTGTTTTCATTCCTCAAAAGCGGGCCCATTTAGAGACAGTTACTTTCTCCAGGGCCTCCCCAGAGGCTGAGTTTCAGCCCTCAGCCCACTCTGGACCCCTGGAGGCTAAGAACCCAGCGGGCTCCTGCTGGTTCTGTTTTGTCCCTGCCAGAGGCCCGCGTGCCTGCTGGTTCTGCTCTGTGTTTTCCAGAGGCCCCTGTGCCCACTGGTCGTGTGACTGCCCCTGCTGGAGGGTCCGAGGAGCCCGTCCAGCCATTACCATCGCCTTCAGCGCCACCACTAACCAAAAGGCATTTCCAGTAGAAATGGGCTGACATATCCTGAGCATAACAATGTATGTATAACCCAAAGGTTTTTCTTAGGGAGGCAACAATTCTGGGGGCTCGTCCGGGATTAGCGCCATGGCGGTCAGGTGCTAATCTGCCAAGAATTGCGGGATCCATATCTCTCTGATGCATTAGTAACGATTGACATCAGGTATCCAGACATGGCCACTCTGCATGACCTGCAGTGGGAGATCCAGAACCAGCTTGATCAGCTGATCAGAGCTGCTAACAGGGACCTGCTACATAAACTTGCAGTATTGTGTCAAGAAGAAGAGGTGGAAGATGTTCCTGGTGAGGATGCAACTGAGGTGGAGCTCTTTGACTTTATTGTTGACTTTCTGAGAAGTAAACGACTGAAGAGCCTCAAAGATCAGGGCATGTCTCGTCCGCTTGCATTTCGTGACCTCATTGATGACCTGCAAGCACCCCAGGTAACTGTTGAACTTGGTCAAGCATCTGATGAAGGGGATGCTGTTTCTGTATCAGAGACTGAACCAGCACTACAAGAACACAGGAGAGATATGTAAAGAGTTTTTATTATGAAAGGCATGGACAGAAAGAACCTCTTTTGTCAGAAATGTAGGTTTTGTGTAAAGATTGGACGGTAAAAATCTCACCTGGCTTAAATACAGTGAAGGTAGTTTTGGTGGGCAGTAGGACCTGGAGGAGGGAAGGAGAACAGAGGATTTAAATAAAACATCAACATTACAGACTGTTTATAAAAGCTGTTGTTGTTAAGGTCAGGTGGCCAAAACAAGGTGAATGGACCCAATCACAGACACAAAACAGAGGCAAAAAGGTTCAAACATGATAATAGAATTTTATTTACAAAAAACCCAACAGTCAGGTGGCTGTTAAATAAATAGTCTGGAACATAAACAATATGTCTGAACATGAACTATGAGATGGAACATAATAATGGTTTATCCTTTCTGTCAGGTTGGGTTGGTTTGGGAATGACGTGGTGAAGTATTTTTCTGCCAAAAATTCCATCGTCTGCCGTCCTCTTTAAACAAAGTAAATACAAACTGTTGGCCCTGGTCTGAGAGAATTTAGGTTGATGAGTATTTATGGGTTTAGTACATGGAATACAGTTTCTGCTATGGACTTGCAAAGAGGGAACAGTTCTATCCAAAGTAATGCACAACGATTATTAAATATATTTTTTCTACTTTCACTGAGGGGTAAGGGCCACATGAGGTCATTTCCCAAGGCGTAGTCACACCCCCATCATCTGACTAGAAATGGTCAGTGTCAATGTTTTACCAGGACTTTGCACATTGTAGATACCTGGTTAGCACCTAATATTTAATAGTTTTACAGTATTCTGTGTTACAGAAGAGCTGCTGCTTTGCCCTTCCCTTTTTTCACTTTGTGTTCTATGCTTTGCATGTGGTTAATGGAATGTCTGACTGCATAATTTGCTGGGCACTAGTTAGCGTTAGAGTCAGCTCACTGTCTCAGGCAAAGCTGATTTAGATCTCTGTGGTGACCCAGAATGTTTCATTTTTGTGTATTGCTTGTGTTTTAACTTCCCTTGAAAAGTAATGTTGTTAATGTTAATTTGTTAATGTGTTGTGAATGCATTGGGGTTTTGCTTTTATAGCAGTTTATGTGTTTTAATTCAAAATATTGATAGATAGAATAAATTGTTTATTTGCTTTAAATTGGAGATTCAGTTTATTTTGGTCGTTTGGACATTTTGTTTCTGAATAGTTTCTAAATTCCTATTACTGTGTCACCTTACTGGAAAGAGGCCCTTTTGAAGCTGCATATCACCGAAGTGTTTCTGCAGTAACTACAGAGGGTGAAGAGGATGATTGCTTTCATGTTTTGGATATTCAAAACTTTTTTTTCCTTATTCAAAAGCTTGAAGCCCAAAATGGGCGTGACTGGGTAGAACCTTGTTGGGAATCTGGTGTACGTCTGGTTTGACTGCACCGTAGTGTGTGTAAAGATGAGATGTATATGTAAAGCAATAAAGTATTTTACACTCCGAACCACATCTTTGTCTAAAGTATAATGGACCTGAGTGCCTCCTTGGTAATCACCATAGTTTTGAACTAGATATGTGTGAAACTGAATGAAATTCCCAGGGTAGCACTGTCAGGTTTTCCTTGTAACGGTAAAGCTGTTGAGCTCGTAGTAACCACACCACCACCCTAGCACACCACCACCCTGTGTGTATCATGACTGCATTGCCCTTTTACCCTCTCATCATCATTCCTTCGCGTTGCCACACATGCACACCAGCATGTTAAGTCAGAGTTATATAAGAGAACAGACTATTATTTTGTGGAATTAGCTACTGCATGCACAGGCTCACTGGTGTCACATGCTGACATTGTGAGTGCTGTATCATCATCACATTAACAACAAGATATGGCAAAATACAGAACAAAGTTAATACTGAAAATTATACTTTTATCACACTACATAGTTGTACTATTTAAGGCCACCACTCTGCAGTTTGCCAAATTTTGCCAAGTGATGAAACAACAGACTTCAAGAACCTTAAAGCATGGACATTTAACAGAATTGTCTACTTAAAGAATTAAAAGTAAAGGTTTTAATTCTCTTGATTCAGCATATTCACCTACTGCCAAGCCCAAATATTCGCTCCTTTCAATACAAAACTTCAACTTCAATCTCATCCAGTGATCTCTCTTGAATCAGGGAAAGATGTCCCTTCTCCAATGATAAAAGCAGTTTGCAAATCTTGGCCAGCTTTGTTGTGGAAACTGGTAATCTGTAGAATTGGAGGTGAACACGGATATCATGACCCAGGAAATCTTCAGCCTGATCAAGTTCTTTTTTTTTTTTCAAATAAAGGACTTGTGAGAGTGTGGCAACATGTTTACTGAGCTGTGTCGATCTGAGATTTTCAGGGTGCTTTGCTCCACACTGGTTTGCATGCACACTCAAAGAGTCCATTCCTCTGCCACTAGGTCCGGGGATACGGGTGGGCGGTACCAATGTTGATTCTAAGCCCCGTTTTTGTTTCTGGTTACGCTCTTGCTCGGTTCCGTGCCAGGCATTAGTCGATTCGGGTGCCGAGCAAAGACTCATTGATAAGGAATTTACCAAGCAGCTGAATATTCCCCTTTTTGAGTTGGAGTCTAGCATCCCAGTTAAAGCACTCGATAACAAAGTTTTCTCTCACATCACTCACCGCACCGCACCCATTACTATAGTCACCTCAGGCACCCATAGGGAGAGACTCCCCTTCTTGACATTCCACTCCCCCAGCACTCCCATTATCCTTGGTTTCACCTGGCTAAAACTACATAACCCTCATCTGGACTGGGCAGGGCAGAAAGTTATAAGTTGGAGCCCGTTTTGCCATGCCAATTGTCTCGTCTCAGTCCCGCCATCTGCCATTGTCGAGCCCGCACGTGATGAAAGCGCCAATATAGACCTTAATCTTGTACCTTTGGTATACCACGATTTAAGGGAGGTTTTTAACAAAGACAAAGCTCAATCACTACCCCAGCACAGACCTTACGACTGTGCCTTAGATGTGTTACCGGGTTCCACTCTACCCTCAAGCCGCCTCTACAACCTGACACGCCCCGAGAAGACAGTCATGGAAAAGTACATAAATGATTCTCTGGCAAGTGGAACGGGTGATTGGCCACTCAGCATTCAGGCTGAAGTTGCCCTCCTCGTTACGGATCCACCCGACCTTCCACATCTCCCAAGTCAAGCCGGTTGTAGTGAGTCCATTGTGCCCGCCTTCTGAGACCCCGCCGCTTGCCCGGCTCATCGACGGGCATCCCGTGTTCACAGTACGCCGCATCCCGGACATTCGCCGGCGGAAGCGGGGCAGGCAGTTCCTAGTGCTGTCATGGTCTGGGTGAGTACCTGCAGGTCTCCAACAGCGGCTCCTCCTCCTTTAGGCGGAGATCGGTTGCTCCTCCCTGGCTGACCACCTGTGGGCAATTATTACGGCAGCATATTAGACCTGCGCACTCAACCGTTCATCGCCTGAGTATCTGCTATCCCATGTTAGTCAAGTGGAGTGTGATTGCTCTGTCCAGAACCCGTGTGACGACTTACCTGTTTTTCTTGTCCTCAGGGGTAGCTCCTGGAGTGGAGGTCTCGCCTCCCTCTATCCTGGACCTGGGCCACCTGCTGCTGGTACGACGTTGCCAACTGGCCCGCCACTCACTTGCCTGCCTCCCCACGCCTCGACCGCATGCAGGCCTTCCGCCCCACCTGTCCCCTCCACCTGAAACCAAGTAAGGCA
The DNA here is from genome assembly GCF_963576455.1 of Neolamprologus multifasciatus. NCBI lineage: Eukaryota > Metazoa > Chordata > Actinopteri > Cichliformes > Cichlidae > Neolamprologus > Neolamprologus multifasciatus. Next base: position 5,141,305 of record NC_140441.1, on the reverse strand, counting down.
ACTCAGTTTAACTGTGGAGGATTGCTGATTATCTGCTGGATCCCGTTGACTGTGCTCTCCTCTCATTACAGTGCCCCGGCCACTTCATAGTCCAGTTTCCACCTCTTCACTGCCTCAGCTGTTTAGCTGCATCCTAGAGTTGTCTAGGTCAGTCTTAGTTAACTTAGATTTTACTGCGCACCTCTAGTGTGGTGGTGTCGTTTTGTTTTTGCTTGTGTTTATTGTGGGGGGAAATAAACCTTTTGTTCACTTACTGTCTCGCTTCCGGTTAGGTTTCTGCACTTGTGTCCATCTCAGTTACCTCGTGCCACTGGGCCGTGACAATCATCTCATTGGAGGGCCACTTTAGCGTACACATTAGTTTCCGACTGCAAGTGAAAATTGTTTTCTTTCCAAATAAATCTCTCATTGAACTAACACAGCCAATCCTTCAACATGTTTGCACTCTCTTGTTACCTCGGCCAGGTCTGCGGCTCTGAACCGTTGTAAGGAGACCTCTGGCTAATACTTTGGGTTCTGTGTCGGGCTCGTAGCCGGGAACTAGCTTTACTGTCTGGGTCAACTTTGCTAGCGAGAGAAAGAAAGAGCCATTGAAAGGCTGCTCCAGCAGAATTTTATTGTTTTGGAGGAAAACACGAACACAGTGTGAAGTCGAGTCTTAATAGCTTACTTACAACTGGGCTCGTCAGGCACTCTTTTTGGCCGCAGTGGTTATTTTTATATTTACATGCTTCCATCTCTCGTTTCTACTCGTGACAACTTGTACTTTTCTCCTTTTTCTCCCTCCCTCACGCTCACATCCACACACACAGCGGGAGGGGCGGTCCCAGACGTTCTCCCTGCAACAAGGACTACACCGCCTATGAGGCTACAGTCTTAAAGGGCCATGCCTGTAACACTCTGCCATTGTATTAAATCATTTTTCGTAAAAATACATTTTAAAAAATATTTCTTCACATCAATACATGAGTTTGAGACCTCTGTATTATGTCAAATAAAATGGGCCAAAGGTCAAAATAATAATGATGATGATACTTTCCACACAAGCAGACTGAAGTAGGTCAAAGGTCGAAGTAGATGTAGTCATAAAACAGTCAGCAGTGTGTTAGATATCAGTGGAGGACTTTACCCTGAAAAATGTAGAGTGTAGTGTAAAGTTCGATGGTTTTCCCAGAAAAGAAGGACGAAGAAATGGCTGAGATTCTGTGGCGAGGATTTCATTGTGGATCGGGATTTCTCTCAAATCACTTTGAGCATCTGTGTGGTGATAAGGTGTTCACAGCTGAAAATGACACGGTGGGGTCTAAATCTTCTGACAGTGGTTGGACAGCATGAAGGAAAATGGTGGAGCAAATTTATTTGTAAAGAGTTGCTTTGTTGGTGCTGTGAACAGCCACTTTATTTCCTGCTTTGAACTGTTTGTTTTAATGACACTTTGAAATGGACTGATTTTTTCTTCATTTAATTATTGGCAGGAGGAATATTTGGAAGTGCCAGAATCTTTTGTTTCTGACAAATATTTATGTGCTCGTTCACAAAATGAAAGACATAAAGACATCAATCTTTTTGTGTTTTTGTCTGATTGTTGAGTGTGAGACTGTCAGCGGGGTGAAAAGAAATGAAAATGAGACTGATTTTCTCTTCAGACATTAAACCCTTTAAGACCTACCATAGAACCAAGTCCGCCAGAGCTTACTTTATATTTTTACATGCTGTAGAGCCATTTTTGGGAGCATTTCAAGTTGCTATACATCAATACAACTGTTATAGCCCAAATTTTAATAATATGTATGCATTAAGTCCATAGTAACTACAAAAATTGCAAAAAAGTGCAATAAACTACAAAAAAATTTAAAATCGTTTTTTTTTTTTTTTTTTACATATATTTCTAGTTAGAGAAATTTAAGAGGCTTATCCCTCCAAACTTTAAATACAAAAACGTTGCAAAAAATAGTTTAAAACAACAGGAAATTTATTTTGAGTGTCTTCATAATTCTATTTTTATATACTGCAGAAAAAACAAAAATAAATATTATAATGCAAGTTTGCAAAGAAAACAGCATGTGCATCAAAATAAACTATTTAAAGTAGTGCAATTTGAGTTCTAAGTATCCCAGAAACTATTAAGAAAAGCATGAAGGCAAACATGACTTTTAAAAACACCAGTATAGGCTTGTAAGGCCTATATGTAAAAAACTACATTTCCCGCGAAAATGACGTCACTTCCGGGACGGTAATATGTGGAAGGAAACCGTGACCTAGGACAAGCTGATGGCATAAGATGTAAGTACAACTCCTCTGGTTTCATATGCAAAAAAAAATTATTGCGCAAGCTTACGTGGTTCTGGTTCTACAGGGATTTAAAAATAGTTACGCAAAACTATTTGCGTAACTATTTTACGCAAATAGCTAGCTGTATATCAGCTAACTCGGAGGCCAGCAAACTCAGGATTGCAAACTCAGGATTCACACTGGAAATGTGGTTTGTCTTTAAAGCTCTAAAAACAGCGCTTTGCTCCTTTAAATCTCTTGCCCTCCTTTATTTGTACTGACAGCAAGTGCTCTGAATCCACACACACTTTCAGTTCTTCTTCTGCTGTAAATGAAGGAAAAACGAGCTGATTAAACGAGCTCAGTCATTACAAACTTCCTGCTGATGTTGGACGACACGCTCTGCTTTGATACAAAATAAAGCTCAGAATATTTTCTCTACACTAGTTTATCTCATGACTTTGAATCCCCCTGAAGATACTGACAGTGAAGCATGTACATAATACTCCAGCCTTTCAACTCTGAGCTTATTTAGTTCTATCAATACACTGAAATTTCATTTATGTCCTGAAGAAAGTCTTTAATCAAACAGAATTCAAAGATCAGAAACATTTCATATATGCAGTTAGACATGAATTATTGTTTCAACAATATATTTATTGTTGTCATAAACAGACAAGAAGACAACAACAAACTGCTCCTCCCATTCAACACATGTCAGTCCATATCCCAGCAAACTAAATCATCTCCATTTACACATCAAATAGAAACATGAATCACTTGTAATGATTAGAAACTTGATAGAATTTCAAATCTAGTTTGGGGAGTCATTCAGTGAGAAACAGTGAAATGATTTTCCATGTGAAAAGGTGGACAGCAGAAACAGAAAGAAACAGTGAGAACTAAAAGAGAAACAAAGAGCTTTGGAACAACGAGGCAGCAGGAGGACAGCTGCAGTTTAACAGCTTCAATTCACTGACAGGAAACAACATTAGAAATATCATCATCCTCAACTCATCTGCTGCACTGACACTGACACCTTCAACGGACACACCTTCAGTTTACCATAAATAGGGTTAATATGTGGAAACATCCTGTGAGTGAAAGTGTGTGTGAAGGTGTGTATGTGTGTGTTAGTATCAGGATCAGAGAACGACAGCTTTCCTCTGTTCCAGTCCAGATTCACTCTGATCCTCTGGAGCTTCTTCTGTACTGAGAGAATGGTGATAGGAGCTGATGGTGAGTGTGTGTAGTATTTACCCAAAAAGAAAGTTATTCTGAATAATCCAGACTGCATCAATCCCTTCCTTTGCACAGACTCTTCAAACACACCAAGTTCCCACCCTTTACTGTCTCCAACTTCAACATCACAGCTGTAAGATCCTGAGTTAAAGCCCTCAGAGCCCAGGACAGAGCTGATCAAATCAAACCTCTCTGGATTATCAGGAAGCTGCTGCTTCTCTCCTCCTGCTCTCACACTGGTCAGATCTTCAGACAGGATGAGTTCTGGATTTGCAGTGTTTGGGTCCAGAATGAGAGGAGTGTAGGAGACCATGTCCTTCATGTTGTTCCAGATGTTGAAGGTCAGGTTGCCCAGGTGTTTGGCCTGGTCTATCAGAGCTCCTGAGGGCAGCTGTGGATCATCCAGCAGGGGGCAGCGCTGGACTCTTTCCACTGCAGCCTTGTAGTTGTGCAGGAATGAGACGTCTTCAGCTCTCAGCTCCTCCTCTGTGGCTCTGACTGTGTCTGAAAGAGCTGCTATCTCTCTGCTCAGAGCCTCCATCTTCTCCTTCATCATCCCACTCTTCTGCTCCTCTTCCTCCCTCAGTGCAGCCAACCTGGCCTCCTCTTCCTCTGCTAGAAACTGGTGAAGCTTCTTAAACTGCTCCTTAATCTGCCTCTCTGTGTGTCGGGCCTGGACCTTAATGTGTTCTGCTGTTTGATCAAACTTCACTTGAACTTCTTCACAAACCTTTAACTTCTTCTTTAAGAGCTCCAGAGTTTCCTGAAGTTCCTTCTTGTGTTGTTGTGCAGCTTCATCAATGGGTCTGAATCTGTGATTGGTGTGATTTTCTGAGTCTCTGCAGACGACACACACTGGCTGCTGATGGTCCAGACAGAAGAGTTTGAGTTTCTCAGAGTGCAGACTGCAGAGAGCCTCTGAAGCTCTCTGATCTCTCTCCTGTAAGAACGACTCACACAGGTTCTTTAAAGCTCGGTTTAAAGGTGGTTCTTCCTTTGAAGATCTTGTCTTACAAACTGGACACTCAAGTATCCGTCTTTTTCTCCATCTTTTCTTCAAACAGTCTTTACAGAAGCTGTGGCTACATGACAGAATAACAGGATCTCTGAAGACCTCCTGACAGACCGGACAGTAGAGATCCTTCTGTGATCTGGAAGCCATTGAGTCTGTGAGTGAAGCTGAAAACAGCAGACAGGAAGTACAGTCAGTCCTGGCTCCCCTCCCTCCTCTACTACCTTCACTGAAACTTTCTTTGAGTTGTGTTTTTGCTCAAACTCACATTCAGTGTGTGGAGCGTCAGCAGCTTGAAGCAGCAGTGTTGGAGTTTTCCACTTTTCTCTCCTGTAGCTGGACTCACTCAGAGGAAGCTGCTAGTTTGGTCTGAACTCAGTCTGATCGTCTGTGCGTCTCTCTTTTCTGAGGAGGAGGAACAGCTTGTTTCCCAGTTTCTCTCAGGTGAGTGATGTGAGGGGTGGAGTTACATTCACCTTTCTTTTACAAGGGCTGTTACTTCACCCATGAAAATGGGTGTGTTTTATTCCAGAGTTCAGACATTTACTTGTCAGCAGCTGTGAAACAGATCACCATATGAAGCTCAGAAAAAAAAGTGAGTGAGTTTGTGAGTTTTTATTTTGAAATTGCTTCTGGAGCTTCAAGTAAAAAAAGTTGTGTTTTTTCTTTTCATCTGACTGCATTACGTTGGAGTGTAATGCAAGAACAGAAATCGATGATTTCATCTGTTCATTGGTAAGAACACAAGTCATCAGCTCATTAATTATAAATCCTATGAGCTTGTTTCTCAAGCTTTAAAGAGTCCTCTTTAAAAAGAGGACCAAACGAGGCAGGACCAGACAATGGAGCAGGTTGTGGCGCTTCAGGCTGCTATGTGGAAACCATAGATGGTGGCACTGCAGGCTGGAGGCATCCTCCAGACTCTCCAGCTGAGACTGAAGACGGCTGAAATGATCCCTTGGGACTTTATGGTTAAATGGCTGTTAAGAAACCTCTACTAAGGAAAAGCATCAAGCAGAAGAGTTTTGTTTGGGCAGAAAAAGTTGGTCTCTACATGCATGGTTCCCACTGTGAAGCATGGAGAAAGAGATGTGATGTTGTGGGGGTGCGTTGTTGGTGACACCGTTGGGGATTGTAATTGAAATGTCATTATTTAATCTATTGATCACATGTTTTAATAATATCACTTTTGTGTCACTCATATGCATATAGGATAGCATCACAAATGTGTTCTTCACACACGGGATTAAATCTTTAGGTGATGGCTGAGTTGTAACTTTCTCTTTGAAAGGAATGTTTCAAGTCTTATTTGTCACATACAAGTCAGCACCTGCAGCAAAATTGACCCCAAAATTGTCAGAAATTCCATTTTCTGCAGTCTTCGTCAAACACAGATACAAACTGTTGGCCATGGTCTGAGAGAATTTAGGTTGATGAGTATTTATGGGTTTAGTAAATGGGATACAGTCTCTGCTATGGCCCTGCAAAGATGGAATATCTTTGTCCAAAGTGTGCAGTAATGTACAAAGATTATTAAATATAGACTTCTACTTTCACTGCAGGAAAAGGGGTCAAATCCCAGCATTTCCCAAGGCCTGGTCACACCCACATCATTGGACCAGAAATGGTCAGTGTAAATGTTTTAACAGAACTTTGCACAAATTGTTTCACAGTCTAGATACCTGGTTAGCAGCTAATATTTCTACAGCGGAGCCACTACTGCTTCTCTGGGTAGGGTAACAGAAAAGCTGCTGTGTTACCCTTACCTTTTTTTTTTCGCTTTGTTTTTTCTGCTTTGCTTGTAGGTCAGGGAGTATCCGATTGCATAATTAGCAGGGCAATACTTAGCGTTAGAGTCAGCTCACTGTCTCAGGCACAACTGATTCTGTGGTGATGTTTCATTTTTGTTTATTGCTTAGGTTTTAAGTTCCCATGAAAAATAATGTTGTTAATGTTGATTTATTTGTGTTTTGAAAGCATTAAGTTTTTTATTTTTTATAGCAGTTTATGTATTTTAATCTACAATACTGATAGATTGAATAGATTGTTCATTTGCTTTAATTTGGAGATTGAGTTTATTTTGTGTTTTGGACATTTTGGTTCTGAATGATTTGTAAATTCTTTTTTTTGTGTCACAGTACTGGTAGGAGGCCCTCTTGTAGCTGCAAATCACAGGTGTCTTTCTGTAACTACAGTCAGTGAAGAGGATGACTGTTTTCATGTTTTGGATATATTCAAAGCTTTTGTTTACATATTCAGAAGCTGAAAGCCCAAAGTGGGTGTGACTGGGTGGAACCTTAGTGGGGATCTTGTGTGCCATGGTTATCCATGTATGTCTGGTTTGAGTGCACTTTAGTGTGTGTAGAGACGAAGTGTATATGTGAATCAATAAACTAATTTACACTCTAAACCAAGTATTTGGCTGAAGTATAACTGACCTGAGTGCCTCCTTGGTAATCAGCATAGTTTTGAACTAGACTAGATATGGGTGAAACTGGATGAAATTCTCAGGGTGGTGCTGTCAGCTTTTTCCTTGTAACAGCAAAGCTTTTGAGCTTGCAGTCACCACACTATCACCCTAGTATGTGCGCACCATGATTGCATTCCCTTTTTACCCTCTCATCATCGCCCTCTCATTGCCACATATGCACACCAGCATCTTAAATGGGAATTATATAAGAGAAGAGATGCTTACTTTATGATCTACAGCAGGGGTCAGCAACCCTAGGCACGCGTGCCAGCTGTGGGTTAACTGATGGCACGGCCATAGCTGGACTGGCCATCAGGCATATCGGGCATTTGCTCGGTGGCCCGATGATTTTTTATTTTTTTCTGTAATGGTATAAACAATGAAAGGTGTTGGATTGGCCAGATGCTGGCCGGTGTGTAAAAACAACTCAGTTGTTTGGTGGTGGCATCGCGGAGCTTCCACAGATTCAGTAAAATTAACAAGTGGTGGAGACCAGCAGGTGGATGAGGGAGATTGGAGGCAGGATGAGGAGAGACCCGAAGCGGCCGCCAGTCCGAGCGTCAGGTGAACTGAACTTCAGGTAAGAAGTTATGACCTGCAGTCTATCTGGGTCAGATATAAACCAAGTTTAGGTGGAGTTTATTTTTGTTGTTGTTACGTGCCAAGAGGTGTGGCTTTGCTTTTGTGTTCTATTTATCTTTCAGGTGTCAAGCCTCCACCTATTGGCCAGTTCGAAGTTGATTGGCATGTGTCTATTGGCTGGTCTGGGCCCAGTTGGCCAATCACACGCCGAGGATCACTACAAATGAGCAGCTCCCTGGCCAGCTGGTGGCTGCTGGCTTCTGCTATGACAAACATTTGCAAACAGGCTTCTTTGTATTATGTGTGGTGGGAGGCTGGACAGGTCAGCTGGGGTACCCTATACACTGATTACAGGCGTTAAACTGTTAGACACACTAGGTTATGCAGTTGATGCCACTTTTGTATGTTTTCACTGACCTTTTGTCGAGCAGCTAGATAGGCCTTTTGTTTTGCATTTTTGTTTTAGTTAGGCCCTGGGAGCTCTCGACCTCTTTTTGTTTTATTACTTTCTTTGATTTGGCTCAACCGCCCAGTCCTCCTCCCCCACCTTTTTTCTTATAGATTTCAATAAATCCTGCCCGATTCTTAACTGTCCTGTAACACTTTCACGCTTTGCAAATCATTTCACGTTTTTGATAGTTATGAAGACAGAATATGTTTTTAAAGACATGATAGGCTGTTGCTATGGTGGTTGCTGTGGACTAGGGTGGACCGCGTCCGATTCCTGTTATTAGCTCTCCGCCGTAGGAAGGCTGCGTTCCATTTACAAGTAATGACAGTCTGCCGTAACTCGAACTCAAACCCCCGTTCATGACACGCACACACACACATAAAGCACTTTGCCTCACAATGACAGTGCAACTTTACTAAAACCTTTAAAGTATCTGATATATAGGATAGAAAAATGAAGCAACCAGAGATTTAATGATGAAGACTCTGGGTTCTGTAGTTCACGTTTTACAGTCCTGAATGACTCTTTGCATATAATTTATTGAAGAGGAGTTTAGAATGCACTTTACATTTAGACTGTTGCTGTTTAATTTTTTACATTGTTACTGTGTTATGTCATGAATAAGGTTCACCTGCTGGGGGTTTGATGGATCAGCTGGACAATACAGTCAAAGACAGACTTCATTCATCATAGAATCCTAGTTGGATTTTTGTTTTCACTCATATTTTTGAACCAAATATTGAAAACAATTCTGACAGACTGGATACCTGGCCAGGTGTACATTACCTTTCACTTAAGCATCCCAGGACAGAACATTGTGATATTATTTCTTCCAAACTGACCAGAATCCTCCCGCATTCAGAGAAATTATTACGCATTTCGTGTTGAGCTGAGAGGGGACGCAGTTTGACCCGGACTTCAGCTACAATGAAAAAGACACAAAGCTAGAGTTATTCTTTGTCTTTGCTGCACAGCTGCCTCTTCTTCTCTCATTCTCTCCCCCTGTCTCTCCTGTTGCTACTTTAATCATGAAACTGATCAATGATCAGCTGATCAGCTTTTCTCTCTTGTTTGTTTATCGCCCACTTTGCGCCAGAAACGTGCTGCTGTTGTCGCACTAAACAACAGCAGCACGTTTAAGCTTGATCAGCTGTTGTTAGAATTTATTTAATATTACTTTCTAGTATCAGCTGAGGTTTGCTGGAGCCACAGCTGTAAAGCTGCTGGTCATGATATCGGTTTGTATATCTGGTGAGAGGGAAACTTGAAGATGAAACCAGGAGATGTCCTTACTGAATCATCAGAGCTGAACAGGTGATGGAGAAACAGGTTTACCTTTTAGGTGACATGAATGAGCAACACGTTCTCACTCCCAACTCGTCAAATGTGTAACACATGGTCAGGCTCCCTCTGCTTCACTTAGCTTCGCGTCGAGAATTGATGTGCAGGGTCCTCTCATTGAATACTATAGAGCTCCCTAAACGTTGCTTATTGACGACAAGAGATTGCCGTGGAAGAGCCTGTTGTATATTTCCCAAATCACATTGTAGTGACGTATACAGAACACAATAAATTATATAATGTAAACTAGGGATGCACCGATACCGGTATCGGTATCGGGTATCGGCCTCGATACCACATTTTCTAAAGTACTCGTACTCGTTGAAAGTCCCCTGATACCGAGGACCGATACCACGGTCTGAGACCTGTCTATGTTTGAGCGGCATGTAAGGGGTTAATCACAGGCCCCCGAGTGCCCGCCCCCAGGCCCCGAGTACCCGCCCCCAGGCCCAGAGTGCCCACCCCCAGGCCCCGGCTGCAGCTCAGAGCAGGGAGAAGGCGAGGCGAGACATATCAGCCGTGTGGAACTATTTCAAAGTGAACAAAGACGCGAAAACAAAGGCAGACTGCAAATTGTGCTCAGCGAAATTGTCCAGAGGAGGCTCTAAAGGTAGCGCATTTAACACAAGCAATTTAATCAAGCACCTAAAATCCCAACACAACGAGTACAAAGAGTTTACCCACGCTTATTTACCCACGCTTATTTACCCACGCTTATTAGCACAGATGAGCATAGCTGATGCTATAGCAGTGGGACGGAAAATAGTTGGGCATTTTAAACATTCCGCCTTAGCCTACTCCCGCCTCGAGGACATTCAGGGACAGCTCAACCAGCCAATAAAGAGACTGCAGCAGGACGTACAGACGCGCTGGAACAGCACGTATTACCTGCTCCAGTCCCTCCTTGAGCAAAAGCGAGTGCTGGGCGTGTATGTGTCCGAGCACGAACTCCCTGACTATCTCACTATCTCTTATGGAGACGACTGTTGCCATCCTCGCCCCCTTTGAGGAACTAACTAAAAGAGTTAGCAGCTACGATGCACTAGCCTCTGATGTCATCCCAGCTGTGACTGTGCTAGTGAGACTTCTAAACAGAGAAACAGACGAACAAATTTAAAATTAAATTTTGTTTTTTTATAATTATTTATTCTGTAATATGTTGCATACAACATGCTTTTCATTTTAAATAAATGTTCTTAATTCCAAACTAGCCCCTTGTTTGTTTATTTTTTGTTAAATTATAGGACTAAAGCTGTTACCTGCAAATTTAAATCATGTTTTTATTAAGTACTCGGTATCGGTATCGGCGAGTACTGAAATGCAAGTACTCGTACTCGTACTCGTTTCCAAAAAAGTGGTATCGGTGCATCCCTAATGTAAACAACTACCTGAGATACAGCAGATAAAGTAATTATAGGCTATTACTTTTGTATCGTTTGTTGCATTTATGGAGGGAGTGATGTATGCTGGGTAATGGCACAGCTAGCGACTGGGTGACTTTATTCACCCGCTTCGGCTGTTATCAGTCCATACAATGGGCGTTATTAGCACAAATCAGTCCCATAGATATGGGCCATCTCCTGCTAGATTGTTCAGAAGGTTGTTATCATCCATCCAGATGGAGGATCACTAACAGGAGCGTGGGAAGACTCCAGGATCCACTCTGGCTGGAATCCGGTGGATACAGCAGTGTTTACAGGTAAGACCATTTAAACGGACAGCATTTATAGAATGACTATTAAAAGTCAGCGAGTGTCAATAATGTTAATGTGGTTATGTTACACCGAGTGCTAATATAACAGCTTTAAGATGCATTTGTAGATATTATTACGTATTTTACCGTCTTTATGGTGCTAGCTTAAAGTTACGGTGTAAACGTTAGCTTATATTGGAGTAAAGCTGTTACTGTTTAAACGATGTTAGCACAGAAATATTAGCTTCTGTCATGAAGTTACTAGTTAATAAAGTTTCAAGTAAAGTGATTAATCGCAGCCACAGATTGACAGCAAAAATCTCGATTAGCTTCAGTGCATCTGTAATAAATATGTGCAAGTTTCAGTGCTTCGTTTAAACTGTATGATACTTATACTGACCCAGGGTCAGTGTAAAATACAATCCTAGCTGTGGAGACTCTATGTTATTCCTCTAACAGAGCCTCCACATGTTCCCACTGTAATTTCCCCCTCATGAATGAATTTATGCTGCACTAATCTGAATGTTCGGGGGGAAATCAAACGCATTTTACTCACAGTACTGAAGCTGACTTACCTTTGTTTGAATGACAGCGTATTCACAACATGGAGGCTAAAAAATAGCCAAATCTTGTACCCAATCCTTTGTAAATTGGATGTGCGCCTCCAGAGATTTATAATGGCGAAACTGGTTCACCTTGTACTCGCCAACTCCACAGACAAGGTAAGAAAATATATAAGGCTAAGTCAATAGCGGTTTGTCTTCAGGGTTTCTACTCCACTGCAGTATTTCATATGGCTCCAAATTTCCAATGCACTCTATTTTCTTCAAGTACCGTATCTTTGCATCCGGACACAATCTGTCTCTATACCGCCCTTTTTCTTTTGAGCTGCTTTTAAGCATGTTTCTAGCAACCATCCTTCCAAAACAGTGTGTTTGTTTTGATTCATGGCCCAGAAATAAGGCGCCATGCTCCCACAATACATTGCGCCATTACATCAATTCCAAAGCCCTATAAACTTTATGTCGTGTTCCTGTACCTTAGACTGGAGCGTGACAAGCTTTGAAAGGACAGGCATTGGCTGCATTAATTTAAAAAAAAAAGATTTTGAGACAGCAATGGTGCAAACCTCACTTGTTTTCTGTTTGTCTTTCTGTTATAGCCACTATATTTAACTTTCTGTTCCTGAGACTGATCTGGAACCTTTTCCTGTCAGAAGTCATACAGAATCATCTCAGCTGCATTGCAATCACCAGAAATCAGCCCAACAGAAGATGATAAAAATGTCATCAAACAGAATTCAAAGATCAGAAACATTTCATATATGGAGTTAAACATGAATCATTGTTTCAACAATATATTTATTGTTGTCATAAACAGAATGGTAAATGGCCTGCATTTGTATAGCGCTTTACTCAGTCCCTAAGGACCCCAAAGCGCTTTACACTACATTCAGTCATTCACCCATTCACACACAGGTAATGGCAAGCTACGTTGTAGCCACAGCTGCCCTGGGGTGCACTGACAGAGGTGAGGCTGCCGGACACTGGCGCCACCGGGCCCTCTGACCACCACCAGTAGGCAAACACGGGGTTAGTATCTTGCCCAAGGATATTTGGCATGCAGCCAGGGATTCTTCTGATTAGTGGCTGACCTGCTCTGCCACCTGAGCTACAGCCACCCGTCATAAACAGACCAGAAGACAACAATAAACTGCTCCTCCCATTCAACACATGTCAGTCCAAATCCCAGCAAACTAAATCATCTCCATTTACACATCAAATAGAAACATGAATCACTTGTAATGATTAGAAACTTGATAGAATTTCAAATCTAGTTTGGGGAGTCATTCAGTGAGAAACAGTGAAATGATTTTCCATGTGAAAAGGTGGACAGCAGAAACAGAAAGAAGCAGTGAGAACTAAAAGAGAAACAAAGAGCTTTGGAACAACGAGGCAGCAGGAGGACAGCTGCAGTTTAACAGCTTCAATTCACTGACAGGAAACAACATTAGAAATATCATCATCCTCAACTCATCTGCTCCACTTAACCTTCAACGGCAGCACCTTGGCTTTATCATAAGTGTTAATGTAAGGAAACATCCTGTGAGTGAAAGTGTGTGTGAAGGTGTGTATGTGTGTGTTAGTATCAGGATCAGAGAACGACAGCTTTCCTCTGTTCCAGTCCAGATTCACTCTGATCCTCTGGAACTTCTTCTGAACTGAGAGAGCAGTTTTAGCTGATGGTGAACATGCTGAGTATTTACTTCCATCAAACCATATTGTCCATAATCCAGACAGATGCTTTCCCTTCATCTGCACAGACTCTTCGAACACACCCAGGTCCCACCCTTTACTGTCTCCAACTTCGACATCCCAGTTGTGAGTTCCTGAGCCCTCAGAGCCCAGGACAGAGTAGAAATGATCAAACCTCTCTGGATTATCAGGAAGCTGCTGCCTCTTTCCTCGTCTCACACTGGTCAGATCTTCAGACAGGATGAGGTTTGGATGAGCAGTATTTGGGTCCAGAATGAGAGGAGCCTTGTAGTTGTGCAGGAATGAGACGTCTTCAGCTCTCAGCTCCTCCTCTGTGGCTCTGACTGTGTCTGAAAGAGCTGCTATCTCTCTGCTCAGAGCCTCCATCTTCTCCTTCATCATCCCACTCTTCTGCTCCTCTTCCTCCCTCAGTGCAGCCAGCCTGGCCTCCTCTTCCTCTGCTAGAAACTGCTGAAGCTTCTTAAACTGCTCCTTAATCTGCCTCTCTGTGTGTCGGGCCTGGACCTTAATGTGTTCTGCTGTTTGATCAAACTTCACTTGAACTTCTTCACAAACCTTTAACTTCTTCTTTAAGAGATCCAGAGTTTCCTTAAGTACCTTCTTGTGTTGTTGTGCAGCTTCATCGATGGGTCTGAATCTGTGATTGGTGTGTTTTTCTGAGTCTCTGCAGACGACACACACTGGCTGCTGATGGTCCAGACAGAAGAGTTTGAGTTTCTCAGAGTGCAGACTGCAGAGAGCCTCTGAAGCTCTCTGATCTCTCTCCTGTAAGAACGACTCACACAAGTTCTTTAAAGCTCGGTTTAAAGGTGGTTCATTCTTTGAAGATCTTCTGTTACAAAGGGGACACTCGTGTGTTGGTCTCTCTCTCCACCATCTCTTCAGACAGTCTTTACAGAAGCTGTGGCTACATGACAGAAGAACAGGATCTCTGAAGACCTGCTGACAGACCGGACAGCAGAGATCCTCCTCTGATCTGGAAGCCATTGAGTCTGTGAGTGAAGCTGAAAACAGCAGACAGGAAGTACAGTCAGTCCTGGCTCTCCTCCCTCCTCTAGTACCTTCACTGAAACTTCCTTTGAGTCGTGTTTTTGCTCAAACTCACATTCAGTGTGTGGAGCGTCAGCAGCTTGAAGCAGCAGTGTTGGAGTTTTCCACTTTTCTCTCCTGTAGCTGGACTCACTCAGAGGAAGCTGCTAGTTTGGTCTGAGCTCAGTCTGATCGTCTGTGCGTCTCTCTTTACTGAGGAAGAGCAACAGCCTGTTTCCTCATTTCTCTCAGGTGAGTGACGTGAGAAGGCGGAGCTTTATTAACCCTTTAAGACCTACCATAGAACCAAGTCCGCCAGATCTTATATTATATTTTTACATGTTGTGGAGCCATTTTTGGGAGCATTTCAAGTTGCTCTACATCAATACAACCATTACAGCCTTAATTTTAATAATATGTATGCATTAAGTGCATAGTAATTACATAAATTGCAAAAAAGTGCAATAAACTACAAAAAAATTTAAAATCGTTTTTGTTTTTTTAACATATATTTTTAGCTAGAGAAATTTAAGAGGCTTATCCCTCAAAACTGTAAATACAAAAAAGTTGCACAAAATAGTTTCCCACCACAGGAAATTTATTTTGAGTGTCTTCATAGTTTTATTTTTGAAATACACCAATTTTTATATACTGCAGCAAAAATGAAAATAAATATTATAGTGCAAATTTGCAAAAAAGCAGCATATGCATCAAAATAAACTATTTCCAGCAGTGCAATATGAGTCCTAAGCATCCCAGAAACGACACAGAAAGTCATAAAGTCAAACATAACTTTTAAAAACACCAGTATAGGCTCATGAGGCCCTGATGGTAAAAAACTACATTTCCACAAAATGACACCACTTCCGGTTTCGGGCAGGTCATGGCGGACATGCGATAATTCGTGCTGATGGACGTAGGAAGTGTTACAAACAGCTGATCGGATCGGCAAAGCGTGTTTCTGGAATATTATGTTTTTGTTGCTGCAAGTGCTTTTTATGCAGTTTTTGCAAAGCTATATGTGGAAGGAAACTGTGACCGAGGACAAGCTGATGGCATAAGATGTAAGTACAACTCCTCCGGTTTCATATGCAAAAAAAATTATTGCGCTAGCTCACGTGGTTGCAGAGCTACCGGGATTTAAAAATAGTTACGCAAAACGGTGCGTGCCCACTCTGACCGGCTTTAAAGGGTTAAACTCCCACTTATTTCACTTAGCTGGGCCCACATCCTCATTTTAGGTTTTACAGCATATTTAGTAGACAAAGGTGAATCTCTTAGACATGAACTGAGCTACGATTTGGGAAAAGGTTTGGAGGGGACCTTGGCGGAGGGCCTGGGCCTGGCAGATCCCAATGTACTAATGAGAAGTGAAGAAGTGAAAAGATTCAAAAGGGGAAGAAGGGTGGGGCAGGAAAACGAGAACAAACACCTTGTATAACTGGGGGATCATATATAGATATGTTCGTGTAGATAGTGTTTGGAGGCGTAGGCCTGCTCCTAAAAGATATTTTATCTCCAAAAATGTAAGTGTGAAAGCAGAGCACAGATGTTTATTGCAGGTCAGAAACCTTTCATTGTGAAACCTGGCCCCACCTTTTCATGTGAATTCCAGGTTTCACAAAGAGCTCACCCGGCCGGAACCCTGGCTGATTGGGACCCACACCCAGTTTCACACCTTGGCTCAGGCGATTAGAGGATCATCAGAGGGTCCTTTTGTCCCTCTGTGGGGGGACACTCCCACTAGGTTTAAATCTGGGACTCCCCACCATTTGACCTTAGAACTGAAGAAGCTTCTCGGATGAGAGGTGAAACGTCTTCAAGCAACTTAAAGAAGTCCAGACGCTTTTCTTTGCAAGCTCCTTTGACTACAATGACCTGGATGACTGAGAACCCTCACAGACATATTGCTGTACATTTTGGGAGGAACACCCTTCAACTGGTGCGGGAGTATGAAAGGGAATCAAGGAAACTAGCGGATTATAGGAACCATCTCCGTTTCAACCTAAGATGTAGACAAACCAGAGTTGTTCCTAAGAGCCTGCGCCTTGGATCCACTGTCGGGGGATAAAGAGCAGACTTGATTCTACAGAGAGCACAAAATCACCTTTTAAGTGAAAGGATAAGACAGGTCCATTTCACTATAGATGCCCTCCAGATCAAGATCAGCCAGACTCTGAAGGAACTGGAAACCCTTCTACCCTCTCCAATCTTAGAAGAGGTTTACAAGTTTGTGGACAAAGCTCAGCGGGCCCAACACTCTAAAGGAAAAGAAAGACAACGCAGGAAATTTTACACCTTGCTTCCAAAAACACACACTCCTCATTCTGAACCTACACAACCCAGAGAAGAAAACACACCTGAAGACAGTCAGGAGAAATGGGTAAAGAACTTTTCAGACCGGAATCTCACTGAACCTGAAAAGAGAGTATTAGCCAAAGGACTCAATTTTGCCATTTCTCCACAACAGTTGCCCATAGTGGACCTCGTCACAGCCACAGAATCCGCCATACGGATTAATAAATTATCACAGACAGAAGCAGAGCAAATCAGGATGAAAGTCTCAGCCACCCTCTCCAGTGCCAAAGTCCCTCCGTCCAACCTCACAGTACAAGAAAAGAAGAGCGTCGCTTCCCTGAGCAAAGACCACAACATCACTGTTTTACCAGCTGATAAGGGAAGATGCACCGTGGTCCTAAACACTACAGATTACCACACAAAGATCACTACTCACCTAAGTGACAACAACACCTACGAAACCTTAACGCGAGACCCCACAAGCAGCTACAAAAAAAAGTTATAGCTTGCCTTCAAGACTTTGAAAAGGACAAAATCACTGACCGCCTTACATATCACCGCCTTTACCCAGGGGATGCCATACCCTGCATTTACGGACTTCCTAAAATCCACAAGGAAGCTGTCCCACTCAGACCCATAGTCAGTAGCATAAACTCAGCCACCTATAACATTGCAAAACACCTTGCTACCATCCTTGCTCCTCTCGTGGGGAACACCCCACACCACATCAAGAACTCCACCGACTTCACTGACAAGGTCCAGAAAATTACCCTGGATCCAGATGATGGTGTCCTTTGATGTAGTCTCTCTCTTCACATCTCTTCTATGATGAAACTATGATAAAATATTTAATCAAAGCACACCTTTATTACTGAGGCATTGACTGCAGAGTCCATTTGCTGGGGAGGTTGCATAGTTGTGTAGGTTGGTGTGTTGGACTGGAGAGGCGAAAGGAGACGGTAGCTGGCCGGGGCATCATGATGGTTGCAAATAGTGGGTTGGAGGACAGATGCCAGAGTGGTGGAGGCTGTTTAGAAAAATGATTACAACATAAAAAGGTTACATAAAACTTGTCTAAAAAGGTTCCTTTTCCTCACATACAGATATATACACATACATACACATACACACACACACACACACACACACACACACACACACACACACACACACACATACACACACACACACACACTAAACATGACATTATTACCTGATACTTCAAACAAGGGGCCAGGAGGTTGTTCATCATCAGTCTGTGTAATTGTGAAGGGGATTTGGTCTATAAGTAAAAAAATAAAAAATAAAAATTCAGGAACTTATAAAGTGCACTAATGTACTAAGACCTTTTTTCTTCCAGAAATGTGTTTCTTATTAACAACAATTTAATAATAATTTTCTTCTCATTTAACAAAATTAAAATGTGGACACATTAAAATGTGGACACAAGTGGACACATTGGTTTTGGGCTGCTAGTGAAAATAGTTCTCTTTCCAAATAACTCTCTCTGAACTAACACAGCCAATCCCTCCACATGTTTGTACTGTCTTGTTACCTCGCCAGATCCGCCCCTCCGAACCGTAGTAAGGAGACCTCTGGCTAATACGTTGGGTACCGTGTCTGACTCCTAACTAGCTTTACTGTCTGGGTCGAATTTGCTAGCGAGAGACTGAAATGCTGCCTTGAATCGCTGCTCCATCAGAAGTTTATTGATTTGGAGGCGGCAAACAGAGTTTACAGTAGAGTCTTAACAGCTTACTTACAACTGGGCTCGTCAGGCACTCTTTGCAGCTGAAGTCGTTCTTATTATATTTTCATGCTTTCATCTGTCATTTCTCGTCGGTGACTCCCACATTTTGACTCTCCTTTTTGTCCCTCCCTCCGCTCACACACACACACACACACACACACACACACACACACCGGGAGGGGCAGTCCCAGACATTCTCCCAGCAGCACAGAATACACCACCCATAAAGATGTTTTTTTTTTCTTTTTAAATATCATATTGCGTTCATATTAAATCCATTATTTATTTAATTTTTTTATGCAATATGCGGGCGCAGGTAGAGGTGACATGGGCCGTGTTTCAAACTTCTACGTAAGCATGATCATGGCGTAACAGGCAGTTGGTCCAGATGTATGAAAGGGTTTGTGTGTAAATTGAAACAGGTGCTCCCGAATCTTTAAAAGTAACACAAATTTGTACACGTCACATAATGTTTCTGGATTGTATTGTACACATTTGTAACTCTTGAGGTAAATTACTTTGCATACAGCTGCCATAGAGCGAAAGTCGGGGTACACGGTGGGCAAGTTGACGCAGGGATAACAACACCCTTCCATAGGTATCCCATGTAACCTGAATACCTGTTCAACCAGTGTTTTTGCGGTTTAGGAAGCAGTGGGGAGCTTTTCTGGGATTATGACGGTAAGCATGGTTGTTTTCCCAGAGGAAACTGGGTGGCCAGTGACAAAGTCTAATATTATATTTGACCATGGCCTGTGAGATGTGGATAAAGGCTACAAAAGTCACGATGCAGAGTCTGTACCTTATTTCTGGCACACAATGAACAGAATGGTATACGTTTCAGAGGTGAAGATTGGTGAATATTGTGCAGCTGAAATGCAGAGCTGATGAGTGGAAGGGGGTATTTTTTTATGTTTTTTTTTCTTAGAGGCCCTGGAAGTCAGGGCACAGCAAGTCATCCTTTTCCTCCACAAAAACAAACCCTGCACCCATTGAAGTTTTCCATGGCAACGCATTCTAGTTTTGACAGATTGTACTGGTGACTGGTGGGTAGATTGGCACCGAGAAGGAGTTCTATGGTGCAGTTGTGGAATGGTGGAAGTGACAGGGCTTTACTGTTATTGAAAACCTCTTGGATGGAGGTCATGATAAATAGAACCTCGAACCATGAGCAGATGATGAAGAAAGGCAGTGTCTCTCTATGGTTACCATTAGCACTGGCCAGAAAAGGGCAATCCAGGGACAGGAGAGGTACATTAATCTTTGTTTATTGCTCGGGTTTTAAGTTCCCATGAAAAATAATGTTGTTAATGTTAATTTGTTAATGTGTTTTGAATGCATTGATTTTTTTAATTCTATAGCACAATCCACAATACCGGATAGTTTGTTTGCTTTAAACTGGAGATTCGGTTTATTCTTTTGTTTTGGACATTTTGTTTCGGAATGATTTGTAAATTCTTATTTTTGTGTCACAGCACTGGAAAGAGGTCATTTTGAAGCTGCATATCACCGGTGTGTTTCTACAGTAACTACAGAGGGTGAAGAGGATGACTATTTTCATGTTTTGGATATATTCAAAACTTTTGTTTCCCTTATTCAGAAGCTGAAAGCTTAAAGTGGGCGTGACTGGGTGGTGCTGTCAGGTTTTTCCTTGTATTTTTAATTTTTTTTTATTTTTTTTTGCCTGTCCCGTTTGGTTCTTTTGCCATCACAATTATTGTCTAAAGGCGAAGAAAGATGCCCAACGGATTTACTTTACCAAATTGACCATCACAGCCTTACCGTAATGGTCTATTTGATTCACCTTTTATTGTTTATTTTATTTATTTTTTATTTTCACTTGCTATATACGGGACAGACTTGAATGAGGAAAAGAAAACGGAGAAAGGAGAAGGAGGAAAAAACAGCGGAGAAGAGGGACGGGGATAAAGGGCAAAAAAAACAAAAACCAACTAAATAAGCAGACAAAAAAAATACATATATCAATCACCTCGATCACCTGTTGAGAAAGAAAATAAAACAAGCAGAAGAAAACAAGAGTAATACAATAAACAACATCACAATGATATATGGGAATATAACAGTAAATACTAAATATTAAACATTATTGTGCAGCACGTAATATCGACAGTGCACAGTGTGCTTTGAGGTAGGAGCCAAAAAGGGTGTAGTTTGTGTGTGTGAGCACCCGTGTGTACACCTGTGAGCATGGACGCACTTGTTTTTAAAAGGTTCCTTCATGTAATAATCTGCTAGAGGGTGTGGGGAGCCACAGCCCCGTCCACCAGGGCATGAAGCAGGTATGGAGGAGATCAAGACTCCAGACATCCAGAGGCCCCCAGAACACAAGAGACTAAGGAAGACCAACAGAGGGGCAGCCGCGCCACTATCCCAGAAAGAGCTGAGGAGAGTCCCAGATGAGGGTTCACTAGCAGCCGCGGAGCAGAAGCCAGGGGGGGTTGCAGTGACATGCCCGTGAGCTCCGCCGGCAGCCAGCTGCGCCAGAGTAACCGAGCTGAGGCCGAGGGCACCCCACCCCTGAAGTGGCCTGAGTGAGCCCCAGGCTCCAGGCCCCGACAAGCAGCCACCAAGGAGTGAGCCAGTGTGTACCTGGACGCCCACCCCCGGACACAAAGAACCACCAACGCACCAATGTCTGAGGGCGTCTGCCACCGGCAGGGGAAGTGGTGGGGGAGATAGGCCTCCATACCTTGGAGGGCCTGAGATGTCCCCAGAGAGGTGGCGTCTGATACCCAACCTGACATATAGATACAGACATACAGGCACACACATACAAACATCCATTCCCACCCTCATGCTCTCATATGCAATTACTCAACACTCAACCAACGTGGAGACAGACGTAGAGAGACACTGTACACACAATCACAATCCCCAAGCGTACTCTAAGAACCTAAACATGACAAGTCTAGGTACCCTTGCCCCTGGAAAGGGAAACTGCACCCAGACCCAGATGGTGTTACCCTTTTCCCTGCGGTGAAAAGGGACCGCCCTTTTCACCGCAGAAGCAGAAGCAGACCGCCCCGACTCCACAGCAGCAGGGAGGCCCCACACTCCAGACCCCAGTCGGGCGGCCAACTCCTCCTCCCGGCCCCCCACTCCAGCAGGCCGCAGAGAACGGGGGTGTGAGAAGACTCCAAGCCTTCCTCCGCCCGCTCATATGTAGTGTTGATGCATGTGTGTTCTAAGGTGCATTTAAAACCGAGGAGGGCATGGAGCTTCCTGCCAAAGAGCAGCAGGTAAGCGCATAGCCCCTCCTGATAGCCCTCAGTGTCTACATGTATTTAAAATTGAGAGGTGGGCAACGACGCCAGGGGTGAGGTGTACACCCTGATGGTCTTTTGGAGTCCGTGTAGCGTGCCCACCCCCAAGATCCTATATGTATGTGTCCCCAAGTGACTGCCATACTCCGCAACCCGCCAATGAAAGGGGGCCCAGGCCCATCGGGACCGGGCCCCCATACACCCACCCGCCCACAACCCCAGCAACCCCAGCAACATACCAACCAGGTCCCAAGCCCCCGAGGCCCGGCCAGGGCCCCAACCCAGAGATGGAGTGCCCCCAGAACCTCACGCCTGTCCCGGACCCACCCAGGGGCAGCCAGGCTACCAGGTCAGTAACCCACGTCGGTAAGCACAGACCCTCCCCTAGCCCCGCTGCACGCAGCCACGAGGAAACCGTCACCTAAGAGCCAACAGAGCCCTTAATAGGCATTGACCGCTACCCCGGGTCGAGCCCCCCAAGGAAGATGCTCCCGGGGAACCCCCCAATGCCCTAAGCCTGTCCCTACCCCCACACCAATTACAACAGCGAAGGTGGGACCAAACTATGACCCCCCACCCCCACTAGGTGATGGAGCTAATCAAAGGAGCCCAGAGAAATTGAACTGATGTGGTGGCAGAGGCTGTATCAAGACTAATGTAATCTAATAGATAATTTCTATATTGGCTAGAATTAAGATTATTTTTATTTTTCCAGTTCATGAGGACTGTTTTCTTGGCTATGCATAGGGCAGTGAAAACCATATGGGCTATATTGTTATCTGTAGTGACATTATCTAAGCTGCCCAACAAACACACTAAAGGGGAAGTTGGAATGTTACATTTCAGACACTTTGATAAATCTTCACATATCTCGCGCCAAAACTTCTGAACTGGTGGACAGAACCAAAGAGCATGGATATAATTGTCCGGTGTTTTGGTTTGACAGTGTGAGCAGTTGTTGGTAGATGTATAACCCATCTTGAACATCCTATGACCTGTATAGTGCACTCTATGTAGTATTTTGTATTGAATTAATTGAAGACTGGGATTTCTAATGAGATGAAAGGTTTTTGAGCAAATCTGAGACCAGAAGTTTTGGTCTAAGTTAACTGATAAATCCTCTTCCCATTTTGCAATAGGAAGTGATATTGATTCATCAGTTTTAGAAAGCATTCTGTATATTTTGGATAGTAATTTGGGGTTTTAAGAGTAAGAAATTGAACCACACTTGGTGGTGTTTGTAGTTCAACTTGACCCGGTTTAAATTTCTTTTTTACTACTACTACTACTAATTTGGTGATATTCTAAAAATCTTTTCTTGTTGATATTATATCTTGTTGACACCATATTGTGTAACTAGTCTTTCAAATGCAATAAATTATATTCCTTCTAGTATATGCTCTAAATAGCTGATTCCTTTACCACTCCAATCTGAAAAGTTTATCATATTATTGTTTTGTAATATGTCAGGGTTGTTCCAGATAGGTGTATGTTTGCATGGGATTAATGAAGACTCGGTCAATTTTAGAAACTCCCACCATGCTGTCAGAGAAGAGCTGATGCTGATGCTTTTGAAGCATTCATGTCGTTGGATGTTTGAGCTGATAAATGGTAGATCTGAAATCTCTAGATTATTTCAAAGTGCTTGTTCTACATCTAGCCAAGGTTCATCAGAGAGGGTATGTTTTAACCATCCTGAGATAAACTGAAGCCTGTTGGCTAAGAAGTAGTGCTGAAAGTTAGGTAGTTCTAATCCTCCTTTATCCTTGGTCTTTTGTAGTGTTTTTAAGCTTATATGTGGGGGGTTATTTTTCCAAAGGAATTTGGACATACATGAATCTAGAGATCTGAACCAATGTTGTGGCGGTTTAGTTGGGATCATTGAGAATAAATAATTTATTTTTGGTAAGACCATCATTTTTATAGCGGCAACCCTTCCCATAAGTGATATGGGTAGATATTTCCACCTAGCCAGATCACCATCTACTTTCTTTAAAAGTGGGATATGGTTTAATTTAGTTAGATCTGCAAGCTTGGGAGAAACATTAATACCTAAATATTTTATATTTCCCGATTGCAGTGGTGTAGAAAAGGAATTATGGAAGGAGCAATTAATCCGAAGGACTGTAGATTTTGACCAGTTAATTGAGTAATCTGATATTCTTGCAAAAGAGTTTATCAATTCAATCACCCCAGAGATATTGGTTTGTGAATTTTGGAGAACGAGTAACACATCATCCACATAAAGGCTGATTTTATGTTCCACGTTCTTGCATTTTATGCCCTTAATTACTGCATTCTGTCTAATTGCTGCTGCTAGTTGTTCAATAAAAATTGCAAACAGTGAAGGGGAGAGTGGGCATCCCTGCCTGGTGCCCCTCAGGAGACAGAAGCTGGAGGATGTCTGGTCATTTGTTCTGACACAAGCTGTTGGGGAATTATATAATATTTTTAACCAGTTAATGAAAGAGGATAGAAATTCCCAGTTAACTCTGTCAAATGCTTTTTCTGCATCTAAAGAAAATATTGTAGTTTCAAGGTTTTTACTGTATGAGTACTCTATCAAATTAAGTAATCTACGTGTATTTGTTGATGAGTGCCTACCTTTTATGAAACCAGTTTGGTCAGGATGAATTAAGAGGGGGGTTGTTTTCTCTAGTGTCTTTGAGAGAGCTTTGCAGATTATTTTAAGGTCTACATTTATAAGGGATATTGGACGATAGCTTGAGGGATATACAGGGTCTTTGCCTGGTTTTAGCAGGAGATTAATGTTTGCAGAATTCATATTTGATGGAAGTCTGCCCTTTTCTTTGATTTCCAACAACGTTCTGTAGAAAACTGGTGCTAGAATCGTCCAGAATTCTTTGTAGAATTCTGCAGGAAAGCCGTCTGGACCTGGAGCCTTATTATTGGGCATACTTATCAGGGCTTCCTGGAGTTCACCTGACGACTGTTTTCATGTTTTGGATATATTCAAAACTTTTGTTTCCCTTATTCACAAGCTGAAAGCCTAAAGTGGGCGTGACTGGATGGTGCTTTCAGGTTTTTCCTTGTAACAGTAAAGCTTTTGAGCTTGCAGTCACCACACCACCACCCTAGTATGCGTGCATCATGATTGCTTTCCCTTTTTACCCTCTCATCATCACTCCCTTGCTTTGCCACACATACACACATGTTAAATGGGAATTATATACTTTTTCATCTAGAGGCATTGAGTGATAGCAGTCCCGACCCAACCCTTACAAAATATCAAATCAAATCAAATCAAATACAGAAATGTTAAAATCATTAGTCATAGATTAAATGGCCTGCATTTGTATAGTGCTTTACTCAGTCCCTAAGGACCCCAAAGCGCTTTACACTACATTCAGTCATTCAGATTAGGAAAAGTTGTTCTGTCCACTCATGTCCTCTGATTCTTGCTGGAAGACACAAGCATCCATTTCTGTGCTCTCTGGCTGCTGTAACATGTCTCTTCATGTCATAGGTGAACTCTCCTATGTCTCTTTCATTCTCACTCATGTGTTTGCACAGCTGTGGACATCAGCTACCTTCATCTGTTCGGTGCCACATAGCATCAAAATGAGTGGATGGTGTTACATTAAAGTAGTAAAACATTGGACTCTCTTTAAAGCAGTAAAAATAATGAAAAACGAATAATGAGCACTACAAAATATAAATGAATAGAGGAGTTATGATCATAGGGAACAGGTCAGTATGTGAAGGTCAGAGAAGCTGAAACTAAATGCTCTGTTGCCCACTTTGTGTCATGGTCAAGTTACTTGAAAAAAGTAATCAGTAACTAATTACTGATTACTTCCCCCAAAAAAGTAATCCCATTACTTTACTGATTACTTATTTTCAAAGGTAATTAATTACTTAGTTACTTAGTTACTTTTTTAAAACACGATTTACAACCTGAATAGGTGATAAAGCGATAGATCTTTCAGCCCAATTCTACTTTTTCTACATAATCCATAATACAAAATGTAATCAAATGGAAAAGTCCCTTTTTAAAACTTGTTTTATTAGTTTCAATCTTTTAACTTTATGCATCAAGCAAAAATTTAATTATATGCAACATTCTCTGACTGGAAGAAATTTGTTTAATATTTAAACCTATTTTCTGCACATTCCAGCACATAAAATATTAGATTTTTTTGTGTTTACACTCACTCTTTCAAATAGATGCAAGTAAAACACAGCAGAAAATAAATAAAGTCAAAGACTAGACGGTTTTAGTAATGCAGTAACTCAGCGTTCCTACGGGAAAGTAACGGTAATTAGATTACCGTTACTTTCCCGTAGGAACGCTTCTCAGGGTTTGATTCTGGTGTTCAGTGTTTTATTACTCCAACCTGTATTTTCCTCCCTCATGCTCTGTTCGTGTCCCTGAGTTTGTGTTTGTAAAACAGTTTGTGAGTTTCCTGTTTTACTTTGAAGCTAGCTGCTGCTGAGCGTTGTCTCCACCTCCAACCAAAACTTAATCTACACGGTTAACAAAGGTCTGAGCTTTATCTTGTGTATCATTCTGGCTTGAACTACCATTATTCTCCTGACAGGAAGTGCACTCACTTATCTCATCACACCTGTTAGTCGATATTATATGTTATATATATATATATATATATATATATATATATATATATATATATATATATTTAGATTCCTGAACCCCTTCACCTTGTCTCAGTGACCTTCATGATGTAGTCACCTGAAATGGTTTTCCCTACACAGGTGGGCCTTGCCAGGCTTTATTTGTGGAATTTCTTGCTTTCTTAATGGGGTTGGAACCATGAGTTGTATTGCGCAGAAATCAGGTTGGCACACAGCTAACAGGCCTATTTGACAAATCTTAGGATTCATATTATGGCAAGAACCAATCAGCTAAGTAAAGAGATAATAATGTGTATGTGATAGTCCCCGTAGGGAAATTGCTCCTCTGCATTTCACCTAGTAAAGCAGTGGGCAGCCACCAATGCAGCACCCGGGGAGCAGTGTGTAGGGATGGTACCTTGCTCAGGGGTACCTCAGGGTAGCCGTTTAGTAGAGTTGAACCCATAACCTTCCAATCATGAGGCAGCTACTCTACCTATTGAGCTATCCCTGCCCTAAGAGAGAGAGAAACTACAGTCCATCATTACTTTAAAAACTGAAGGTCAGTCCAGAAAATTGTTAAATCTTTGAATGTGTCTCCAAATGCAAACTTCTTTGGCTCTCGGAGGAGGCGGACGCACTTTTTCTCCTCTCCCTTATCTTCCCTGCTTATGTCCTTGTCTAGTCTCGTGTTTTTTTGTATTCTCCCTGGAACATTCTCTCACAGTCTGTTCTCTAAAACCTAAAAGAGGAATTATGGATTGGATCAACTGGTCCCTAAATGCAATTGACACCCCTTTCTCAACGAGAAGTTTGGGCTTGGGTGAGCCTGAGTGCTGAAGATATCTACCTATTCGGAACCATGGTAACAGGGTTCTGGCTGATCGGAGCTGGCTTGGCCCTGACTTATCGAAGAACTAAGAAAGCGGAACCAGCTGTTCAAACCCCCGCAAGGCTGCCCGCTGGGATTGAAACGATGGGAGAGGCGTGAGTTTCTCAAAATGGGCTCATTGAGTCAGCACGGATAAGATCTTGGAGAGGCTACGGCTGCTGTGAATACTCAGAATAAGATCTCTGACTGCAGACTGGATACATCTCAGAAGGGCTAGCCCGGAATAACATCTCTGGGCGCAAAATTGGATGACATCTCGGGGAGGCACACTGCCGTGAGTTCTCAGAAATTGGCTACTTGAGCACAAGAAATGACAACATCACAGAACGCAAGTATGGCGAAGCTCGCGGCTCTCCAATGGAAGATTGAGAGACCAGCGTTTGACTGTAGAACTGCTTTGAAATTCATATGAGCTGTTCGCACTAAAGAAAAAAATACAATCACTTCATGCGGATACCCTCTCGGCACCAGCTGCAAGGCTGGAGCTGAACAAAACACAGTGATAACGACTGTGTTTAGTCTGTTCCTTCCCATTCCATGCAAGGCCCCCAGGGTTGACTGGAAGACGGTTTACTTAGCTTGCAGGGCGAAGGACACTGTCTCAGCTGAACTATGGACACGCACACACATACATATACTGATACTGATAAGCACTCACTGACGCATCACCCTCCCTACCCCGGATCCAACGCCACCTCCAACGCTTACCTCCCCTCTGATGTGGACATCGGGTCAGTTGGAGGCGCAGTTGAAGATTGCAGCGGTCCCAGATCAGATGTACACACTGGAACTCTTTCCCATGTTGCTTGTCTGTGTTTATTGTGCTATGGTCTGTTGATATCTGTGCATTCCTGTATTATCCTTTTGTGTTACACATTTCGATGTTTTTTTCCTTGTTTTTTACCTAGCCTGACCTGTCTCCCCAATGTGATGTTTGTGTATTGTATGTACGGTCGGCAAGGTCTGTCATCTTGGTTGTGGGCAAAAGACCTGCAACTGACAAATAAAGGCTATTTCATCTCATCAAATGCAGTCACAAAAACCATGCTACCAAGTGCTACCACAAAAACTGGCTCACATGAGGACCGCCCCAGAAAAGAAAGACCAAGAGTCAACTCTGTTGATGAGGATAATTTCAACCAAGTGACCAGGCTCAGAAATCACAAGGTAAGAGCACCTCCGATTAGAACCCAGGTAAATGGCACACAGAGTTCCAGTAGCAGACACATCTCTACATCTATTGTTCAGAGAAGACTCTGTGAATCAGGCCTTTATGGTCAAACAGCTGCTAAGAAACCACTACTAAGGAAAAGCAACAAGCAGACGCAGAGCTCTAGACTAACGTTTTTCCATGGTTGCACTGGTGCACCTAACTTTTTTTCTTAGGCGCACCATCACAAAAGTTAGGCGCACTCAAACTTTTCAACCTCATCACTTGACACCAAAGTTTCACATGTGCACTTTTTTTGGGGGGGGGGGGGGGGGGGGGGATTTGTTTGGGGCAAGAAATGCAAGGAATGGATGCTAGACCAGTGGAAATCTGTATTTTTGGCTGATTAGTCCAAATTTGAGATCTTTGGTTCACCCTGCAGCGTCTTTGTGCGACACAGAAAAGGTGGACAGATGATCTCTACATGCGTGGTTCCCACTGTGAAGCATGGAGGAGGAGGTGTGATGGTGTGGAGGTGCTTTGCTGGTTACACTGTTGGGGATTGTGATTGATATAATAATAATAATAATAATAATAATAATGATGATGATGGATTGCATTAATATAGCGCTTTTCGAGACTCTCAACGCGCTTCACATATGCACATATATACATAAAGGATAGCATCACAAATATGTTCTACACACATACAAATACAAACAGTGGGGAATTGTAACTTCATAATCTATCTGTTAAACAGATGGTGAGACTTATTGTCCAGATGGCCTGACCTCCACAGTCACCTGACCTAAATCCAGTTGAGATGGTTTGGGATGTGATGGACCGCAGAGTGAAGGCAAAAGAGCCAACAAGTGCGCAGCATCTCTGGGAACTCCTTCAAGACTTTTGGAAAACTATTTCAGCTCATGACCTCATGTTTGTGGCTAGTAAATGGTTTAAATAAGCTGCTGATTCTAAACATTGTCATCAGGTGTCCCTGTGGATCCTCTACAGTGAGTATAAGTAATCTTTTTTACAGCTACATGTGGTGTATCTCTATCTGACACTGTTGTCTCTGTAATGCAGAAGTGTTCCTCAATGGAAACAAACTACAGATAATTGTGCTGAGAACCAAATGGTTTTTCTCATTACAGCAGCTTTTTTCTTTAGAAATATAATCTTGTCATCATATATTATTTGTCCATGATTGTTTGCATTGTTTCTTTTCAAACATTTCTTTTATTATTCTCAAAAATAATTTCTGAAGTTGGCAAATAAAAACAGAAGTAATAATGTGGAAAAACAAAGTTCTTTCTGATGTTTAGTAATCCAGTATTCACAGATATTATCAGAAACACAAATACAGTATTTCAAATATTTAAACTTCAACAGAAGAACATCTTCCTGCATTAATCCAGACAAAAAACTGCCAAGTTTGAAGCTGGCTCATGTGTACACATGCAGCTTCAGTTTAGAGACAAACGGCAGCCGCACAACTGACAGTGTGTGCGTTCATAAGACCAAACCACACACACTCACACCCCACACTATTGCCCACCCGTGGGGCCATTCTTGAAATATAAAGAATGACAACTTTATTCCTGGACTCTGCCAGTTTGTTCCTCTTGCATCTGAAAAGTTGCAAGTGTTGTGACCTGACACTCTGAAGTGATTGCTGCCAGCTCAGATTTCCTGAACCCTTCTAAACAATACCTGTTCACTCTACTCTTCCCTCTATCCACTCCTGCTGAAATCAGTCTTGACACACACGACTCCAGTCGCACCATGCTTACTTCGTATTTTTCACTATTTGACTGTTGTTGTGTTCAAATATTTAAGAAGAAATATATAGAAATATATATATGTCGTTTAGAAAGATTTAATTTGCTTTGGCAGTTGAAATTAGAAGTTTTGCAGCACTGGACTTTTGTGTGAACCAGCAAACTGCTTCACAGAAAAGATGACCCTCATCAGGCCGTACAAAATATTATTATGGCTTCTCCCAACACCAATGTGGCAGTCTGCTCCGAATCTTACCCGTTCAATCCAAGTCCACTCAGTCCCTCGACCGCCCTCCTATCTGTTCCTTTTCCTGAAATAAGAGCGAGATGGACCCAAAAACACACCCTGTGTAGCCTTGATTATCGTATGTTATCCTTGGTGGATTCTTAGGCCCAGTTCAGGACATCTTGTTTGGACTCTGTGACCCAGAGGCTTATAGAAAGCCATTATTGGTGTATGTGTAAGCATGCTACGAAAACTCTCTGCACTCTATGTCTACCTGCAATATTTGAAATCCAAACAATAGCATTGAATTTATGATTTTTCAACCATAACACTGGATGATACTTTTGATAAAAGCTCCGATATTTTCCTCTACACAAATTTATCTCATGACTTTGAATCCCCCTGAAGATACTGACAGTGAAGCACGTACATAATACTCCAGCCTTTCAACTCTGAGCTTACTTAGTTCTATTAATACACTGAAATCTCATTTGTGTCATGAAGAAAGTCTTTAATCAAACAGAATTCAAAGATCAGAAACATTTCATATATGGAGTTAAACATGAATCATTGTTTCAACAATAGATTTATTGTTGTCATAAACAGACAAGAAGACAACAACAAACTGCTCCTCCCATTCAACACATGTCAGTCCATATCCCAGCAAACTAAATCATCTCCATTTACACATCAAATAGAAACATGAATCACTTGTAATGATTAGAAACTTGATAGAATTTCAAATCTAGTTTGGGGAGTCATTCAGTGAGAAACAGTGAAATGATTTTCCATGTGAAAAGGTGGACAGCAGAAACAGAAAGAAACAGTGAGAACTAAAAGAGAAACAAAGAGCTTTGGAACAACGAGGCAGCAGGAGGACAGCTGCAGTTTAACAGCTTCAATTCACTGACAGGAAACAACATTAGAAATATCATCATCCTCAACTCATCTGCTCCACTGACACTGACACCTTCAACGGCAACACCTTCAGTTTATCATTAGTGTTAATGAATGGAAACATCCTGTGAGTGAAAGTGTGTGTGAAGGTGTGTATTTGTGTGTTAGTATCAGGATCAGAGAACAACAGCTTTCCTCTGTTCCAGTCCAGATTCACTCTGATCCTCTGGAGCTTCTTCTGTACTGAGAGAGCAGAATCAGCTGATGGTGAGCATGCTGAGTATTTACCTTTATACAACCCTATTCCCCATAATCCAGTCCATATGTCTCCCTTTCTCTGCACAGACGCTGCTAACACACCCAGTAACCACCGTGTATTGTCTTTAACATCAACATCCCAGCTGTGGGTACCTGAGTTAAAGCCCTCAGAGCCCAGGACAGCGTAGGAAGACTCAAACCTCTCTGGATTATCAGGAAGCTGCTGCTTCTCTCCTCCGTATCTCACACTGGTCAGATCTTCAGACAGGATGAGTTTTGGATGAGCAGTGTTTGGGTCCAGAATGAGAGGAGTGTAGGAGACCATGTCCTTCATGTTGTTCCAGATGTTGAAGGTCAGGTTGCCCAGGTGTTTGGCCTGATCTATCAGAGCTCCTGAGGGCAGCTGTGGATCATCCAGCAGGGGGCAGCGCTGGACTCTTTCCACTGCAGCCTTGTAGTTGTGCAGGAATGAGACGTCTTCAGCTCTCAGCTCCTCCTCTGTGGCTCTGACTGTGTCTGAAAGAGCTGCTATCTCTCTGCTCAGAGCCTCCATCTTCTCCTTCATCATCCCACTCTTCTGCTCCTCTTCCTCCCTCAGTGCAGCCAGCCTGGCCTCCTCTTCCTCTGCTAGAAACTGGTGAAGCTTCTTAAACTGCTCCTTAATCTGCCTCTCTGTGTGTCGGGCCTGGACCTTAATGTGTTCTGCTGTTTGATCAAACTTCACTTGAACTCTTTTGAAAACATTTAACTTCTTCTTTAAGGCCATGACAGTTTCCTGAAGTTCCTTCTTGTGTTGTTGTGCAGCTTCATCGATGGGTCTGAATCTGTGATTGGTGTGATTTTCTGAGTCCTTGCAGACGACACACACTGGCTGCTGATGGTCCAGACAGAAGAGTTTGAGTTTCTCAGAGTGCAGACTGCAGAGAGCCTCTGAAGCTCTCTGATATCTCTCCTGTAAGAACGACTCACACAGGTTCTTTAAAGCCAGACTTAAAGGTGGATTATCCTTTGAAGATCTTCTCTTACAAACTGGACACTCGTGTGTTGTTCTCTCTCTCCACCATCTCTTCAGACAGTCTTTACAGAAGCTGTGGCTACATGACAGAAGAACAGGATCTCTGAAGACCTGCTGACAGACCGGACAGCAGAGATCCTCCTCTGATCTGGAAGCCATTGAGTCTGTGACTGAAGCTGAAAACAGCAGACAGGAAGTACAGTCAGTCCTGGCTCCCCTCCCTCCTCTACAACCTTCACTGAAACGTCCTTTGAGTCGTGTTTTTGCTCAAACTCACATTCAGTGTGTGGAGCGTCAGCAGCTTGAAGCAGCAGTGTTGGAGTTTTCCACTTTTCTCTCCTGTAGCTGGACTCACTCAGAGGAAGCTGCTAGTTTGGTCTGAGCTCAGTCTGATCGTCTGTGCGTCTCTCTTTACGGGGGAAGAAGAACATCCTGTTTCCTGGTTTGTTCAGTTTGAGTGATCAGGGCGGAGCTTCATTCAACTTCCTGTTATAAATGTGTGAGTGTGAAAGCAGAGCGCAGACGTTTATTGCACGTCAGAAACCTTTTCTGAACCTCAGGAATTAATGTGTGACTCAGTTGTGCAGCTGTTTGTCAACTTTTATTGCAGACTTTGTTTTGGTTATTTATCAGGTTCCACAGCAGTGGGAGTGTAATGCAGTCACACTAACACAGGTGTCAATGACGGTTCATTTTGTAAACGTATGTCTTTGGCTCCTCACACTCCAGATCTCAAGGGCAAGTGTACTCCAGGTTTTAGAGCTTACCTTCGGTCCACACACTTGAATCAAATGTTTACCAGACCTCTGGAGAACTTCAAGCCATGTTGAGGAGGTAATTTAGCCATTTAAACAGCTGTTTTAGATGAAGAACACATCTAAAACCTCCAAGACATCAGCCCTTGAGGCCTGGAGTTGCCCACCCCTGAGTTACTGTACCAGCAGCTACTTTTCCATCAGACCAACACAACATCAAACTCTGTCTTACAAAAACAACAGCTCTAGATGGAATTTACCCTTTAAGTCCTCCTTTTTATTCTCTGAAGCACAGTTTAATTAATTTGAGTTTGTAAGAAATGTTGTTTAAAACTTTCCACCGGAATTTTTTCAGGCAGATTTTTGATGGTCAGGTTGGAAGTGTTTAATTAATTTATGTGGAATGACCTGTACTTAGAAAGTGATGTGAGTGGCTCGTAGAGACAGAAACATGACTGCAGATTGTCCCGCTCTACTGTCATATTGTTTTTTTCTGCTCTGCTGTTCTCGCTTTGCTTCAGTGATGTACTGGCAGCTTTGATATATGATCATCGGACACTGTTATCCATCTGATCTTCAATGATGGCTCAAGATGGCTCATCCTCCTGTTCTGGAATTTTCCAATCCCCGCTATGACTGGATCCTCATCTGGCATCCTCAGCGGTCCCCTCAGACCACAGAGAAAGGCTGGAAAGCGACGTCGAGTGCGTTTTATTACCTGTGCTCAGCAAAGTTCCATGGAGTAGAATATGCTTTCTATGTCCCTGCTTGGATACTCTAGGCCCGGCTCTCCAAGACCGTGCTACCTCAGGAGTGTTTATCCTGACTCTCCGGCTAACTGGCTTTTCATCCCCTCGGTGAGTGGAATCTACGAGCATGAAGGCTCAAACCCTGAGTATTTAAAACCTCTAACTCGAGCCTCTGCTTATAATGAGGCTGCTACCCTGCAGAACATGGCACTTCTTAATGTTCGATCTATGACTAATAAATTGTTTCTACTAAACGATTTCATAGTTTCTAAAAAACTGGATTTTTTATTTTTGACTGACACCTGGCAGCAGGACTTAGACTATTCGTCCCTCATTGAACTGTGCCCAAATGGCTATTCCTTTATAGAGATTGACAGACCACGTGACTTTCGCGCATTACATGCCGGGAACTCGTGGCAAAACAATCCAAGTACCGCATCATATGCAAGCATTTGCAGCACCGCAAAACGTTCATTCTCCGGTTCCAATACCTTATTGCTTTTTCTTTGTCCCCCAAAAAAGTTATGTACAAAACGAAGGAGAACAATGCCGGTCCGTACAAAGACAGACTTGATGAAAAGTCAAAGAAAAGATACGAGGAAAAAATCAAACGAGTGAAAGGGTTAGACCCTTACGAGCACACAGAGGGACAAAATACGTTAGTGTGCTGCCCAACTTTCACCACGCTCATATTTATAATTATACGGTTCTGGGAGTGAGTGCATACACTCATGAAGTTTAGTAACTTCAGGTCACTGCAACAAGCCCCAGTACAGTTTACCGACGGATGGGTACAGGACCTTGAAATGCACCGTGTAGAACGAAAGACCATCGTACGCATCATAAGTTTACCAGTCTCACAAATCATCTTCATAAATACACATTCGTTAACTGTTTATTAATAGGACCTTTAAGCTCAACGGTAATTAGTAGTGGAAATAATTTCTGGTTCGCATTACAGAAATGTAGCAGTGACAATAATATTGTATGCTGTAATCGTACTGGGCAATTAGTCATACAAAAAAAACTGTTTTATCCTGTGAATAAAAGTATATGTTTTTGTCAATGTACCATGGTAATAACAGAAGCGAAACGCAATATTCTGTCAGGACAATTCACTATTTATGCACAATAAACAAAGGAGCATAGCGCGACCATTTCTGCTCAGCGGCAGACTTGCTTGAAACCTATATCACCAATTATGTTATGAAAAATTACGTATTAACTACAACAGAAGACTGTCCTTTGTGGAAATGCTTGGAGCAGACTAACATGTGAGCTGGAGTGTTCTGGGACGTTATATTTGGTCTGCAATCCAGGCCATCAGTCGCCTCTTTGTTACTTCGGAAACATGGCTTGAACAATTTCTCTTCAACGACGTAATCCGATAACAACCGATCTCTTTACCCGTCGGCTTCCCGTGGCTGTCATGCGACCGGCTATTGCAGTTAATAATACAACAGCTTCTTGCCATTTTTTGTGTTTCTTTTTATCGCTGTGTAACTGATTTCAATTGAAAGCCTGCGTGCACTAGTACCTCTTGCCACGAGTTCCCAGAATCCTTTGCGGTTTTACCCCTGAATGACGTCACATTTTCAATCTCTATTAGCCAACCTCAGGGATCTGGTTGTGGAGGAGGTCTCGCTTATGTCATTTCAGTGCCGGTTCTCTTGCCGTTCAGTGAAGGTTGGGCACTTCCTTTTTCGTTTGAAATACAGCTGTTCAAAGTCGGAAATAAGGACCCTTTTCTTGTGTACTTTATAAGTACTTTATAAGTACTTTTTATTATAAAGTACTTTCAAGTACTTTATAAGTGCCAGCCTATATACATCTGGGGGCGATCGTGGCTCAAGAGTTGGCAGTTCGTCTTGTAATCGGAAGGTTGCCGGTTTGAGCCCCGGCTCGGACAGTCTCGGTCGTTGTGTCCTTGGGCAAGACACTTCACCTACCGCCTACTGGTGATGGCCAGAGGGGCCGATGGCGCAATATGGCAGCCTCGCTTCTGTCAGCCTTCCCCTGGGCAGCTGTGACTACAACTGTAGCTTGCCTTCACCAGTGTATGAATGTGAGAGTGAATGAATAGTGGAATTGTAAAGCGCTATATAAATGCAATCCATTATTATTATTATCTTCTCAAGTTTCGAGGAATAAGGTTTTCAGCTGCTACCGTGTACCTCTGTAAGGCATTTTCTGCTAGTACAAGAACACAGTACAGATATGTAAACAGCTGTTATTGTGAAAGGCATGGGCAGGAAGAACCCCGTTTGCCAAAAGTGTAGGTTTCATGTACAGATCGGAGGGAAACAACTCACCTGGTTCTTCAGACTCACTGAAAGGAGGAAGGCGGACATTGGGACCTGGGGGAGGGAGGGGGGACAGAGTGTCATCCTGGAAACACAAAACATCAACAAGATGTCATTGCTAAGCAACATTACAGACTGTTTAATAAAGAGGGGGGCATTGTTGTAAACCTTTATTCTTTGTAATGACCAGCAAGGGGCTGGAAGAAGAGCGGAATTAGCCTTTGTCACTTCCTGTTTCTAAGCAACAGAGAGCATGTTCACTTCCTGTTAATTCCAGTGCACCAAAACTCACTAAGAGGGCGCTCTCAAGATCATCCTCAGTCAACATGAGTAAAGAAGTGATTATTTCCAGAGGCCTGTAGTGAAGAGCCTTTCATCTTATCCAGGTGACTTTAGGGATAACCCCGGGTTTTATGGACTACAAAGGTAATAATAATACTAATACTACTACTACTACTACTACTACTAGTAATAATAATAATAATAATAATATTAATAATAATAATAATAATAATAATAATAATAATAATACATTTTATTCAAAAGCGCTTTTCAGAACACTCAAGGACACTGTACACAGCAGATTAAATTGAGCATAAAAACAGACGGTTTGCAAAATCATACAACATAAAAACAGATTTGAAATAGTGGAATGGAAAATGTTATGTGGGATAAGCTTTTATGAACAGGTGAGTGTAGACTTAAAAAGAGAAAAGGAAGTGATATTTCTTATTCAATTCAATTCAATTCAATTTCAATTCAATTTTATTTATATAGCGCCAAATCACAACAAAAGTCGCCTCAAGGCGCTTCATAGATACAGAGAAAAACCCAACAATCATATGACCCCCTATGAGCAAGCACTTTGGCGACAGTGGGAAGGAAAAACTCCCTTTTAACAGGAAGAAACCTCCGGCAGAACCAGGCTCAGGGAGGGGCGGCCATCTGCTGCGACCGGTTGGGGTGAGAGAAGGAAGACAGGATAAAAGACATGCTGTGGAAGAGAGACAGAGGTTAATAACAGATATGATTCAACACAGAGAGGTCTGTTAATACATAGAGAGCGAGAAAGGTGACTGGAAAGGAAAAACTCAATGCATCATGGGAATCCCCCGGCAGCCTACATCTATTGCAGCATAACTAAGGGAGGATTCAGGGTCACCTGGTCCAGCCCTAACTATATGCTTTAGCAAAAAGGAAAGTTTTAAGCCTAATCTTAAAAGTAGAGATAGTGTCTGTCTCCCGAATCCAAACTGGAAGCTGGTTCCACAGAAGAGGGGCCTGAAAACTGAAGGCTCTCCCTCCCATTCTACTTTTAAATACTCTAGGAACAACAAGTAGGCCTGCAGAGAGGGAGCGAAGTGCTCTAATAGGGTGATATGGTACTACAAGGTCATTAAGATAAGATGGGGCCTGATTATTTAAGACCTTGTATGTGAGGAGCAGGATTTTGAATTCAATTCTGGATTTAACAGGAAGCCAATGAAGGGAAGCCAAAACAGGAGAAATATGCTCTCTCTTTCTAGTCCCTGTCAGTACTCTTGCTGCAGCATTTTGGATTAGCTGAAGGCTTTTCAGTGAGTTTTTTGGACATCCTGATAATAATGAATTGCAGTAGTCCAGCCTGGAAGTAATAAATGCATGAACTAGTTTTTCAGCGTCACTCTGAGAAAGGATATTTCTAATTTTAGAGATGTTGCGCAAATGGAAGAACGCAGTCTTACATATTTGTTTAATATGTGCGTTGAAGGACATATCCTGGTCAAAAATGACTCCAAGGTTCCTCACAGTGTTACTGAAGGCCAAGGTAATGCCATCCAGAGTAAGAATCTGGTTAGATACCATATTTCTAAGCTTTTCAGCGCCGAGTACAATGACCTCAGTTTTATCTGAGTTAAGAAGCAAAAAGTTAGTGGCCATCCAAGTCTTTATGTCTTTAAGACATTCCTGCAGTTTAACTAATTGGTGTGTGTGTTATCTGGCTTCATGGACAGATAGAGCTGGGTGTCATCTGCATAGCAGTGAAAATGTATGCTATGTCTTCTAATGATGCTGCCTAGGGGAAGCATGTATAATGTAAACAGAATTGGTCCTAGCACTGAACCCTGTGGAACTCCATAATTAACCTCAGTGTGTGAAGAGGACTCTCCATTTACATGCACAAATTGGAGTCTATTAGGTAGATATGATACAAACCACTGCAGTGCAATACCTGTAATACCTACAGCATGTTCTAATCGCTCTAATAGGATATTATGGTCAACAGTATCGAATGCTGCACTAAGGTCAAGAAGGACAAGCACAGAGATGAGTCCACTGTCAGAGGCCATAAGAAGATCATTTGTAACCTTCACTAAAGCTGTTTCTGTGCTGTGATGAACTCTGAAACCTGACTGAAACTCTTCAAATAAACCATTCCTCTGCAGATGATCTGTTAGCTGTTTGACAACTACTCTTTCAAGGATTTTTGATATGAAAGGAAGGTTGGAGATTGGCCTATAATTAGCTAAGACTGCTGGGTCTAGAGATGGCTTTTTGAGTAAAGGTTTAACTGCAGCCACCTTGAAGGCCTGTGGTACATAGCCGATTATTAGAGATAGGTTGATCATATATAAGATCGAAGAATTAATCAATGGCAGGACTTCTTTGAGCAGTTTT
This sequence comes from Neolamprologus multifasciatus, assembly GCF_963576455.1. Taxonomy (NCBI): domain Eukaryota; kingdom Metazoa; phylum Chordata; class Actinopteri; order Cichliformes; family Cichlidae; genus Neolamprologus; species Neolamprologus multifasciatus. The sequence continues at coordinate 5,102,326 of NC_140441.1, read as the reverse complement.
GTAGGAATGGGGTCTAAAAGACACGTTGATGGTTTGGAGGAAGTAATTATTGAAGATAACTCAGAAAGATCGATTGGAGAAAAAGAGTCTAACTTAACATCAATGGTACTAAGAGTAGCTGTAGATAATATTACATCTGTAAGATGATTATTGGTAATTTTTTCTCTAATGATAAAAATTTTATTTGTGAAGAAGTTCATGAAGTCATCACTAGTTAACGTTAAAGGGATGGTTGGCTCAAAAGAGCTCTGACTTTTTGTCAGCCTGGCTACAGTGCTGAAGAGAAACCTGGGGTTGTTCTTATTTTCTTCAATCAGTGATGAGTAGTAAGCTGTTCTGGCTTTGCGGAGGGCTTTCTTATAAAGCAACAAACTATTTCTCCAGGCTAAATGATGATCCTCTAAATTTGTGACACGCCATTTCCTCTCCAGATTACGAGTCATCTGCTTTAGGGTACGTGTTTGAGAATTATACCACGGGGTCAGGTACTTCTGATTAGAGACCTTAGTTTTCACTGGAGCTACAGTATCCAGAGTCGTACGTAGTGAGGAGGTGAAACTATTAACAAGATAATCGACCTCTGTTGGGGTAGCGTTCAGATAGCTGCTCTGCTCTATGTTGGTACAGGGCATTGACGATGATAACAGTGGCTGGATTATATTCTTAAACTTAGTTACAGCGCTTTCAGAAAGACATCTACTTTGATAAAGTCCACTCTCCAATGCTGCATAATCAATTATTGTAAATGTAAATGTTATCAAGAAATGATCAGACAGGAGAGGGTTTTCAGGAAACACTGTTAAATGTTCAGTTTCTATGCCATATGTTAAAACAAGATCTAGAGTGTGATTAAAGTGGTGGGTGGGTTCTTTTACATTTTGAGAGAAACCAATTGAGTCTAACAACAGATTAAATGCCATGTTGAGGCTGTCATTTTTAGCATCAACATGGATGTTAAAATCACTCACAATAATTATTTTATCTGAGCTCAGAACTAAATTAGATATAAAATCTGAGAAATCAGACAGAAACTCTGTGTAAGGCCCAGGTGGACGATAGATGATAACAAGTAAGACTGGTTTCTGAGTTTCACAGCTGGGGTGGACAATGTTAAGCATCAGGTTTTCAAATGAATTAAAAGTCTGTCTTGGTCGTTCATTAATTAATAGACTGGTGTGAAAAATTGCTGCCACACCGCCCCCTCGACCTGTGCTTCGAGATTTCTGGTAGTTAGAATGACTCGGGGGTGTTGATTCATTTAAACTAACATAATCATCCTGCTGCAACCAGGTTTCTGTAAGGCAGAGTAAATCAATTTGTTGATCAATTATTAAGTCATGTACTAACAGAGACTTGGAGGAGAGAGACCTAATATTTAATAATCCACATTTCACTGTTTTTCTCTTTGGTTCAGATGTGGATACTGTATTGTTCTTTCTTTGTAAATGTTTAAGTTGTTTGTTGCTGGTTTTTAGTTTGTTTTTTGTCTTTTTGGAAGCAGACACAGTCTCTATGGAGATGGGTTTTTGGGGGGTAGCAGGAGGAGGGAAGCTGCAGAGAGGCGTGTAAGACTGCAACTCTGCTTCCTGGTCCCAACTCTGGATAGTCATATTTTGAGGGGTTTAATAAATTTGTCCATATTTCTAGAAATGAGAGCTGCTCCATCCAAAGTGGGATGGATGCCATCTCTCCTAACAAGACCAGGTTTCCTCCAGAAGGTTTGCCAATTATCTATGAAGCCCACATCATTTCTGGGACACCACTCAGACAGCCAGCAATTTAAGGAGAACATGCGGCTAAACATGTCACTCCTGGTCTGAGGGGCGGCCATCTGCTACACTCACGTGTTGCCTTATATAAGGAGGTAGGGAATTCCAAAGTTGAGGAGCAGAAAATCTGAAAGCCCTGCTCCTCATGGTGGCAAGACGAGGAGAGGGGACGGAGAAAGAAAGAGAAGAAAGGGATCTAAGGCTACGTTCACACTGCAGGTCTAAATGATCAATTCCGATTTTTTGACCAAATCTGATTTTTTGTGTCTAAACTTATCATTCCCACCTATTATGGCAGCTCCCCTCTAAATTGTGGCAGTTGTTGATCTGGGATGGTTAGAGCTAAAGACTAGAGTAACCAGTTAGAGCTATTTGGACTAACATAGATTTATACTCATAGACTCATAGATTTATACTTTATACTAAAAATGCTCCGCCAGCACTATACACAGTGCAGGTAGAGCACCGCTTTCCCCTCCTGAGACGCCTGACGGTTTGCCAGAATCTCTTTGAGGCAGTCCGAAAGTCTTTTTCCATGGCCTCTCCGAACTCCTCCCACACCCGAGTTTTTGCTTCAGCCACTGCCCGAGCCGCATTCCGCTTGGCCTGTCGATACCTGTCGGCTGCCTCCGGAGTCCCACAGGCTAACCAAGCCCGATAGGACTCCTTCTTCAGCCTGGTGGCTCCCTTCACCTCTGGTGTCCACCATTTGGTTCGGGGATTACCACCACGGCAGGCACCAACCACCTTGCGGCCGCAGCTCAATGCAGCAGCTTCGGCAATGGAGATGCTGAACACTGTCCATTCGGACTCAACGTCCCCAGTCTCCCTCGGAATGCTGTTGAAGCTCTGCCGGAGGTGTGCGTTGAAGATCTCGCGGACTGGGGCCTCTGCTAGACGTTCCCAGCACACCCTCACTACGCGTTTAGGTGCACCGGGTCTATCCAGCGTCCTCCCCCGCCACCTGATCCAACTCACCACCAGGTGGTGATCAGTTGACAGCTCAACCCCTCTCTTTACCCAAGTGTCCAGAACATATGGTGTGTTTGTTGTGGCCTAACTGTGATTAGCACAGAAGTCCAATAACAAAGCACCGCTCAGGTTCAGATCCCACCAGGGACTCTAAGAAGGCTGGGTACTCCAGACTGCCACTCGGCGCATAAGCGCAGATGACAGTCAGGACCCGTTCCCCGACCCTAAGGCGCAGGGAACAAACCCTCTCATCCACCGGGAAAAACCCCGGCAGGAAGCCGAGGGGATATTAGAATACCCACCCCGGCCCGCCGCCTCTCACCAGGGGCAACTCCAGACTGAGACAGAGTCCAGCCCCTCTCCTGGAGACTGGTTCCAGAGCCCAAGCCATGCGTAGAGGTGAGCCCGACTATATTTAGCCGGTACCTCTCAACCTCCCGCACTAACTCAGGCTCCTTCCCCACCAGAGAGGTGACATTCCATGTCCCTATTGCCAGTCTTGGCAGCCGGGGGTCAGTCCGCCACCCGGCACACAATGCACCCGACCCCTATGGCGCCTCCTGTGGGTGGTGGGCCTGCAGGAGGATGGGCCCATGTCTCCTCTTCGGGCTGTGCCCGGCCGGGCCCCATGGACTAAGGCCCGGCCACCAGACGCTTGCCCTTGGGCACCCTCCCGGGCCTGGCTCCAGGGCGGGGGCCCGGTAACCCTATCCCGGGCAGGGTAAACTGTTCCCTCGATGTTCTTTTCATAAGGGTCTTCTGAAGGGTCTTCACCTATGGCCACGAGCTGTGGGTAGTGACCGAAAGAACGAGATCGCGGATACAAGCGGCAGAAATGAGCTTCCTCCGAAGGGTGGCTGGCCTCTCCCTTAGAGATAGGGTGAGAAGTTCGGCCATCCAGGAGGGGCTCAGAGTAGAGCCGCTGCTGCTCCACATCGAAAGGAGCCAGCTGAGGTGGTTCGGACATCTGACAAGGATGCCCCCTGGGCGCCTCCTGGGTGAGGTGTTTCAGGCATGTCCCACCGGGAGGAGGCCCCGGGGCAGACCCAGGACACGCTGGAGAGATTATATCTCTCGGCTGGCCTGGGAACGCCTTGGTGTTCCCCCGGATAAGCTGGAGGAGGTGGCTAGGGAGAGGGAGGTCTGGGCCTCTTTGCTTAGGCTGCCGCCCCCGCGACTCGGCCTCGGATAAAGCGGATGAAGATGGATGGATGGATGGATGGAGTTAAAAATGTAACAGCACCGAGCAGCAGTGCAAATTTTAGGGAGTTCCAGGCAAGAGGAACTTCAAATATACCAGGACTATGATCACCATTACAAATCTCTACATTAAAAACAGAAAAACTATGAGATAAAACAAGATCAAGTGTGTCCAAGTTCGTGCGTACAACCAGCGTGGAGCCGGTCACACACTGCACAAGATTAAAAGAATCAGGAAAGTTTAAAAAGCCCTTTGCCATGTGCATATCAGGACAACAAACATGAATATTAAGATCCCCAACAATAAGATCACAATCATATTTGACATGTATTCTGCCAAGAAGTCAGCAAAGTCATTATTGTATTTTGGAGGTCGATAAACCATCGCACACAATGCTGTGTGAGAGTAGCCCAGCTCAAACACAGACAAACATACACACACACACTGTGACATAATTGGTCTACAAATGCCGCCTCAGGAGGATGCAGCCTACGTTTTGGGACACACCTAATGTTTTTGTTCAGCCTCCAAAATAAAGGCTCATATTTATTAATCATTCCACCATTGTCACTTGGGTCCCCCCCCTTTCTAGTATTGTTTTGACCACACTAAAGTCCAGTTTTTTTTCCCTGCCTCCTCTGATAAGAGCCAGGGAGCTGAGTAGTGTTGCAGGTCTATTGTTAACAGCCACACCTGTTAGAGGCAGCAACCTTCTCGATTGTTGCAATTGATAATCTGGGTTGATTTTAGGATAGGCATCATGGATCTGTTACTTTTAAAGGGCTGGAGTAACCTGTAAGAGCTAATCACACTAAAAAGGATTAATATTCAGATTTTTACTTTTACTGTTTCACAAAGACTTAAAAAATGGCATATCCGAAATTTAGATTTCAATTGCAGGAAATTGTATTAAAGCAATTTTGCTTTAATGACAACAATAATCACAAAACAATAATGAAACCACATCCATTATACTTGCCTAATTGATTTGCTCTGAGCTAATGCTGATTTTTTGGAGAGAATAGGCACTACTGAATCCGAAGATACATCTATCTCTGAGTTCTGAGTTGATGATAATCACTCAACAGGAAGCATCCCCATTCAGTGGGGCATTCAGTGGAAATTCTCCCGGAGTTCTTTCACAAAAAAATCTTCATACCATTACTGCAACCACCAACTAATGTGCTGCCTAGTGCTTACTCGCCCCCTCCTCTCTCCTTCATGTAGCCATTCAATCACCTTTTTTACATAAGTTCATTCCATGTCAAGCCACACCCTGTTATTCTATCTCTACCTTTTTTCTCACATACTTGATTTTAAAACTTTAAACTTAAAAGTCATGCCATTACATTTTCTTATTTTCAGTCTCATTCTCAATATAGAAAATTCCATTTCATATGAACATTAACTCACATATGAGTAGGCTTCACTTCATGTGTCATCCATTTTATGCAATTTACATTTCATTAGTACATTCTCATGTACTCATTCAGCTTGGAATTATTCCTTTTAACTCAAATACTTTTTCACTTTAAAACTCTTTTTTGTCAGTCAAAAATCCCTCAATACAATTTATTTTTACTAAATTGTTCACCTTAAAAGTCAGACATTTAGAAATCAGTGTGTGGGTCACTCTTTTTTTTCTTTTTTTTTTGCCTGTGCCGTTTGGTTGTTTTGCCATCAGAATTATTGTCCAAAGGCGAGGACAGATGCCCAACAGATTTACTTTACCAAATTGACCATCCCAGCCTTGCCGTAATGGTCTATTTGATTCACCTTTTATTGTTTATTTTATTTTATTTTCACTTGTTAAATACGGGACAGACTTGAATGAGGAAAAGAAAACGGAGAAAGAAAGGGAAAGAAAAACAGCGGCGAAGAGGGACGGGGATAAAGGGAAAAGAACAAAAACCATCAAAATAAGCAGACAAAAAATACATATATCAATCACCTGGATAAACCTGTTGAGAAAGAAAAAAGAGAAAACAAGCAGAAAAAAAAAAAAATTATATTTATGTATATATATATATATATATATATATATATATATATATATATATATATATATATATATATATATATATATATATATATATATAAACAATATAATAAACAACATCACGATGATCTATGGGAATATAACTGTAAATATTAAATATTAAACATTATTGTGCAGCACGTAAGATCGACAGCGCACAGTGTGCTTTGAGGTAGGAGCCAAAAAGGGTGTAGTTTGTGTGTGTGAGCACCCGTGTGTACACCTGTGAGCATTGTCGCGCTTGTATTAAAAGGTTCCTTCATGTGATGCTCTGCTAGAGGGTGTGGGGAGCCACAGCCCCGTCCTCCAGGGCAGACATTCCCAAAGTGTGGGGCCCGCCCCTAGGGGGGGCGCAGAGCCATGGCAGGGGAGGGCGCGGGATGAAAAGGGGGGGAAAGAACAAAATAAAAATAATTACATTGTGATGCCTCTGCCTTTGTAAATGGAGGGACAGTAACTGCTTGTGTATGTAAGCGTGTAAACCTGCAGATAGTCAGATTAACAGTATTTTGTCTCTATCTGCCATTCTGCAATTCATCTCATGTAAACAATAACGTGGCTCACAGCGTGACGTGAAAAAAGGCTAATACCTTTGATGTTGCGTGATGAACTCTGTATTCCTCGTCAACAGGTAAACGCAAAAAAAGGAGTTTTAAAAAAATCTCTGTCTTTGGTGATTCGAAACGCCGTTTACGTGTGGACGAAACAGCTGCGTTTGCAAAAATACCCATGTAGGTGTGGACGTAGCGTAAAAGAGTTAGTAGTTTATTGTGTTACTACCTGTAATTTATTGCAGATTACTTGTATTTGCTTAATTGTTTACTAAATGTTTGGGGTGTGAACACCTCAGAACACAAGAGACCAAGGAGGACCAACAGAGGGGCAGCTGTGCCACTATCCCAGAAAGAACTGAGGAGAGCCCCAGATGGGCAGCAGCCGCGGAGCAGAAGTCGGGGGGGGGGGGGGGGTGTTGCAGTGACGTGCCCGTGAGCTCCGCCGGCAGCCAGCTGTGCCAGAGTGACCGAGCCCCAGGCCGAGAGGCTAAGGGCACCCCACCCCCGACAAGCAGCCACCAAGGAGTGAGCCGGTGGGTACCCGGACGCCCAGACCCAGACGCAAAGAACCACCAACGCACCAATGTCTGAGGACGTCTGCCACTGGCCGGGGAAGTGGTGTGGGGAGATAGGCCTCCATACCTTGGAGGGCCTGAGATGTCCCCAGAGAGGTGGCGTCTGATACCCAACCTGACATATACACATTGACATTCAGGCACACACAGATACAGACATCCATTCCCACCCTCATGCTCTCATATGCAATTACTCAACACTCACCCAACGTGGAGACAGACATAGAGAGACAGTGTACACACAATCACACTCCCCAAGCGTACTCTAAGAATTGGGTCTAGGTACCCTTGCCCCTGGAGGGGGAAACTGCACCCAGACCCAGGTGGTGTTACCCTTTTCCCTGCGGTGGGGAGAAGCAGACCGCCCGACTCCGCAGCAGCAGGGAGGCCCCACACTCCAGACCCCAGTCGGACGGCCAACTCCTCCTCCTAGCCCCCCCGCTCCAGCAGGTCGCAGAGAACGGGGGTGTGTGTGAAGACTCCAAACCTCCCTCCGCCCGCTCATATGAAGTGTTGATGCATTTGTGTTCTAAGGTGCCTTTAAATCCGAGGAGGGCATGGAGCTACCTGCCAGAGAGCAGCAGGTAAGCGCATAGCCCCTCCTGCTAGCCCTCAGTATCTACGTGTATTTAAAATTGAGAGGTGGGCAACGATGCCAGCGGTGAGGTGTACACCCTGATGGTCTTTTGGAGTCCGTGTAGTGTGCCCACCCCCAAGATCCTATATGTATGTAATATGAGAGTGTGAGTAATGTGAATGTCTAAGTTGTGAGATAAAATTGAGGCGCAGGCAGCCAGAAGGGGACAGAGGGGGGGATGCCTCCCCTGCACCCTGGTGACACACCTTTAACCCAAGGCCCTGCATGTGTGGGTGATTGTGGTGGAGCGGGAAGAGGGAGGCAGCTGGAGATGGGGAGGGAAGGAAGGGAGGGGCAAGTGACCCCTCCCTGGGGCCAGCTCCCCCGCTGACCCCAGTAGGCACCCCCCATTCTCTGCAACCTGCCAGGGAAAGGGGGCCCAGGCCCATCCGGACCAGGGCCTAGTTCAGCAGCACCGCCCAGCCTCACAGAGCCTGGGACAGCCCACCCAACCCCACCACAGAGAAAACTGCACCCACCCCATTATCCACTCATCTTCCAGACTACACAAGACAATAGATGCCCAGGCTGAGATCTTCCTCCACCTCTCCTGTATCTCCCCCTCCTGCAGAGTGAGTTCCTGAAGAACGCTCTTATTCACAGTCTTCCTTACACACTGCTTCACCTTATCTCTTTTGATTAAGAATAAAGAATAAAGTTACTATTAGTAAAAGCACACAAAGAAACTCTATTATACCACACTATAATCATGTAGAAGACTGGATGTTGAGCCTTTTCACCCTTAGTCAGAGGTAATGAGAGGTGAATTGAAAACTTCAATCTATCTATGTACCATGTCTCTCGACAGTCATGAAAAATGCAATCAAAATAATTTACTGTAATAAATTATAAATAAATAATTTTGCAACCAATCAGAAAGATTTCACTTTTTCCCTTTTGTGCACTTATAAGGTATTTCCTATGCTTTTTCATTTTGTAGGTTAGCCTCCCGTCATGTACTCCCTGTTCTCTGGAGAATTTTGGATGTTTATTTTTTACCTCTGTGCATTGTGAAGGCAAATTTATTTTCTCATGTATTAATCACATATTCAATCATATCACATTAGTTATAGTAATATCACTTTCTCACTTTACTATAGTAAGAGCACTCCTGTCACTAGTTTGCATGCATGTGGAAAGTTAACACAGTGAGGCCATTGTAATGGGAGACATTGAACAGATAGTGAGACTCCTGCTTATCAGGGATGTAAATCCTTAGGTGACAGCCAAGCAGAAATGAATCAAATAGACCAATACGGCAAAGCTGGGATGGCCCATTTGGTAAAGCAAATCCATTGGGAATCTTTTTTTGCCTTTAGACAATAATTCTGATGGCAAAAGAACCAAACGGGACAGGCAAAAAAAAAAGTCTCAGATTTTGTGTTTTTATGACTTTATGGGTTATAAACAGTTAAAGCAACATGTTGATAAATTGTTTATTTGTCATTGTAAACCAAAAATCTCAAAATTCCCATGCAACCACCAAGTTTTAATCATCATCATACTATAATTTTCATGTGTGTTTGTCTCCAAATTCCTCCTAGAATAAAACTGTATCCATAATTTGATTTTAAAATCTATTTACTTTCATTCCTTTTCAAAAAGACTTCCAAAACCTGTTTTCTACATTGGAATTCAAAAATGGTGGCTGAAATTGTTGAAATGTGTTTTGCATTAATAGTTTAATTGAATTAAATTGCCCATAGGTGTGAGTGTGAATGTGTCACGATCCTGGGTCTTTTGACTCAGCATTTTGAGTTTTAGTTTATTTTGATGTTTATGGTTTATGTTTAAGTTCATTGGGTTTTCTAAGTTAATTTGCTTATTAGTTTCCTCTTGTGTTTTCAACCCCTGTGTTAAGTCTTCCTTGTCCATTTCATAATGTTTCCTATTTTATTTTGAAAGAGGTCCTGTGTTTATTGTGTTTAGTTTTACGTTTCCCTTGTGACGTTGTTATATTCATTTGTTTCAGCTTTTCCCCATGTGTTGCCACTTCTCCTGATCACCTCATGTGTGTATTTCCTGTGTTCAGTTTCGTGTCCTCCCTGATAGCTGTGTGATTCTCCCTGTGTTTTTAATCTATGTTTTATTATTAGTTTTCCCACTTTGGTTTTGCACCGTTTTGCCTTGTTTTCAGCAAATAAAGCCGCATTTTTGAGTTCATATTCCGTCTTGGTGACTTTTACATTTGGGTCCTCTCCTGCCTACACACAGCCGTTTTGTGACAGAATGGTTTTTTGTCTCTATGTGTTAGCCCTACGACAGACTGGTGACCTGTCCAGGTTGCACCCTGCCTCTTGCCCTAAGATGGCTGGAATAGGCTCCAAACCTCACAAGGATAAGCAAAAAAGAATAGATTGAATGTCTAAATAAGTAAAACAATCAAAAATAAAATTGTAAGTGAATTTACTGATGCATTCTTTATTGCACAATTCATTATTAAAGCACAAAATTATTTATTTGGTGCATGTGAAAATTCTGGTCCTCTATAATGAATGATGATTAAGCTGTTTAGGCTTATGTTTTGTAGGTATTTTAAGGGTTACAAATATCAGAAAAGGCATGTATAACAATCACTATAAATAGCTGACTATAATATGAGCCACACCATATACAGGGTGGGACCATTTCCATGGTTAGTAAATACATTTGTTGCCTTTAAAATTCTCACTTTAATTTTGATCAAGGCCATGCAACAACTGCCTATATGGCAATCTTCATGCATGCTCAATCAACCATGTAAGCAAATCCCAAAAGGTTGATTCAGTTCATCTGGACGCAGCTGGTCAGCTGAGACTGAAGAAGTCACTTGTATAAGTGACGAAATTTTTCTCCCACTGAAAATGCCACATCCAGATCTTTCAGTGTTCATGATGAATAAATACACAGAATTATCATTAATCATTATTGGATCAATCAGTACATACTCGATAAGATCTCTTATAACAGTGTATAGTAATTACAATTGATTAATATTTAATTAATATTAATATTAATTAACTCATCTGCTCCACTGACACTGACACCTTCAACGGCAACACCTTCACTTCATTCCTTGTATTAATGTATGGAAACATCTTCTCAGTGAAAGTGTGTGTGAAGGTGTGTATGTGTGTGTTAGTATCAGGATCAGAGAACGACAGCTTTCCTCTGTTCCAGTCCAGATTCACTCTGATCCTCTGGAGCTTCTTCTTTACTGAGAGAGCAGTTTCTGGACCTGATAGAGAGCGTGCTGAATATTTTCCATTATAAAGTCCTATTCTCCATGAACCAGACCGTATGGGACCCTTCCTGTGGTCAGACTCTGCTAACACACCGAGTCCCCACCGTATACTGTCTCCAACATCAACATCCCAGCTGTGAGTCCCTGAGTTAAAGCCCTCAGAGCCCAGGACAGAACAGTAGTAATCAAACCTCTCTGGATTATCAGGAAGCTGCTGCCTCTCTCCTCCTCGTCTCACACTGGTCAGATCTTCAGACAAGATGAGCTCTGGACTTGCAGTGTTTGGGTCCAGAATGAGAGGAGTGTAGGAGACCATGTCCTTCTTATCATTCCAGATGTTAAAGGTCAGGTTGCCCAGGTGTTTGGCCTGGTCTATCAGAGCTCCTGAGGGCAGCTGTGGATCATCCAGCAGGGGGCAGCGCTGGACTCTTTCCACTGCAGCCTTGTAGTTGTGCAGGAATGAGACGTCTTCAGCTCTCAGCTCCTCCTCTGTGGCTCTGACTGTGTCTGAAAGAGCTGCTATCTCTCTGCTCAGAGCCTCCATCTTCTCCTTCATCATCCCACTCTTCTGCTCCTCTTCCTCCCTCAGTGCAGCCAGCCTGGCCTCCTCTTCCTCTGCTAGAAACTGCTGAAGCTTCTTAAACTGCTCCTTAATCTGCCTCTCTGTGTGTCGGGCCTGGACCTTAATGTGTTCTGCTGTTTGATCAAACTTCACTTGAACTTCTTCACAAACCTTTAACTTCTTCTTTAAGGGGTCCAGAGTTTCCTGAAGTTCCTTCTTGTGTTGTTGTGCAGCTTCATCGATGGGTCTGAATCTGTGATTGGTGTGTTTTTCTGAGTCTCTGCAGACGAGACACACTGGCTGCTGATGGTCCAGACAGAAGAGTTTGAGTTTCTCAGAGTGCAGACTGCAGAGAGCCTCTGAAGCTCTCTGATCTCTCTCCTGTAAGAACGACTCACACAGGTTCTTTAAAGCCCAGTTTATAGGTGGTGCATCCATTGAAGATCTTCTCTTACAAACTGGACACTCGTGTGTTGGTCTCTTTCTCCACCATCTCTTCAGACAGTCTTTACAAAAGCTGTGGCTACATGACAGAATAACAGGATCTCTGAAGACCTCCTGACAGACCGGACAGCAGAGATCCTCCTCTGATCTGGAAGCCATTGAGTCTGTGAGTGAAGCTGAAAACAGCAGACAGGAAGTACAGTCAGTCCTGGCTCCCCTCCCTCCTCTACCACCTTCACTGAAGCATTATATCAGTTCTCAAGTGTGCGAGTCTGTATTCACATTCTCGCTTAGTCTGGACCTTGTAAGTCCACACGGGAGTCCGGACTTGGCGAAAATGCGAGTACGGAGTCGCAATTTGTACAATTGGAACACCAGCGTACTTGATGATGTCACAGCTCCAGAGTTTTTACTGCCGTCCCCTTAATTTAACTGCGATTAATATGGTATGAAGCTTAACTTTAATCACAGCCAAACAGATTTACTCAGGAACAAATAAAAGACTGAAATAAACCAAACAGATTTAGAAGATATTTAGGAGACTTGCATATCATGTTCAACCTGAGCCTCAACCTCCCGGTCTGCTCCGCTCCGAAAACGTCAGAGCACTCTCGCAAATATGTGATATCTTGATAAATCGAGCAGATATTTGAAGCTTACACAGCTACAGTCTCACCTGAAAATATCTCCAAAGTTTATTTTGTGACCCCGAAAGAGTCTATTTAAAAGTCTTTAGCCACGCTCCTCAGCCATTGCCGCATTTCAGTTTTGGACAAAATACTTTAAAGTACTTTAAATTACAACAGTATGGCACGCCATTTCAGCCAAATATCGCGAGTTTTGTAACACGTCTGGTTATGAAATGGTGTTAAAAAAAAATGCCGGTTAATAATACAGTTCGCTGTAAATAACAACAAAAAAACAAAAACAAAAATAAATACCTTACCGGCCTTATGCCGTATTTAATGCCAGAGAGTGGCGCCTTGAACACGCCTTCTGAGCAGCGGAAGAGAATGCAGTTTTTACCTGTCTTTGAACGCCGCTTTTTACGTCACTCAGCAGAAAACGGTGTTCAAAGATGAAAGAAAGAAAATGGCATTTTTTCCAGTGTTCAGCGTCAATCAAAGAAGCGCAGACCACAATAATTCATCACAGATTGTTGCTGCTAAGTGACTGTTTATTCGGTACCAATGCGTGTCACCGTTTTTACTTGTATTATAACCCCACTGTGCATTTTGATGTGTTTAAAGCACAATCGATCAAACAAGCAAACAACAGAATGCTTTTTCTGAAACAAGTGGAGGCCTTAACTGCTGTGTCTGCTACAGCAGCTCCGCTCATTCCTGAGCTTCTTTCTTATTTTCCCCTTCACTTCTCTTAACCTTTAACTTAAGTCTTAGTACATGATGGCAGAATCTAATTGCTGTGGTTTCATGTTAGTTCTGGTCATTCAAGTGGAGTGTCGTCGCCCAAGAAGGAGACGTTACAGACCATCTCCTCCTTCTGTAATCATTGGAAATGTGAGATCGCTCCTGTTGAGGATAATAGATTGCTTAATATACATAAGAGTTACAGGGACTATAGTTTGTGATTGCTTGCCATATTATAATATGGCGGTTGCTATGGGGTAAGAAAACATATAGGTCGTATCCAAATTCATGGGCTGCATCTTCCTGAGGCCGCATTTGTAGACCGATTACGTCACAGCGACGCACCGAAGGCTGTCCAAATACGTAGACTCCTCCGAATGCAGCCGACAAATGCGTCCTCCTTTTCCCCGAATTTGAAGGATGGGTCGGGTGTGTCCTTCGTGGCCTACCATATCCCAGAATTCATAGCGCGGCCCAGCCAAACTCCAGTTTCCAACAATGGCGGCCGCTACTAAGTTTTAAAATTACTCATACTATTCTTTCTGGGTCACAAAATAAACTTTTAACATATTTTCAGGCGAGAAAGTAGCTGTGTAAACATCAAATATCTGCTTGGTTTATCAAGATATCGCATATTTGCAAAAGTGCTTCGACGTTTTCAGAGACGTCTGCCACCCACCAGCTCGATAGCTAGCCGAGAGCTCGAGGTTTACTGATGCGGCCAAGAACGGCACAACTCCCGGCACATCACTTTCAGATCACCACGGAGTTTCGCTACTCGGGTTAAACGTAATATATAAGTCACTTAGACAACCTAAAAATGTTAATGTTGGGCTTTTTTCAGTGTTTTGTTTGTTCGTGAGTAAATCGGTTTGGCTGAGATTAAAGTTATTAGATTAGATTAGATAAAATAAAACTTTATTAAACCTCCGGGTGGGTTCCTCCTTGGTTTTTTACACAGCTGAATAAACATCAAACAGAAAACTGATTAAACAGAAGTATGAGACGGTCGAGAATTTACGCCAGTGTCCTTTTATATTTTAGATAGCAAGGAGCAGACGGCCGAGTTTATTAAACTCCACCGAGACAGCGGTGACGCTAATCAGAAGGCTAGACCGTCCAATTCCCCCAGCCGTTTACTTCCGGCCTACCTGACCTTCTGAGGACCCGGCCCACGTAGACCGCGAAGGCCGGGTCCTCAGGAGGATGCAGCCCATGAATTTGGACACGACCATTGAATAATAGCTTTGGAATGTAAACAAAGAACTGGGGTGCAGGACAGGTAGCAACAGTTACTTAGGGTGAGGGATAGACAAATGTCAAACAGATATTACCTTAAAAGCAGATGGGGGTTAGTGGGTCACTGTGCATGTGTTTTTCCATTGTGGGGGTGTTTACTGTACAGGGAGGAGACCAGAACCGTTGTGTGTGGAATTCTTTAGATCAGCCATTAGAATAAGACTGGGCTCATCTCCAGATGCATCGCTGGACACTGCCGACCTTCACCCAGTATGTGACCTGCCCCACCATAGGCAATAAAACATGATACTTACTGTACGCCAATGCAAAAGAGGCATACAGTCCCTCACCTCTCCCTCCCCTGGGAAGATCTGATCACAACCTGGTGCACCTTGTCCCTGTGTACGAGACCGTCGTACGCAGGGAGCCACCAATCACCCACACAGTGCAGAGATGGTCGAAGGAGAGCACGATCAAGCAAATAAATGACAGAAACTTTTATCAAACCACTGTTTTGCTCAGTTTAAAGTAATACCACTGTATAATAGCCTTCAGTTTTAAAAATATTAACAGCATCTCAGGAATATTTTTGCCCGTTCAACATGCATTAAAAAAACAGATATGCAGTTTTGAAACAGACCTGTATGCACGTTTTCTGAACTGTGATGTAAATAAGTAATCTCAAGAAAGAAAAAAAGAATTGTTTTCCATGTAAACTGGAAATGTCCTTCTTAATGTCATCTGAGTACTCTGGAAGTCTTACACGAATTTGAAACTTAACACCAGAGAGTGGGACATCACACGTACTTCTCTAAAAGAGTGACTCGGGTGTGTAGCTCCAAAGGATACAGGAAATGCACTGATTTCCATGACAGAATCATGTTTGTTTAATGCAGTTTCCTCTGCGCGCTTGAAGATCACTGACATCATGACCCTTAGCCTCATTGTTTCTCCAGAGTCACTGAATCTTTTGATAAAACATATTTTGATGCTTCCAGAGGATGAGATATTTCAAGCCTTCACAGCTTTACAGTGAGGAAAATTATTCTGAAATTGTTGCACAATTTGTTAATGGAGTTTTTTGCAGATTGAACAACCTCCCCCTGTATTTCTTTCAGATCATCTCTGCTTCTCTAAGATGTTCTTTAAATATTCAATCACGTTACTGACCTGTTGCCAAGTAACCCAATTACTTTTAAAATATCCCTCCAGCTGTTTCTTTTTAGAACCACTTATTTTTCCAGCCTTGCCCCATACCAACTGTTTTGAAACATCATATTCAAAAGGAGTTATTTTAACGACACAGTCTAGGTTTAAACATTTGACATGTTTTCCATGTTCCACTGTGAATAAATTATGGCTTTGAGATTTGCAAATCACTGCTTCCTTTTTTCAAATTGATATTTTTACACAGGAGTCCAGTATTTTCAGAGTGGAGTTTGTACAATGTATCTGTCTGGGAAAAAGTAATCTGCTCTCTAATGTTAACACTTTTTTTGACCTGTGCACTGCAACAACACCGAACACACACTAAACCCCTCTATGTCCACTACACTATTCTGAAACCTACTATACAGGTTTTTCTTCATTTAATCATTTGCTGTAAACGCTTTATAGCTGTGTTTATCAATATCAACTGCTGTAACATTAAGACAAATTAAGTTTACTTTATGTCAGATATATATATATATATATATATATATATATATATATATATATATATATATATATATATATATATACACACACACACACACACACAGTGGGGCAAAAAAGTATTTAGTCAGCCACCGATTGTGCAAGTTCCCCCACTTAAAATGATGACAGAGGTCAGTAATTTACACCAGAGGTACACTTCAACTGTGAGAGACAGAATGTGAAAAAAAAATCCATGAATTCACATGGTAGGATTTGTAAAGAATTTATTCGTAAATCAGGGTGGAAAATAAGTATTTGGTCAATAACAAAAATACAACTCAATACTCTGTAACATAACCTTTGTTGGCAATAACAGAGGTCAAACGTTTACTATAGGTCTTTACCAGGTTTGCACACACAGTAGCTGGTATTTTGGCCCATTCCTCCATGCAGATCTTCTCAAGAGCAGTGATGTTTTGGGGCTGTCGCCGAGCAACACGGACTTTCAACTCCCGCCACAGATTTTCTATGGGGTTGAGGTCTGGAGACTGGCTAGGCCACTCCAGGACTTTCAAATGCTTCTTACGGAGCCACTCCTTTGTTGCCCGGGCGGTGTGTTTTGGATCATTGTCATGTTGGAAGACCCAGCCTCGTTTCATCTTCAAAGTTCTCACTGATGGAAGGAGGTTTTGGCTCAAAATCTCACGATACTTGGCCCCATTCATTCTGTCCTTAACACGGCTGAGTCGTCCTGTCCCCTTGGCAGAAAAACAGCCCCATAGCATGATGTTTCCACCCCCATGCTTCACAGTAGGTATGGTGTTCTTGGGATGCAACTCAGTATTCTTCTTCCTCCAAACAGGACGAGTTGAGTTTATACCAAAAAGTTCTACTTTGGTTTCATCTGACCACATGACATTCTCCCAATCCTCTGCTGTATCATCCATGTGCTCTCTGGCAAACTTCAGACGGGCCTGGACATGCACTGGCTTCAGCAGCAGAACACGTCTGGCACTGCGGGATTTGATTCCCTGCCGTTGTAGTGTGTTACTGATGGTGACCTTTGTTACTTTGGTCCCAGCTCTCTGCAGGTCATTCACCAGGTCCCCCCGTGTGGTTCTGGGATCTTTGCTCACCGTTCTCATGATCATTTTGACCCCACGGGATGAGATCTTGCGTGGAGCCCCAGATCGAGGGAGATTATCAGTGGTCTTGTATGTCTTCCATTTTCTGATGATTGCTCCCACAGTTGATTTTTTCACACCAAGCTGCTTGCCTATTGTAGATTCACTCTTCCCAGTCTGGTGCAGGTCTACAATTCTTTTCCTGGTGTCCTTCGAAAGCTCTTTGGTCTTGGCCATGGCGGAGTTTGGAGTCTGACTGGTTGAGGCTGTGGACAGGTGTCTTTTAAACAGATGATGAGGTCAAACAGGTGCCATTCATACAGGTAACGAGTGGGGGACAGAAAAGCTTCTTACAGAAGACGTCACAGGTCTGTGAGAGCCAGGGATTTTCCTTGTTTGAGGTGACCAAATACTTATTTTCCACCCTGATTTACGAATAAATTCTTTACAAATCCTACCATGTGAATTCATGGATTTTTTTTCACATTCTGTCTCTCACAGTTGAAGTGTACCTCTGGTGCAAATTACTGACCTCTGTCATCATTTTAAGTGGGGGAACTTGCACAATCGGTGGCTGACTAAATACTTTTTTGCCCCACTGTATCATGTCCTCCATTTCTGTATGCAATATTTTAAATTAAGTATTCAGCTCATTCACCTAAATGACTCATAAACCAAAAGAGGGAAGATTTAATAATAACATTGGAGGTATTTGTTCTTTATTTTTATTATTAAAAGGTTAAGAGAAGTAAAGAGGAAAATAAGAAAGAAGCTCAGGAATGAGCGGAGCTGCTGTAACAGACACAGTTAAGGCCTCCCCTTGTTTCAGAAAAAGCATTCTGTCGTTTGCTTGTTTGATCGTGCTTTAAACACATCAAAATGCACAGTGGGATTATAATACAAGTAAAAACTGTGACACGCATTGGTACCGAATAGGCAGTGGTCTGCACTTCTTTGAGTGAAAGGAGTTGAAAGTAATTGGATGAGAGAACCAGGAAGGCCGTGCATGATTTTAAGAAAACGGCGTTTTAAACAGGTCACAGCTGACACGGAAAAAACACCGTTTTTTATCTTTGAACGCAGTTTTCTGCTGTGCGACGTAAAAAAAGCGGCGTTCAAAGACCGGTAAAAACTTTTTGCTCAAACTCACATTCAGTGTGTGGAGCGTCAGCAGCTTGAAGCAGCAGTGTTGGAGTTTTCCACTTTTCTCTCCTGTAGCTGGACTCACTTTGAGGAAGCTGCTAGTTTGGTCTGAACTCAGTCTGATCGTCTGTGCGTCTCTCTTTACTGAGGAAGAGGAACGGCCCTTCCTGGTTTGTCGCGTTTGAATAACGTGAGGGGCGGAGCTTAATTCAACTGCCTTTTAGGCTTTCGTTTCACCCAAAAACGAGAGTGTGGCTGTATCCCAATTCAGGGTCTGCAGCCTTAAAGTACGCAGCCTCAACGGTGGTAAGATCGGAAGTGTGAGGCTTGTGAAATGGGACGGTCTAGCCTCCGTCGCGCTGCCCAGGTTGCCTAGCACCCATGATAGCTGGAAACGTGTGGTTGACAAAAATGAAGGAGAACATATTTTGTTCGTTTGTTTCTACACGAGCTTTGTGTGATTTGATGAGTATCTGAGGCTGAGACCACAGGACTGTAAAACATGATTGTTGGGCTTCATTTCTGTACTGAACAGTCATTTAAGATTAACTAGTAAATAACAATTAGTTAATGTTGTTCATGAGACTAAAGTCAGTGTAAATATGAGATGGCCAATATTATAGTTATTATATTAATCATTATTATTTATTACAGCAGTGAGTTTGAACTCTCAAATCAAATCACTTCTATTGTCACATCACATGTGCAGGTACACTGGTACAGCACGTGTGAGTGATCTCTGTGTCAAACACTGAGCTGCAGTAAAGATTCAATTTGCAGCTATTTATGTCCTATCACCTTAAATCTTCACTCAAAGACACTCAAGTATCTTTGACAGTGTATATATAGATATATTATATATAAGAGACAAATGTTGTTCCTTCAGTATGTTGGCATTATTACATTTGTCTCAATGCTTACATATATGTGTAAAAAGCAAATGTACGAGCTGTGATAACTGTGTCTGATACAATGAAGAGTAGACTGATATATGAAATATTCCTTTATTGGGTGAGAAAATCAGACCATGTCATAACTGCTTTAAGTCATACAGAATAGATATCAGAGCCTTAAACAGTCTGACTTCTGCTAAATGGGTCAAACTGGGCAGAAAGTCTACAAACACATAACATCCTTATAGAATATGATGTAACACTATAGATCAACTTAGCTCAGAATATATAAAGCATATAAACAATTACAGCGATATGATGCAACAAACACAGCAGTGCTACTAATCCAAAATACTCAAAGCTTCATAGAACTGAAACAAACATTTATTTTTAGCTCCATTCTGCTGCTGATACATACTTTAGGTTTCTGAACATTAAACTTGTTGCTGCCTTTCATAGTGTGTAACTTGAAGGCCCTGAGTACTTTCTCCCACACTGAAAACACTGGAATGATAAAATTATTTGAACATTACCCATGTAACCCGGGTTAAAAAAAGATGCATAAATAGTAAAAGATAAGTGAAGTCTGAGAATATAAATATCAAAGAGTTCATTTATTTAAATTTTCTTGTATATTAAAAAGGTAAAAGTTCATGAAAATGATTAAAAACATGTTTGCATTGTTTAAAATAAGTTATCTTTCTTTTCTTGTGAATTATTTGTGAGAAATGTAATTTCCTACGGGGATATGGTCTGTGAAGGTAACACAGGGTGGAGAAGATAAAAGAGAAAAAAGAGAGCGCGAGGAGAGAGGGCGGTGGTGCGTGAGTTACACGGAGCATCCGGAGAAGTTAGCTTGTTTTTATGTAGTATCAGTGAGTGTGTTTCGACTTTTCGGAAAGATAAGTCACAGTGTCGGTAAGTTAGTGACGTGACACGTAAAGTTTCGGCGTGAAGCTGCTGGACTGTGTGTTTTGTTTACTGCAGCCGTGCAGGCATTAAGTTAAAGCGAGGCTAACCCAGCCGTTAGCTAATAAGGACTACTGTAGCTGCCGTTTCACTAAAGTTGTGGGACGTAACAAGCTGCAGAGGATCGTTACCGAACTGGATAACGACGGACAGACCCCAGATAGTCACTCTGAGTGCCCGCGTCACTCAGAGTACCTCTGGCAACGTGGGAAGCTAAAACAGGTAGCTTGTGGAGCACGTGGAGATCACGGACCTTCCCCATCTTTGTGCTACTGCATTCAGAGCGGAGTGTTTCTGAAGGAGCTGAAGACAACTTGTTACCTGTATTAATCTGGTGGGAAGTGCACGTTTCACAAGGTACTGAGTTTATTTATTTATTTATTTATTGCTCGTTGAGTGAAGAACTTCCGTTTGGGAGATAGTTTTGGATTTATACTGGAGCAATACAGGCCTGCAACGTAGGGTTTATCTCTGCCGGCTTTAGGTTTAGTTTGGGACTATAATAGTTTTATCACTGGTGGTTTACACTGTATATGTGGAGATTCTGTGTACAGTGGGTAAATTGCTGTGTGTGTTTTTGGTTTGCCTGAATACTGAAATCTGCCATTTTATTATTTTGTTTTCATTGTTTGGTAAATTAAAGGAGGGTTGCAATGCTCTACTTTACATGGTGTATGACATGATTTACTGCACTATAGACACTAGTGTTCATTTTTGCATGTAGTGCTACTGTTAAGGAATAAGCTTCATTGATCCCAGAAACAAAAGAGAAGTTAATTTAAAAATATCGTACGAGAGTACACTAGAAAAAGAACCCAGGGCCCATTTATTTAACCCTTTAAGACCTACCATAGAACCAAGTCCGCCATATTATATTTTTACATGCTGTGGAGCCATTTTTGGGAGCATTTCAAGTTGCTATACATCAATACAACCATTACAGCCTAGATTTTAATAATATGTATGAATTAAGTGCATAGTGATTACATAAATTGCAAAAAAGTGCAATAAACTGCAAAAAAATTAAAATCGTTTTTGCTTTTTTAACATATATTTCTAGTTAGAGAAATTTAAGAGGCTTATCCCTCAAAACTGTAAATACAAAAAAGTTGCACAAAATAGTTTCCCACCACAGGAAATTTATTTTGAGTGCCTTCATAGTTTTATTTTTGAAATACACCAATTTTTATATACTGCAGGAAAAACGAAAATAAATATTATAATGCAAATTTGCAAAAAAGCAGCATATGCATCAAAATAAACTATTTCCAGCAGTGCAATATGAGTCCTAAGCTTCCCAGAAACGACACAGAAAGTCATAAAGTCAAACATAACTTTTAAAAACACCAGTATAGGCTCATTGAGGCCCGGACCGTAAAAAACTACATTTCCGCGAAAATGACGTAACTTCCGGTTCCGGGCAGGTCATGGCGGACATGCGATAGTTCGCGCTGAGGTCTAATCCAATGTAGGAAGTGTTATGAACAGCTGATCGGATCGGCAAAGCGTGTTTCTGGAATATTATGTTTTTGTTGCTGCAAGTGCTTTTTATGCAGTTTTTGCAAAGCTATATGTGGAAGGAAACTGTGACCGAAGCTGATGGCATAAGATGTAAGTACAACTCCTCCGGTTTCATATGCAAAAATAAAATATTGCGCTAGCTTACGTGGTTGTAGAGCTACCGGGATTTAAAAATAGTTACGCAAAACAGAGCGTGCCCGCTCCAACCGGTTTTAAAGGGTTAATGCTATTGAGTAAATGAGGGCTACACCTAATAAGATAATAAGATTATAAAAATATAACATAGCTAATATTAACAGTGCAGTGAATCCTGCTTATGTCGTGATATTCAGGAATGCAAACCGAGCAGCATCACTGACTTTCAGCCTGTTGTGTTTGTGGATATATGACTGACTTTAATTATCCACAAAATCATCACATTCTCTGTAAGATTAAGGTCGACTATTGTATTATTATATTTTAAAGCAGGGGTGTCAAACTCAAATACACAGTGGGCCAAAATTCAAAACTGGAACAAGGTTGCGGGCTAACACTAATATTTATTGAAAAAAAAAAAAATCTTCCTCCAGATTTAAGAATGAATCTCTTCTTATGGACTCAAACAAGTTTTGCTGAAAAACTGAATATGGAACAAGCAAAGCTTAATACTAAACAATATATATATTAGCTGTATAATACCAGTAGGCCAGCTCTAATAATAATTTGGTATGGCTTCGTGGGTCAAATGTAATTAGGCTGCGGGCCAAATTTGGCCCGCGGGCCAGAGTTTGACACCTATGTTTTAAAGGCTTTAAAAGCAAGTAAAAGTTGAAAGTACAAACATCGCTAATAGCAAATAAGTTTGCCGACATGTGGCCAACAGTAATGTTTTAACGTTCCTCATTATTAAACATTTGCACATAAATAAGTGACATAATATTCAGTACTTACTTTTCACAGTTTACTCTTCGGCCACTCCGCTTCTGCCGTCTGCGGCAGAATTATCCACACCGACTGCCGCGCTATGAATTGTGGGATATATGGGACCACGAAGTCTACACCGCCACAGCCTTAAAATTCAGGGAAATGAAGGACGCATTTGAGGGCCGCATTTCGAGCAGCCTTCGAATTGGGACAGCCTTCGGCGCGCCACTGTGACGTAATCGGCCTTAAAATGCGGCCTTTAAGGCTGCAGACCCTGAACTGGGATACAGCCTGTGTTTTATTGCAGAGTTCAGTCGTTTACCTGCCAGCAGCTGTGAAACAGCATGTTCAGGTAATAAATTGTGACTCAGTGGTGCAGCTGTTTGGTAGCTTTTCTTTTAGACTTTGTTCTGGTTATTTGTGGAATAAAATTATTAAATAAAGGCTAATTTTGAGGATTTGTATGTACACATCGCTATGTGTTCATTAAAGAGTTGGCACTACATTAAAGCAAGGTCAAAAGCTTCAGTGAGTGCTATTACTGAATTGAATTATCGTGATTAACATTTAGAAGTGCAGAGGGTTTTGCAAAACATGCTTACACATCATAAATGGTAAATAACCTGTATTTTTAAAGCGCTTTACACATTCAGTCCTCCACCCATTCACACACACATTCACACACTGGTGTTGGCAAGCTACATTGCCATCATAACTGGTTAAAGTCAGGGGGGTATTTTCTGGGCCAAGGGAGTCTGAACATAATGTCCTGAACTTAGATAATAAATAGAACCAGTTAGTTAGTTTGGTTATCTGTTGAAGCCAAACGTACTTAAACTTTTTAGGATAAACCAAGCAGAAGCTTCACCAAACGTCTGTGTGATGGCCAAACCCGTGGCCACACTCTAAAGTCGGTAACTTTTGTATTTTCATTCCTCATTTGAACATAGTAATACATTTTAGTTGCCAATAACTTTATTGATTGGTTTGGATACATTTGTTCTATTTGTAAGCGCGCACATTTAGTTTACTTATGTATTCATACTACTTCATTTCTTTGCTTTCTGACTAACCTTTGTCTTATTTCTTACCTGCCATCATCCCTGGGAGTTGCTGGACAAAAGATGGTAGCCAGGGTTTGAAACCATTAAATGAAAAGGAAGATAATTGGACCACACCACCACTTCCTGCTGAAGGGGAGAATGTGTGTTTTCTTTACTTTAAAAACAAAGTATTTGTATTTAATTAAATATTTGAGTTTAGGGTTTAATGGGGTTTGGTTTTCTTTAGTGTTTAGTTTATTAACAAACTAGATTGTACTGCATCGTTTGTGATTTATGATTGTGTTTTGTTTGTTACCCCTCATGTGTCACAATGGTCTGATCAGCCATTATATATACCCTTGTATGTCATTTCATGTTTTAGGTCAGTTATGTTTGTTTGTAGCAGTCATTTGGTTCGTTAAGTTTGCAGTCTTTGCCTGAGTTCAGTTTTGTTTCTTTGACCTCTTTTATGAGCTCAACATTTATTACTCTTGTAAATATAATTTTTGGGGGTTAAATAAATGGAAACTATATTTTTCTAATAATTCCTGGGACTCCTCCTGTTTTTCAACTCGGTCCATCACATGTGGTGTCAGGAGTGGGATCCTTCAGTTGAGGAGACAGGATTTTTTTGGCATTTTTCTGCCCTTTTTTTCTCCCCTGACAAACTTTTTGAGCCATGCAGAATGCTGTGCGCCCAAAGAGAGGAAATAAAATGGAGGCCAAAGAGGCCTTGCAGCAGCCAGAGAGAGAGAAGGAGATGGAAGAAGGAATTTCAGTTGTGGCTGGAGACACTGAAGGAGAGGATACCAGGGAGCCAACTCCGCTTGATATTGCTGGAATTCTTCAGGCTTTCATGGGACAACTGGAAGTTCGAGATAAAAAGCAGAGAGAGGATGCTATACTGCAAGAACAGCGTTTTAAAAGTTTGCAACACCAGTTTCGGCTTTTGCAAATGGAAGTGCAGGCCAGAACCACCCCACTTCCAGAGCCCACATCAACTGATCCAGAGCCTGTTGAA
Organism: Neolamprologus multifasciatus; assembly: GCF_963576455.1. Taxonomy (NCBI): domain Eukaryota; kingdom Metazoa; phylum Chordata; class Actinopteri; order Cichliformes; family Cichlidae; genus Neolamprologus; species Neolamprologus multifasciatus. Next base: position 5,077,487 of record NC_140441.1, on the reverse strand, counting down.
ACTCCAGCTGATTATCAGACACAAGCAACATCTCAGCATGAGGGTTCTGGCTCAGCCTCCATATTAACAGGTCAGTCTGTGCATATTCATCATCCTAAACTGGAGAAACTAGCTGTTGAAGATGATGTTGAACATTTTCTGACTACCTTTGAGAGAATTGCAGCTGCTTGTCGCTGGCCAGAGTCAGACTGGATTTTTCACCTCATTCCTCTTCTGACTGGTAAGGCTCGAAGTGCCTATGTTAATATGGATGTGGATGACTCACTGCAATATGAGAAGGTAAAAGCTGCCATTTTGCAAAAATATGATATAAACCCAGAAACATACAGGCAAAGATTTCGCTGTCTTGAAGTTTTTGATGAGAGTCCCAAGGAACTGTATGCAAGACTGAAAGAACTTTATGAGAAATGGATTCAGCCTAAAAACAGGACTATAAAAGAAGTTGGTGAAATTATTATCTTGGAGCAGTTTTTAAGAATGCTGTATCCTGAGCTTCAGGTCTGGATTAAGGAGCATAATCCAAAGTCTGCTGCAGAGGCCGCCACCCTGGCTGATGTGTTTGTAGCCGCCCGAAGTAAGAGTCAGCCATGGAGCAACAGTGCATGGAAGGCTGCCAGAGATTCACGTCGGTCGCAACCCCCTCAGCATCCTCAGAGGTCAGCGATGGGTGTGGGTAAGCCCTTTACAAGGGAAAAGCAGCCTCTGAATACCTCGAAGCCAGGTAAAAGGCCACCAGTGTGCTACCTTTGTGGACAGGAAGGTCACACTAAGCCCATGTGTCCTAATAATCAAAGCAAATTATCTCAGATGTGTTTTGTGCCTCACCAGAATGTGGATATTAAATCTGAGAGAAAGCAGTCAAATAAAATCACCACAGTTAAGATTAATGGACAAGAAATGAATGCTTTAATAGATACTGGCAGTACACAGGAAATATGTGTCAAAAGCCATATCAGTTTGCTGTATACATGGTGATGAAAGACCATACCCTACTGCTGATCTGTTTATTGAAGTGCAGGGGACACCCTATCTGTTAAAGGTTGGTGTAGCTGATAATCTGCCCTATCCTGTAGTTCTTGGGGAGGATCTGCCAGTCATCTATGATTTGTTAAGAGAATTGCAGGAGTGCAATGTTGCTATAACAAGGGCTCAAACTAAAAACCAGGATGAGCATTATGCAACCCTCAGTGCTTTACCCTTCTTTGAGGCTGAACTAGAGACAGAACCCGGGAAGTCTCGGAAGCCACGCACTCAAAGAAGACGTGAAAAATTTCAACACACTTTTGGAAACACATCAGTTCAGGCTGCTCCAGATATGCCTTTAGGTTTTTCAGTACCTACGAACATCAGACAAATGCAGCAGGCTGATCCAACTTTGTCTGCCATGTTGCTGAGGGCCAAGGAAAATGACTCTGTTGAATCTGACACAAATAAAGAGCTGTACATTCTGCAAGATGGCATTTTATACCACCAGCACGGCCAGGTTAAGCAGTTAGTGGTGCCTAAAGCAGCCTGCGAAACAGTGCTTACTTTGGGGCACTCGATTCCCTGGGCTGGCCACCTGGGGAAGCATAAGACCACCACTCGCATTAAGCGATACTTTTTCTGGCCTGGTTTGCGCTCAGATGTTGCTATGTTTTGCATGTCAAAAGACTTCAATTAGGGTCCCCACCAAAGCACCACTCCAACCTCTCCCAATCATTGGTATACCATTTCAGCGTCTTGGCATGGACATAGTTGGTCCTGTGGAAAAGAGTAAAACTGGAAATCGGGATATCTTGTAGCATAGTCTGTAATGACTAGCATAAAACGAAGTCTTTCCATTAAAAACTGTTAAAGCAAAAACTGTAGCTTCCTCATTGATTCAACTGTTCTCAAGGGTTGGATTCCCACAAGAGATTTTAACTGACCAAGGCATTAATTTTATGTCCACACTGTTGAAAGGGGTATATAAGCTGTTAGGCATCAGGAGTGTGCGGACAACCCCTTATCCCCCACAGACAGATGGATTGACGGAGCGCTTCAACCAAACTCTCAAACAAATGCTCCGAAAGTTTGTCAATGATACAGGATCTGATTGGGACCAGTGGCTGCCATACCTCCTTTTTGCCTACCGGGAAGTTCCTCAAGCCTCCACTGGCTTCTCCCCATTTGAGCTTCTTTATGGCCATGAGGTGAGAGGCCCATTGACCCTGCTAAAGGACTCGTGGGAGGGAGAGCAAGGTAAAGAGGAATCGGTCAATGTTATTTCATATGTCATTCATATGAGAGAAAAGCTTCAGCAGATGAGTGAACTGGCTCAGAGCCATATGGCAGCTGCTCAGAGGCAACAAAAGACTTTGTTTGATTAAAAAAGCTCGCCACAGGAGTTTTGTCCCTGGCCAGAAGGTTTTGGTAATGTTGCCAACTTCTGACAGCAAGTTGCTGGCAAAGTGGCAGGGACCCTTTGAAGTACAGAAGAAACTTGGACCTACTACCTACAAAGATTCCACACCAGGTCTCCAGCGAGGGAGTAGAGTGCTCCATGTTAACCTTCTTAAGGAATGGATTCCACGCACTGAGAATAAAACAGAGGGTTTGCTTATTCACAGCGTGGATGAGGAGGAAGAAGTTAATGACTACTTGCTTTCAGTAACAGTCTGTCTTGGACCTGAGCCATCTCACCAGTGAGAAACAGTCTCAGGTAACGCCTCTGATGAATTCAGACATATTTCAAAAGTACCCAGGTCGCACGGGTCTGGTGGAGCATGACATTGTTTTAAAACCTGATGCAGCTGTGAAGCGTATGAGTTACAGGATAGTGGAACACTTCCTGGTGGAGTTAAAGGAGGAGGTGGACCTCATACTGTCTCTCGGAATCATCCAGCCTTCAACAAGTGAGTGGTGCAACCCTGTTGTGTTGGCTCCGAAAAAGGATAGCACAATACGATTTTGCATCGACTTCAGGTACCTCAATTCCATATCAAAATTTGACTCTTACCCAATGCCACGCATTGACTATCTCATTGAGCATTTGGGGAAGGCAAAATATCTAACGACCATTGATCTCTCCAAGGGATACTGGCAAGTACCTCTCACTAAGCAGTCTCAAGAGTTGACAGCATTCCGTACTCCGTGGGGATTGTTCGAGTTCACAGTCTTGCCATTTGGTCTGCATAGGGCCCCAGCAACATTTCAAAGACTAATGGATAAGGTACTCTGTGGTCTCTCAGCATTCACCTGTGCGTACCTTGATGATGTTGTTTTCAGTGGAACTTGGGAAGAGCATGTGGATCACCTAAGGATCGTTCTGGATCGGCTGCGTTCCGCAGGCCTTACCATCAGTCCAGCAAAGTGTGCTCTTGCTAGGACTGAAGTCCAGTACCTCGGGTTTACTGTTGGAGGTGGGACAATTAAACCACAGGTTGACAAAATTAATGCAATTGCATCATGTCCTCTTCCACAAACCAGGAAACAGCTGCGATCCTTCCTCGGCATGGCTGCGTTCTACAACAGATTCATTCCCAACTTCTCAGCAAGAGCAGCCCCACTGACGGACAGGATTGGCTCAAGATGTCCCAATAAGATTCGGTGGACAGCTGAAGCAGTTGCAGCTTTCAAAGACATTCGCCAGTCCCTGAGTAAGGACCCCGTTCTGCACTCACCAGATTTCACAAAAGACTTTACATTGCAGACTGATGCTTCTGAAAGGGGTCTGGGAGCAGTGCTTCTGCAGGGACCACCAGAGGATTGACATCCTGTCACCTACATCAGCCGTAAGCTGCTACCAAGGGAGAGCCGCTACACAATGGTTGAGAAGGAAGCCTTGGCCATTAAATGGGCACTTGACTCTTTCAAATATTATTTGCTGGGAAGAGAATTCATCCTTCAAACTGACCACAAAGCCCTACAGTGGCTGGAAAGAATGAAAGACACTAATGGGAGAATCACCAGGTGGTATCTGGGTATGCAGCCATACTGGTTAAGGTTCACTATATCCCTGGTAAAGACAATATAATATGGTATTGTCATTTCATGTTTTAGGTCAGTTATGTTTGTTTGTAGCAGTCATTTGGTTTGTTAAGTTTGCAGTCTTTGCCTGAGTTCAGTTTTGTTTCTTTGACCTCTTTTATGAGCTCAACATTTATTACTCTTGTAAATATAATTTTTGGGGGTTAAATAAATGGAAACTATATTTTTTTCTAATAATTCCTGGGACTCCTCCTGTTTTTCAACTCGGTCCATCACAGTCTAGCCTGTGAAATGTGGTGAGGACACAGACTCAACCATGCTGTGCTGAAGTTTTGGTCTGTGAATGATGCAGCAGATAAGAGAGTTTTACCTGAGACTTACATCACTTATGTCTCCATGCATTGAAAACCTGATATGATTCATACAGAAGCTAAAGAGAAGTGAGTCTCGCCCCTCTATTGTATAGGCACTGCTGATGGTCCTGGGCCTGGAGCAAATTTTCCCATAACAACCTCCCCATCATGTGTAGCTTTGCTCTCAGGTCCAGGACGTAAAAAGCAATGTTTTTCCTGGTCGTTAAACGCCACTTTGTACATCTCACGGCTCGGCGCCGTTTATGAGTACCATAAAAAACAGCTTATCCTGTCTCCCTCGTACTATCAAGATTTAACGTGTTTATCATCATGTGTACCAAGAAAATAAAGCATTTCTCTGTACAATGAAATTCTTTCTCTGCTGTCCACACACAGATGTCAGGTAATATGTACAATAGATACAATTAAATTGTACTACAATTTTAAAGTTTGAATGCATTTAATAAAGTAGATCTGTTGTCTCTTTGGTACTACTTCCATGTCTATAAAAAGACTGTTTTGTATTAGCATTAAATCCTGTGAACTTCCTGCAGCTCATTTACTATTTAAACAGCATCTCCCACAGGTCACATTTACATTAACAGTATTTCTCATGTGCTTCTTTTCTCATGACGTTTTAGAGCATCATATGGTTCCAGTTGAGCTCTCCACTTGTTTCAGAAAAAGCGTTCTGTATTTTGTTTGTTTTGTCATGTTTTAAATTCATCAACATGGTGGGATTAGTATACAAGAGAAGATTGTGCTACAAAGTAGGTGAACTTAGGCAATAGCTTTGCAACAAAGTGAACCTGGGATGAATCGTTTTCATCTGCACTTCTTTGAGTGGGTGACTGGAATGTAAATGAAGCAGTTGACAAACTCACAGCGAGGCCCTGCATATTTAAGAAGACACAGTCACAGTTGTCGCTGGGTGCTAGAAAAAATGGCATCAGGCTACGTCCACACTAATGCATTTTTGTTTGAAAATGCATCGTTTTCTCTCCATTTTGGCCTCCCGTCCACACTGAGACGGCGTCTTCCCCAAGTAAAAACGCAGCGTTTTGAAAATGCATACATTTCAAAATGGAGCAGTCCCGTCGCAGTGTGGACACTTGAAAACGCAGACTTTCTAAAACGATGACGCATTTTAGTCATGTGATGCAGTCATGTGACCAATTAAACAAAGTTAGCGAAGTGTATTATACAGCAATTGTTTTGATTGCTCTCAATTTTGACAGCCCTAAAAAAAAAAAAATACCAGTTTGTACATGCTCCACATAGCTTGTCTTCAAATTTGTTAAGTCTCACTCGCTTTTGCACATGTGCAGGACTGGAACGTAAGTGTTTTGGGCCCTTTCAATGTGAATGCACAACTCTTTGAAAATGACTGAAAACGCTAGTGTGGACGCGAAGCGTTTTCAGACGAGAAGGCTGTTGTCAAATCTATCTGGGCTAGTGTGGACATAGCCTCAGTGACCAGCCAAAAACGCTACTTTTTACAGCGCTCATTAAACAGAAACAGTAGTCAAAGTTATATTGCCCTACAAAGGAAGTTGATTACATTACATTCCATTAAGTCCTTATCTCTCATCCTTTCAGTCTTACCCAGTAGATATTGGAGGGTTCTGGAGCTGATGTGGGTGAGGGTGCTTGTCCAGCCTGACTGCCTTGACAACCAGGTGTCTTCCCTGCGTCCCCTGATATAAAGAAACCCGAGAAGCCTTGCAGGTCAAATCCTATCATTCCCACCTATTATGGCAGCTCCCCTCTAAATTGTGGCAGTTGTTGATCTGGGATGGTTAGAGCTAAAGACTAGAGCAACCTATTAGAGCTATTTGGACTAACATGGATTTATACTCAGATTTATACTTTTATTGTTTTACATGGGTTTAAAAGGGAATGTCCACAGTTTAGACTGTAATTGCAGAAGATTTTATTAAAACAAATTGGCAGGAGCCAAGCAAAATAAAATAAATAAAAGCAATAGCAAATAATAATCAAATCTACCGATTGAATTAACCCACTCTGAGATAATTCTATGTTCTTATCTTTGGGGGTAGAGAAGTTGGTGGTGAGAAGATGTGTTCCATCCCAATGCTCTGTGTTCATGGAAGTAATCAGGAAAGCAGGATCCCACTTCTCTCAGAGTTATAATCAGCAGTGAAAACCTTGAAAGTCTGTGAAATCTATAATCCACCTGGAAAATAATGGAGGTCCAAATCCTTCTCAAAATACCAGCACAGTGCAAGCAAGTGCTGTACAGAAAATAAGATAAACATAAAACTAAACAGCAAATAAATAAATAAAATAAAATGCATAATAAATTAATATTAAAAAACTAATTGGGTGTTCATAAAGTCAGCAAAGAGGCACAGAAAAGAAGATCTGACACCAGCGAGGGAGGATAAGAAGGACAGACACAACAACATTGTCATCTCCTATGTAGCCGGTGTATCAGAAGAACTCAGGAGAGCTTTCTCCAAGCATGACATCCAAGTGCATTTCAGACCCAGCAACACGCTCAGACAAAAACTGGTTCACCCGAAAGACAAAACTCCTAAACACAAACTTAACAATGTGGTGTATGCTGTACAGTGTAGCGAGGAATGCCCAGACCTCTACATTGGAGAGACCAAACAGCCACTTCACAAGCGCATGGCACAACATAGAAGAGCCACCTCCACGGGACAAGACTCAGCAATCCATCTGCATCTTAAGGACAAAGGACACTCTTTCGAGGATGCCAATGTTCACATTTTGGAAAGAGAGGACAGATGGTTTGAGAGAGGAGTGAAAGAAGCCATCTATGTCCACTGTGAGTGACCATCTTTGAACAGAGGTGGTGGTTTACGACACCAACTGTCTGCCATCTATAATCCAGTTTTGAGTTCCCTTCCCAGATGCCTTAACGCCCACTCACATCCTGGGCCATCTGACCTCAGGAATTCGCATGATAAGGTGGGGCCAGGTTTCACAATGAGCTCACCCGAAACCCTGGCTGATTGGGACCCACACCCAGTTTCACACCTTGGCTCAGGCGATTACAGGATCATCGGGGGGTCCTTTTGTCCCTCTTTGGGGGGAAACTCCCACTGGGTTTAAATCTGGGACTCCCCACCATTTGACCTTAGAACTGAAGAAGCTTCTAGGATGAGAGGTGAAACGTCTTCAAGCAACTTAAAGAAGTCCAGACGCTTTTCTTTGCAAGCTCCTTTGACTACGATGACCTGGATGACTGAGAACCTTCACAGACATCTTTTCAAGAAGTTTTGAAGGAAAATGTACTTTGGAGGAAAGGCTTTATTTTGCAAGAAATGCGGGATCAAGAGCAGGTTTTTGATCAGAGGTTTGAGTACAGCGTGTTTAAAATCTTTATGGACTACACCTGACAAAAACATGTGGTTTACCATCTCAAAAACCAAAGGTCCAAATGTAGGTAACACCTATTTTAAGAGTCGTAGAAGGAAAGCATAATTTGAAGTTCCCGCAGGCTTAAAACAACCAGAAATCTCCTTTAAAGAGGACAGAGTCACTGGCTTAAACCTATCAAAGACAACAGAGCAAGGAATAGAGACTAAGAGGTCATGAGCAGAATTAGAGATTTGAGCCCTGGTGGAGGAAACCTTCTTAATAAAAAAGTAAAAAATGTTCACAGGCTGGAATGGAGGGCTCGATGCAGTCAGTATGCCGTGCACTAAGAAAAGAGTTTATAGTCTTAAATAAAATGTGGGTTGTGACAGTTTGACAGAATAATGTCAGTGAAGTGTTTTCTTTTGGCATCTTTTACAGCTGTTTGATATTGACGCCAACAGTTCGTTTGCATCTGGAATGACACTTGTAAGTTGTCCTTTTTTCACTTGCACTCAACTCAATGGCATTCACGTCTGACAGCTCAAGTCATGTCAGTCAGCCAGGGCTCAGATTTCGTTTTATCCAACCTAATATCCAAAGAAGTCGAACAGGTGGAATAAAACATTTCCTCAGTCTGGCTGCATAAAAACTCCAGGATTTTACAGTTCTGGTTAAAAACTGTGTCAAAACTGCTCAGCCCCACATAGTAAAATTGGTATGGACCTGATCTAGCCCACACAATGTGCTTACACATGGCCTCATACAACAAAGAATGACAAACCTTTGGTGGCCCAGATCTGGTTTGCCAGAGGTGGCCCACACATGGGCCAGCACAAGGCCAGTTGCAGACACACTGCTGGCCCTGTGCTGGGCCAGATCAGTTTCAGCTCTGGCCCCAGGTGTCAGCCTTATGTCTACCTTAACAGGGCTCTAGACTAACTTTTTGCCATGGGCGTACCGGTACGCCTAACTTTAAAAAGTTAACCCTAACCCAACGTCTGTCGATTAGAGTACATCATATCTGTCTCTTTAAGGAGCGTATGGAAGAAGCTACTTCAGTGTTGTTTAAGGCTTTAAGACCTTGAGGTTACTCAGCCTGCTTCTTACCACATATTAAAAGTGAAGTGAGAACACACTTTAATAAGGATCAGCCATCAGTCAGGAGGAATAAACAGAGTCATTTGATTCTGTTTGCAGTCACCTTTTTTTAGACACATCGGAGTCTTGAATCGAGCTCTTAATACTTCTTTATTGATGACCCAACAAGCCCTCCCTCTACAGCAAAAAAGAAAAAAGATTGAAAAAGATTACAGCTTATAGAAGAAGTAGAAATCTAAAGGATATGCTGGTATGCAATAAATTGAATCCTGTGCCTTTAAATAATTTAGATGACAGTTTTAAACAAGTACTCTCCTTTATTATTCTCTAAACTCAGCCATTTCCCTTTCTCCACCTTTTTGTATTTATCTTATCTTTCCTTATTTCCTTCCAACCTTAACCCTTTTTCCTGTTTCTTTCCTAAACCTTTTTTCCCCTTCCCTTTTATTTTAGAGGTAAATTCATTCATTCCCTTATCCTTATCTTATTTCTTTCTTGAACCTTTCTTTCCCTGTTCCCTGATATTTTACAGCTAAATTAATTTTCTTATTCTGTGTTTGTACTTTTGTTTACTTTTCTTATTCCCACTTATAGTTTTTTTTAGGTTATTTTTTATTCAGTCTTTCCTGTGACATTTTATGACAAATTCTGGTTGTGGAGGTCAGGAGGAAAATAAATCAAAGTTAATTTTTTCACTTTCATCTTTTTTATCTTAAAGAATAATTTCTTCTCTTTTGGTGTGTTTTATTTGGGATTCAAAATGTGATAAGACATTTAATTTTGGTTTGGATGTAAAAAATAAATTGTGTGTATAGGTTGATTTCTTTCTACATTTTTCATCACTGTAATATAATTTCTCTCCTTTCACCTGTATTAATGAATGGCCCTAAGATTAGTTTGGATCATTTTTACGGCTCAAATTGATGGATCTTAGTTTCTGACCCTCCTCCAATTTTTACTTCCTGTATTTCTCCAGGTGATGGCAGCAAATATCCACAAATAAATATGATGAATGATGATGTAGTGCCCCAGCTCTGAGTTTTCACTCATTTAATTCTCTAATCTAACCCTAAAAAAAACCATACCCTAACTGTAACCCTGACACTAAAACCATATTTTGAGTCTCAAGTACCTTCAAACTCGTGAGGACGGCACTTTGTCTTCATAAGTGACTGTTGGTCCCCACAAGTACAGTAGCATGCCAATTTTCTGAACTCACAAAGATGTCTAAACATGTATACACACACACACACACTCAGATGTGTTTAGAAAGAGATGATGTTCCTTTGGTATAACTGAGCTGCTCACACACCTTTGATCTTGCTAAACACACTGAATAATTGAAAATTATGGAGTCAACAATAATGATACTCTTCACACATAACATGTCAAATGAAAGGGGCCAAAGTTCAAAATAATAATTATTATGATACTTTCCACAAAAACAGACAGAAGTAGGTCAAAGGTCAAAGTGGATGTAGTGATAAAACAGTCAGCAGTGTGTTAGGTTTGCACCGATATCAGTGGAGGACTTTACTCTGAAAAATGCAGAGTGTAATGTAAAGTTTGATTGTTTTCCCAGAAAAGGAGGAAGAAGAGATGGCTGAGATTCTGTGGCTAGGATTTCATTGGGGATCGAGGTTTCTATCAAATCACTTTGAACGTCTATGTGGTGTTCACAGCTGAAAATGACACAGTGGGGTCTAGATCTTCTGACAGTGGTTGGACAGCATGAAGGTAAATGGTGGAGCAAATTTATTTGTAAAGACTTGCTTTGTTGGTTTTAATGACACTTTGAGATTGTTTATTCGACCTGACAGCGAGCGTTCTGTAACCACACACACTTTCAGTTCTTTTTCTGCTGTATTGAAGGAAAAATTGATTAAACGAGCTCCGTCAAACTTCCTGCTGATGGTTCCATGTGAAGCAGTTGGAGACATTCCTCCGGCTGGACGACACGCTCTGCTTTGATACAAAATAATGCTCCCATATTTTCCTCTAAACTAGTTTATCTCATGACTTTGAATCCTCCTGAAGATACTGACAGTGAAGCACGTACATAATACTCCAGCCTTTCACCTCTGATCTTATTTAGTTCTATTAATACACTGAAATCTCATTTGTGTCATGAAGAAAGTCTTTAATCAAACAGAATTCAAAGATCAGAAACATTTCATATATGGAGTTAAACATGAATCATTGTTTCAACAATAGATTTATTGTTGTCATAAACAGACAAGAAGACAACAACAAACTGCTCCTCCCATTCAACACATGTCAGTCCATATCCCAGCAAACTAAATCATCTCCATTTACACATCAAATAGAAACATGAATCACTTGTAATGATTAGAAACTTGATAGAATTTCAAATCTAGTTTGGGGAGTCATTCAGTGAGAACAGTGAAATGATTTTCCATGTGAAAAGGTGGACAGCAGAAACAGAAAGAAACAGTGAGAACTAAAAGAGAAACAAAGAGCTTTGGAACAACGAGGCAGCAGGAGGACAGCTGCAGTTTAACAGCTTCAATTCACTGACAGGAAACAACATTAGAAATATCATCATCCTCAACTCATCTGCTGCACTGACACTGACACCTTCAACGGACACACCTTCACCTCATAACCAGTGCTAACGAATGTAAACATCCTGTGAGTGAAAGTGTGTGTGAAGGTGTGTATGTGTGTGTTAGTATCAGGATCAGAGAACGACAGCTTTCCTCTGTTCCAGTCCAGATTCACTCTGATCATCTGGAGCTTCTTCTCTACTGAGAGAGCAGTATAAGCGGATGGTGACCATGCTGAATATTTGCCTTCATCAAACCCTATTGTCCATAACCCTGACTGTTTGACACCCTTCCTCTGCACAGACTCTGCAAACACACCCAGTTCCCACCATGTACTGTCTCCAACTTCAACATCCCAGCTGTGAGTCCCTGAGTTAAAGCCCTCAGAGCCCAGGACAGAGCAGTAATCATCAAACCTCTCTGGATTATCAGGAAGCTGCTGCCTCTCTCCTCCTCCTCTCACACTGGTCAGATCTTCAGACAGGATGAGGTTTGGATGAGCAGTGTTTGGATCCAGAATGAGAGGAGTGTAGGAGACCATGTCCTTCATGTTGTTCCAGATGTTGAAGGTCAGGTTGCCCAGGTGTTTGGCCTGGTCTATCAGAGCTCCTGAGGGCAGCTGTGGATCATCCAGCAGGGGGCAGCACTGGACTCTTTCCACTGCAGCCTTGTAGTTGTGCAGGAATGAGACGTCCTCAGCTCTCAGCTCCTCCTCTGTGGCTCTGACTGTGTCTGAAAGAGCTGCTATCTCTCTGCTCAGAGCCTCCATCTTCTCCTTCATCATCCCACTCTTCTGCTCCTCTTCCTCCCTCAGTGCAGCCAGCCTGGCCTCCTCTTCCTCTGCTAGAAACTGGTGAAGCTTCTTAAACTGCTCCTTAATCTGCCTCTCTGTGTGTCGGGCCTGGACCTTAATGTGTTCTGCTGTTTGATCAAACTTCACTTGAACTTCTTCACAAACCTTTAACTTCTTCTTTAAGGGCTCCAGAGTTTCCTGAAGTTCCTTCTTGTGTTGTTGTGCAGCTTCATCGATGGGTCTGAATCTGTGCTTGGTGTGATTTTGTGAGTCTCTGCAGACGAGACACACTGGCTGCTGATGGTCCAGACAGAAGAGTTTGAGTTTCTCAGAGTGCAGACTGCAGAGATCCTCTGAAGCTCTCTGATCTCTCTCCTGTAAGAACGACTCACACAGGTTCTTTAAAGCCAGGTTTAAAGGTGGTTCATCCTTTGAAGATATGTTCTTACAAACTGGACACTCACGTATCTGTTTTTTGATCCACCATCTATTCAGACAGTCTTTACAGAAGCTGTGGCTACATGACAGAATAACAGGATCTCTGAAGACCTCGTGACAGACCGGACAGCAGAGATCCTCCTCTGATCTGGAAGCCATTGAGTCTGTGAGTGAAGCTGAAAACAGCAGACAGGAAGTACAGTCAGTCCTGGCTCCCCTCCCTCCTCTACCACCTTCACTGAAACTTCCTTTGAGTCGTGTTTTTGCTCAAACTCACATTCAGTGTGTGGAGCGTCAGCAGCTTGAAGCAGCAGTGTTGGAGTTTTCCACTTTTCTCTCCTGTAGCTGGACTCACTCAGAGGAAGCTGCTAGTTGGTCTGAACTCAGTCTGATCGTCTGTGCATCTCTCTTTACTGACAGAAGAGGAACAGCCTGTTTCCTGGTTTCTCTCAGGTGAGTGACGTCAGGTGAGGAGAAAAATGTTGCTTTACCTGTAACATAGTTTAGTTTCATTCCAGAGATAAACTGTGATCCTGCCTCTTGCTCACAAGTTATAAAACAGACTTTTCATGTCCACATATCACAGCATGAAGCTCAGATCATAAAGTGTGGCTCAGTGGTGCAGCTTTTTGGCAGATTTTTCTCAGACTTTGTTCTGATTATTTGTTAGATTCCACAGTAGTGGGGGTGTAATGCAGTCACACAAACACAGGTGGTGTTAAGGTGGATTCACTTTGTTACAGACCTGTAAAAGTTAAATGGATTGCATGGGTGGGCAACTCCAGGCCTGAAGGGCTGCTGTCCTGCAGGTTTTAGATCTCACCCTGGGTCAACACACAAATCAAATGATTAGTTCATTACCAGGACTCTGGAGAACTATAAGACATCTTGTGGAGGTAATTTAAATCAGCTGTGTTGAATCAAGGACATGTCTAAAACCTTCAGGACATCGGTCCTTGAGGCCTGTTGTTGCCCACCCCTGAGTTACTTTAACTGCAGCTACTTTTCCATCAGACCAACACCAAATTCTGTCTGACACAAACAACAGCTCTAGATGGAATTTAACCTTTGTCCTCCTTTTTACTTTCTGAAGCACAGTTTAATCAGTTTGAGTTTTTAATTAATGTTGTTTAAAACTTTCTGCTGGAATTCTTTCAGGAAGATACCCACATAGCAAAATTGGTATGGCCGCGATCTGGTCCACACAATGTGCTTACACATGGCCCACATACCGCAAAGAATGATGGCCCTCCGGTGGCCCAGATATGGTTTGCCAGAGGTGGCCCACACATGGGCAAGCGCAAGACCAGTTGCAGACACACTGCTGGTCCTGTGCTGGCCCAGAACTGTTTCACCTCTGGCCCCAGATGTCAGCCTAATGTGTACCTTAATTAAGCGATGTGGGAAATAGCTGCTAAGAAACCACTACCAGGGAAAAGCAACAAGCAGAAGAGATTTGTTTAGGTCAAGAAACACAAGGAATGGATATTAGACTAGTGGAAACTGTGCTCTGGTCTGATGAGTCCAAATTTGAGATCTTTGGTGGAACCAAAGTTCTTTGTGTCTTTGTGCAACACAGAAAAGGTGAAAGGTTTGATCGTGTTGGGGTCATTTGCTGGTGATTCTCTATGGGATTATGATTGAAATCTCTTTATTTTATGTATTTATCACATTTTAGTAATATCACTTTTGTGTCACTTATATACATATAGGATAGCATGACAAAGGTGTTCTACACACACACACAGTGGGGCATTGTAAGCTCATGGGAGATATTAAACAGTTAGTGAGACTCCTTGTCCTTATCTTGGGAAGGGGGGGATTCAGGATGTAAATCTTTAGGGGAAGACTAAGTGGAAAACAAAGTCGTTACTTTCTCTTTGAACAGAAGGTTTGAAGGACGGGGCTGAGAGTATAGCCCCATATAGAGTATTGCTAGCATTCAAATGACACTATTTTCAGGAACCTGAGATTGAGTACCATTCATAAAGAGTTGACACTCAACAGGAAACCCTGTTGGAATTTCCATCACTAATAGGGGATATTTAAAAGTTGATGTGTACAGCAAACCAACGCATACACTCATCATCCACTCAAGCCCAAACTGGATGTCATCAGGCCACTCCAACACAGAGCGAACACCATCCCCACAGATACAGCGGCCAGAGAAGTAGAAAAAAATCATATCAAGAGTAAATGTGGTTATCCCATCTGGACAATTGTCAAATTAGGAAGGCACCTAAAGAAAACTTCAGGTGATCCAGGAGAAAAGAAGGACAACTGCTGCTGTCCAGATGTTTGTTTATCCACTACAGAGATGAGAAATTATATTGATGATCAGAAACTTTATTTATGCATTGAAGAATCCAAAATGAGCACGTACATGGATCTTTTCTGTTCAGAAAACCACAGTCGGCAAGCAATTAGCTGCAGCTAACCCCCCAAAAGAAACTCACATAAACTATTACCACATTACCAGGATTTATACATCGGGGAAACCAAACAACACCTGGTGAAGCGGATTGCACAACACAGAAGAGCTAACTCGTCAGGCCAGGATTCCGCAGTGTATTTACACCCACAGGCCTGTGGCTAATGTTGTGGAAAATCTTAAATAAAACTGCAACTAGCTAGTGAGCTTGTCTTTTGAAGTGAGGTTTATTACAGAAAAGGAAAAAAGAAAACCACTGCAGAGGATAAAACGTTCAGATCAAACACCAAACAGTTTTCTGAGGAAGGACACCACCCTGAACTATACCTTCCCAGAACACTTCTCAAAGAAAGAACACTCCACAGCATACCCACATAGCAAGCAGGTCTGGCCTGCTGGCTGACATCTGGCATGATAAGACGTACGTCATCCAGATATGGGCCAGGTCTGGAATAGATGGCACTGTCTATGTGATGGCATGCCATATCTGGCTCGATTGTGGTTTGGTTTATGTGGCCCAGGCTCATACATAACAGGTCTGGCCCGGATCCAGCATCAAGCTGGCACTTCTGACTGACTGGTGTCATGGCAGAGTGTATGTCAATCAGATGCAGGCCAAGTCTGGCAATGAGGCACTATTTATGTTCCTATTTTCCTATTTTAGTAGGAAGACCCAAATGCCATGTTGCAATACTATACTGCTATGGTAGCCAACATTTCAAATACAGGTTTGACAGATTTGTGAGTGTACTTTATCCAAAACCTAGAGAGGATTTACTCATCCTTGCCATTGGATGGCTGTAGCTCAGGTTTTACAGCAGGTCACCTATTGAATGGCTCCATGGATCCATGGCTTCTCCAGTCTGCATGTCGACAGTGTGAGTGTGTATGAATGTAGTTAGGAAGCACTCAGGTAAGAGAGTGTGTGGTTGGGTGAATGTGGCATGTTGTATAGAGCACTTTGAGTAATCTGGGAGAGTTGAAAAATACTATATAAGAATCAGTCCATTCACTGTTCAAACAGAGTTTTGTCATTTGCTTTTGTACTATTATGCACATGTTTTTATTACATGACTTAATTAAGGTACACATTAGGCTGACATCTGGGGCCAGAGCTGAAACTGTTCTGGGCCAGCACAGGGCCAGCAGTGTGTCTGCAACTGGCCCGTGGCTGCACACAACTTACACATGGCCCACATAGCGCAAAGAATAACGGCCCTTTGGTGGCCCAGACCGGGTTTGCCAGAGGTAATGTACACATGGGCCAGCAAAGGGCCACTAGTGTGTCTGCAGCTAGCCTTGTGCTGGCCCATATGTAGGCCACCAGCACAAGGCTAGCTGCAGACACACTAGTGGCCCTTTGCTGGCCCATGTGTACATTACCTCTGGCAAACCCGGTCTGGGCCACCAAAGGGCCGTTATTCTTTGCGCTATGTGGGCCATGTGTAAGCACATTGTGTGGGCCAGATCCAGACCATACCAATTTTGCTATGTGGGTATCATATATCTCTACATCTTCAGTCTAGCTCATCCTTGCCCCTCTCCCACTTTCAAAGAGTTCGACCATTCGTCACCTCCCTAAAAGCAGGCTGTCTGGAAATCTTCAAATCTATAATACACCCTCTGTGCAGGTGCAATAAAACCTCGGGCCCACATGTAATAACATTCTACATGCATGCACACACTTGGTGTCAGGAGAGATCTTGCTATACTAAAGCGATATGATTAAAATATGTGATTAATACATGAGAAAAGATATTGGCTACCACACCACTCTTTCAAAGATGAGGATGTACACATGCTGGACAGGGAGGAAAACTGGTAAAGGAAAACAGTGAATCACTGGTTTGAGTGGTAAGTCAAGGACACCATTTACATGAAAAGGGTGTATTGGAATTGCTTTCATTTATGTATTGGTCAAAATGTTTTATTGTATAATGCTTTGGTGCCACTGGGGTGTCTACCTCACACCCTATTCAAGCAGTCAGATAGATGGTGGGGTTCTGGTAAGGAAATGGGGACATTCACACAGGAAGCCTGGCACCAATGTTTGGAGAGGGAGAGTCTGCCGGTCACGCTCCCTGCGATGGCTGCTCTCTCACCAAACTTGGTTTTGTTCTTTATTAAAGGATGTTAGCTACTGCTCACAGTTTGTCTGCAGGCTTTATTAAATGAAAACTTCAATAACAAAGGAATCGAGGAGGGGGCCTAAGGGTACATCTTTCACCATCTTACAATGCTGTGATGTCAGTGATTCCCCAAAATGGTAATCATGGCCTTTGATCAATAATCGTTTTTTTCTTTCCTTGTTTTTTTTTACTTGTCCCATTTGAGTCTTTAGCCGTCAGAATTGTTGTCTGAAGGCCAACAAAGATACCCAATGGATTTACTTTACCAAGTGGATCATGACGCCCTTGCCGTATTGGTCCTTTTGATCGACCTTTGTTGTTATTATTTATTTATTTTATTGTTAGTTGTTACAGATGGGGAAGACATAGCTGAGGGATAGGAAAGGGGGGAAAGAAAGAGAGGAAGGAAAAGAAAAACAGGGTGGGTTGTGCGAAATCCCAGAAATAAACTCTAGACAAAGCATATCTGTGAACTAAGGTGTAGGTCTATTAGGTTATGTTCTGGTGATCCTTGGGATGGGGGATGGGTGTTCATACTGGAGTGCAAATTAAAACCAATGGAATATGGACACAAAAAGTTCAAAGCCATCAGATGCTCAGTTTAGAACAAAGAGAAAAGAAGAGGAGGAGAAACAAGCAAAAGATACAGGACAGCAGATGTGTCATTGGATAATTGGATACAGATCACTCAATTAGAAATATCAAGGATTAGCAGAGGTGATTATAAATAAATATCAAGAGAATTGACAAGAATATTATAGAGTAGAAAAGAGCATGTGTAAAAAGGGTGTAACTATTGCAGTGTTTGCAGTGTATTAGATGGATTTTTTGTACAGGAGATTGCCAGGGGAAGGAATGATTTCCTGTGTCGTTCAGTGGTGCTTTTGGGTAATCTCAGTCTCTCACTGAACATTTTCCTGTGACTGACCAGTACATCATGGAGTGGGTGGGAGGTATTATCCATGATTGTCCTTATCTTGGACAACATCTGCCTCTCAGACACCACCCTAACAGAGTCCAGCTCCACCCCCACAACATTACTGGCCTTGTGTATCAGTTTATTTAGTCTGCTGGCATCTGTGACCCTCAACCTGCTGCCCCAGCATACAACAGCATAGAGGATAGCACTGTGTATTTTTTTACTCTGATTAAATTCAGTATGGTTCCGACAACTGTTTTTACAATGTGCTTTGAGGTAGCAGCCAAGAAAGGTTTAGTTTGTGCCTATGAACAGTGAACATCTGTGTGGATCAGCGGGTTTGTATTCAAAAGGTTTCTCCTTGTAACGATCTGCAAGAGGGTGTGGGGAGCCATAGCGCCATCCCCCAGGGCATGAAGGAGGAGGCCTGAAAACTGAAGGCTCTCCCTCCCATTCTACTTTTAAATACTCTAGGAACAACAAGTAGGCCTGCAGTGTGAGAGCGAAGTGCTCTAATAGGGTAATATGGTACTACAAGGTCATTAAGATAAGATGGGGCCTGATTATTTAAGACCTTGTATGTGAGGAGCAGGATTTTGAATTCAATTCTGGATTTAACAGGAAGCCAATGAAGGGAAGCCAAAACAGGAGAAATCTGCTCTCTCTTTCTAGTCCCTGTCAGGACTCTTGCTGCAGCATTTTGGATTAACTGAAGGCTTTTCAGTGAGTTTTTTGGACATCCTGATAATAATGAATTGCAGTCGTCCAGCCTGGAAGTAATAAATGCATGAACTAGTTTTTCAGCGTCACTCTGAGACAGGATATTTCTAATTTTAGAAATGTTGCGCAAACGGAAGAAAGCAGTCTTGCATATTTGTTTAATATGTGCGTTGAAGCACATTTCTTGTTCAAAAATAACTTCAAGGTTCCTCACAGCATTACTGGAGGCCAAGGTAATGCTATCCAGAGTAAGAATCTACCATATTTCTAAGATTTTCAGGGCCGAGTACAATAACATCAGTTTTGAATTAAGAAGCAGAAAGTTAGCGGCCATCCAGGTCTTTATGTCTTTAAGACATTCCTGCAGTTTAACTAAATGGTGAGTGTTATCTGGCTTCATGGACAGATAGAGCTGCATAGCAGTGAAAGTTGCAGTGACAAGTTAGCTCTTCTGTGTTGTGCAGACAAATCTGACAATTTGCATATTAATGATCAAGAAACTGACCTTACAGCCTATTATTTGCCAGTGAATCACATCAGGTTGACATACACCTTGCCATGATGCCAGTCAGTCAGAAGTGCCAGCTTGATGCTGGATCTGGTACTATTTCTTTAGTCTAAAACCCCCCAAATTATTGTCTAAAATATACAGAACACTTTCTAAAATAGATGAATCAATATCCCTTCCTATTGCAAAATGGGAAGCAGATTTATCAATCAACTTAGACCAAAACCTTTGGTCTCAGATATGCTTAAAAACCTTTCAATGGATCAGAAATCCCAATTTGCAATTAATACAATACAAAATATTACACAGAGTGCACTATACTGGTCATAGGATGTTCAAGATGAGCTATACGCCTTCCAACAACTGCTCACACTGCACAGCAAATACACCGGACAATTACATCCACGCTCTTTGGTTCTGTCCACCAGTTCAGAAATTTTGGCGTGAGATATGTGAAGACTTATCAAAGTGTCTGAAATGTAACATTCCAGCCTCCCCTTTAGTATGCTAGCTGATGAATAAAGTGGCAGACCAAACAGCCACTTCACAAGCGCATGGCACAACACAGAAGAGCCACCTCCACAGGACAAGACTCAGCTGTCCATCTGCATCTAAAGGTCAAAGGACACTCTTTCGAGGATGCCAATGTTCACATTTTGGACAGAGAGGACAGATGGTTTGAAAGAGGAGTGAAAGAAGCATCTATGTCCACTGTGAGCGACCAACTTTGAACAGAGGCGGTGGTTTACGACACCAACTCTCTGCCATCTGTAATCCAGTTTTGAGTTCCCTCCCCAGACGCCTTAACGCCCACTCACATCCTGGGACATCTGACCTCAGGAAATCACATGATAAGGTGGGGCCAGGTTTCACAATGAGCTCACCCGAAACTCTGGTTGATTGTGACCCACACCCAGTTTCACACCTTGGCTCAGGCGATTAGAGGATCATCAGGGGGTCCTTTTGTCCCTCTGTGGGGGGAAACTCCCACTAGGTTTATATCTGGGACTCTCCACCATTTGACCTTAGAACTGAAGAAGCTTCTCGGATGAAGGTGAAACATCTTCAAGTAACTTTGAATCCCCCTGAAGATACTGACAGTGAAGCACGTACATAATACTCCAGCCTTTCAACTCTGAGCTTATTTAGTTCTATTAATACACTGAAATCTCATTTGTGTCATGAAGAAAGTCTTTAATCAAACAGAATTCAAAGATCAGAAACATTTCATATATGGAGTTAAACATGAATCATTGTTTCAACAATAGATTTATTGTTGTCATAAACAGACAAGAAGACAACAACAAACTGCTCCTCCCATTCAACACATGTCAGTCCATATCCCAGCAAACGAAATCATCTCCATTTACACATCAAATAGAAACATGAATCACTTGTAATGATTAGAAACTTGATAGAATTTCAAATCTAGTTTGGGGAGTCATTCAGTGAGAAACAGTGAAATAATTTTCCATGTGAAAAGGTGGACAGCAGAAACAGAAAGAAACAGTGAGAACTAAAAGAGAAACAAAGAGCTTTGGAACAACGAGGCAGCAGGAGGACAGCTGCAGTTTAACAGCTTCAATTCACTGACAGGAAACAACATTAGAAATATAATCATCCTCAACTCATCTGCTCCACTGACACTGACACCTTCAACGGACACACCTTCACTTTATCATCAGTGCTGATGTATGGAAACATCCTGTGAGTGAAAGTGTGTGTGAAGGTGTGTATGTGTGTGTTAGTATCAGGATCAGAGAACGACAGCTTTCCTCTGTTCCAGTCCAGATTCACTCTGATCCTCTGGAACGTCTTCTGTACTGACAGAGTCGTGGATCCAGCTGATGATGACCATGCAAAGTATTTACCTTTATATAACCATATTATCCATAATGCAGACAGTTTGTCTCCCTTCCTCTGCACAGACTCTGCTAACACACCCAGATCCCACCCTTTACAGTCTCCAACATCAACATCCCAGCTGTGAGTCCCTGAGTTAAAGCCCTCAGAGCCCAGGACAGAGCAGAACAAATCAAACCTCTCTGGATTATCAGGAAGCTGCTGCTTCTCTCCTCCTCGTCTCACACTGGTCAGATCTTCAGACAGGATGAGTTCTAGATGAGCAGTGTTTGGATCCAGAATGAGAGGAGTGTAGGAGACCATGTCCTTCATGTTGTTCCAGATGTTGAAGGTCAGGTTGCCCAGGTGTTTGGCCTGGTCTATCAGAGCTCCTGAGGGCAGCTGTGGATCATCCAGCAGGGGGCAGCGCTGGACTCTTTCCACTGCAGCCTTGTAGTTGTGCAGGAATGAGACGTCTTCAGCTCTCAGCTCCTCCTCTGTGGCTCTGACTGTGTCTGAAAGAGCTGCTATCTCTCTGCTCAGAGCCTCCATCTTCTCCTTCATCATCCCACTCTTCTGCTCCTCTTCCTCCCTCAGTGCAGCCAGCCTGGCCTCCTCTTCCTCTGCTAGAAACTGGTGAAGCTTCTTAAACTGCTCCTTAATCTGCCTCTCTGTGTGTCGGGCCTGGACCTTAATGTGTTCTGCTGTTTGATCAAACTTCACTTGAACTTCTTCACAAACCTTTAACTTCTTCTTTAAGGGCTCCAGAGTTTCCTGAAGTTCCTTCTTGTGTTGTCGTGCAGCTTCATCGATGGGTCTGAATCTGTCCCTAGTGTGTTTTTCTGAGGCACAGCAGACGACACAGACTGGCTGCTGATGGTCCTGACAGAAGAGTTTGAGTTTCTCAGAGTGCAGACTGCAGAGAGCCTCTGAAGCTCTCTGATTTCTCTCCTGTAAGAACGACTCACACAGGTTCTTTAAAGCTCGATTTAAAGGTGGTTCTTCCCTTGAAGATCTTCTTTTACAAACTGGACACTCGTGTGTTGGTCTCTCCCTCCACCATCTATTCAGACAGTCTTTACAGAAGCTGTGGCTACATGACAGAATAACAGGATCTCTGAAGACCTCGTGACAGACCGGACAGCAGAGATCCTCCTCTGATCTGGAAGCCATTGAGTCTGTGAGTGAAGCTGAAAAAAGCAGACAGGAAGTACAGTCAGTCCTGGCTCCCCTCCCTCCTCTACTACCTTCACTGAAACTTTCTTTGAGTCGTGTTTTTGCTCAAACTCACATTCAGTGTGTGGAGCGTCAGCAGCTTGAAGCAGCAGTGTTGGAGTTTTCCACTTTTCTCTCCTGTAGCTGGACTCACTCAGAGGAAGCTGCTAGTTTGGTCTGAGCTCAGTCTGATCGTCTGCGCGTCTCTCTTTACTGAGGTTGAATAACATCCTATTTACTGGTTTTTCCCAGGTGTGTCAGGTGATGGGTGGATCTTCATGGCACCTTTCTGTTAAATGTTTCTTTTCACCTGAATCTCAGGTATGTTAATTCCAGTGTTTAACTGTCATCCTTCTTTTACATCAAAGGTATAAAACAGGTTTTGCTCCATTTCAGTTTCACATGTCACAACATAAAGCCTTTTCTGAAGCTCAGAAAATTGTGACTCAGTCGTGCAGCTGTTTGGCAGATTTTCTTCCAGACTTTTATCTGGTTATTTGTCAAGTTCCAGCAATGGTTGTGTAATGTGTGGTGTATTCATAATCGTCGCTGGTACATTTGTTGTATGGGCAGTATGTTTTCATTGTTTGATTGTGTAATTACGTGTTACACACTGGCAATGCATGCCGGGTGATGGTAATACAGTGAGTAAAGAGTTGGTCTTACCGCACACAGTGGTCCCGCGTACTTATTCAGATTCAGAGTAAGAATCACACATGGTGTCAGAAGTGCTGTGTGACTTGTAAGACTCCATACATCTGCCGAGTGTGAGGAGAAGGGGAAGGTGGAAATGAAATGCCGAATGACGACGTAGACGATCGTCCGAGGGCAGGAGTTAGCACCGCGGCTAGCACCCCTAGCGCTACATTGAGCATCCAACCACCAAAGCCCTTTGATTTTCCCAAACCACACGAATGGACAAGATGGGTCTGTCGCTTCGAGAGATTCCGTCAGGCAAGTAATCTGTCTGCGAGCTCGGAGGAAAATCAAGTGAACACTCTCATATATTGTATGGGAGACGAAGCAGATGACGTCCTGAGAGGACTCGAGTTATGTAGTGATGTAGACCAGCGGGACTATGCTAAAGTGAGAGATAGCTTCCACAACTTTTTCATTTTCAGGGAAAATGTTGTTTATGAGCATGCACGTTTTAATATGCGCAAACAAGAGCCGAATGAGACTGCATTCGTGACTGCCTTGCATGCATTAGCAGAGCACTGTAACTACGGACCGCTCCACGATGAGCTGATAAGAGACAGAATAGTAGTGGGCTTGGCGGACACGAGGCTGTCTGAGCGCATGCAGATGGAAAAAGACTTGGACTTGGATAAAGCTATAAATATGGCCAGGCAGTCAGAAGAAATCAAAAAGCAAAACTCAGCTTTGAGAAGTGAAACAAATGTAATGCAAGTAAATGCAAAAACAGTTGAAAGAGTGATACAAAAGCACGACAAAACGAAGTTCAACATGTTCAAAAATAAAACTGTCAAAACACAACAGCAATATAGCAAGAGACAAAGTAATAAATGCTACAAGTGCGGAGGCTCTCCACATCCGAAACCCGAGTGCCCAGCAAAATGTCATTTATGTGGGAAGAAATGGTCACTACCAGCGCGTCTGCAGACAAAGCAAGACAGTGCAAAGTATTGAGGAGGAAAAGGAGCAAGGTTTCTTCCTAGGCTCAGTTTCCAGTGACGGCCAGGCGTGGACAGCCATCATACAAGTGAAAGATGCAAAAATCACTTTCAAACTGGATACTGGAGCAGATGTGACTGTAATAGCTGACTCGGACTTATCAAAGATTTTTGCTAACGAACACAGACCAGTTCTCCAGCAGCCAGAAAAACCTTTGTTAGGCCCTGGAAAAACACCACTGGACGTTGCTGGTTTTACAAAGCTACAGCTCAACTACGGAGCAAAACAGACAACAGAGAAGGTCTATGTTGTAAGAAACATACTGCACTGCTAGGCCTGCCCGCCATTACAGCTCTTGGCCTGCTGGTGCGAGTTGACGCGGTTTCAATGGACACTCTGAAGACTACTTACCCTAAACTTTGCAATGGTCTAGGGAAAGTGCAGCGGGCCTATCACATTAAACTCAAACCGAACGCTGTGCCATACTCGCTCAAAACTCCGCGAAGGCTTCCTCAGCCTCTAATGGGAAGGGTAAAGGAGGAACTCCAATGAATGGAAGAGCTTGGTGTCATTACCCGAGTTGAGGAACCAACAGATTGGTGTGCCGGCATGGTTGTTGTTCCAAAAAAAAACAGCCCTAGACTGAGACTTTACGTAGACTTTACCGGACTAAATGAGTATGTGTGCAGCGAAAAATACGTGTTGCCATCGGTTGAACAAAGTCTCGGAATGCTCGCAGGAGCCAAAGTGTTTAGCAAACTGGATGCCAAAATGGGCTTCTGGCAGATTCCCCTGTCCGATGAGTCTGCCAAACTCACCACCTTCATCACACCCTTTGGGCGGTTCCACTTTAACCGCCTATCGTTTGGGATCAACTCATCGCCCGAACACTTTCAGCGCATGATGGCGGAGGTCATCGAGGGTCTCAAAGGAGTGGTGTGTCACATTGATGATGTGTTGGTGTGGGGACGTAACCATCAGGAGTATGATTCCCGTCTCCATGCTACACTGCAAAGATTGGAAAAAGCAGGCATAACGCTGAATGTGGAAAAATGCGAGCTCTACCAGAGCAAGGTTGCTTTCTTGGGTCACATCATAGCGGATACAGGAATCAGTCCTGACCCAAAGAAAATGGAGGCGATTACAGAAATGACAGAGCCAACTAATGTGTCAGAGTTGCGCAGTTTTCTGGGCATGGTGAATCAAGTGGGCAAGTTCATCCCCCATTTAGCTGAAAAAGACAAAGCCTTGCGAGATCTTCTTTCCAAAAAGAACGCATGGTATTGGGGAACTGACCAAGTGAGTGCTTTCAAAACATTGCGAGATGCCCTGACCTCACCCCAAGTGCTCGCAATGTATGACCCCAACAGAGACATTAAAGTATCAGCAGATGCTTCATCCTATGGTCTCGGAGGTGTTCTTTTGCAGCTGTGGAAAGAAGGATGGTGACCAGTGGCGTATGCATCGAGGTCCCTTTCTCCTACAGAGCAACGATACGCACAAGTGGAAAAAGAGGCACTGGCGTCTACATGGGCGTGTGAGCGTTTTCGTGATTTCCTGATTGGTAAACATTTTTGTCTTGAAATGGACCACAAACCTCTCGTTTCCTTACTGGGAAGTCAAGCTCTGGATCTCTTGCCACCCAGGATCCAGCGATTCAGAATAAGACTCATGCATTACTCGTACACTGTGCAGTACGCCCCAGGGAAATCGCTCTGGACAGCAGATACTTTGTCCCGCTCACCTCTGAAAAAACCAATGAACCTGTCAGACAAAGAGCTAATGGAAAGCACAGACATATATGTGGACAGTACTGTAGCACACATGCCTGTCAGTTCATCATATATGCAAACACTGAAGGAACAACTGAAAAGCGACAGTGTGTGTGCTCGCGTCATGGACATGTGCACCGAAGGCTGGCCAGAACATGCAAAACAAGAGCCTTTACTGAGAAATTACTGGCCTGACCGAGCCACGCTCACTGTTGAAGACGGCCTTTTGCTAAAAGACACACGGCTTGTTATTCCTTCAGCAATGAGAAACGAGGTGCTGGAAAAACTACACGAAGGACATCAAGGTGTTGTAAAATGTAAAGCTCGTGCACACCAAACAGTGTGGTGGCCCGGGCTGAGTCAACAAATCTCTGAGATGGTGCTCAAGTGCAAAACGTGTATTCAAGAAAGACACAATAACAGTGAGCCACTCATGCCAACAGAATACCCTGCCCGCCCATGGCAGAGAGTGGGCACAGATCTTTTCGACCTGGGGGAAAACCTACCTTCTCGCTGTTGACTATCACTCTAGATTTGTTGAGATTTCTTTCTTAAACAGAACAAAATCAAACGATGTGTCATTACTCACCTGAAATCTTTCTTTGCCCGTCATGGCATCCCAGAGGTCCTCATGTCTGATAATGGGCCGCAGTATTCAGGTCAAATCTTTACAGACTTCGCAGCAGCGTATGGCTTTAAACACATCACAAGCAGCCCCAAGTTTCCGCAAAGTAATGGAGAAGCAGAACGTGCTGTGCAGACTGTAAAAGATCTTCTGAAAAAAGCAGCTGATCCTTATCTAGCTTTTCTTGCCTATAGAGCTACACCACTGCAGTCCAGATACAGCCCCGCAGAGCTTTTAATGGGCAGACGTCTGCGAACCACACTGCCGATACTTCCATCGCAGCTGGAGCCGGACGATGCACTGCTCGCTCAAAAGGAAAGGGAGAAGAGGATGATGGACATTGCAAACTTCAACAGGCGCCACCACGCAAAATCTTTATGCAGCCTGTCCCCAGAAGAGCAAGTTTGGGTGACTGATGTCAAAACTGCAGGCACTGTTATCCAAAATCCCTCTACACCCTGATCATACACAGTGGAGTTACCACAAGAGACTGCGAGGCGTAATTTGATTCCTTTAAGTTCACCAGTGCATGAACCTGCTTATGTGCCTGTGTTGCAGAAGCCTCAAACACCCAGTGTGATCCCTGCTAGACCTGTTAACACTGATGTGGTCAGAACTTCAGTTCCTGAAGAGAGGAGAGCTCCTGCAAGGTGTTACAACCTCCCCCACCAGTTGAAGAGCCTCCCAGGTGGCTTGATGCACCGGCGGCACCCTGCGCTAGGGCTGGGCCCCCATACACCCACCCGCCCACAACCCTGGCAAAACACCAACCAGGACCCAAGCCCCCAAGGCCCGGCCAGGGCCCCAGCCCAGAGCCGGAGCGCCCCCAGAACCTCACGCCCGTCCCGGACCCACCCAGAGGCAGCCAGGCTACCAGGTCAGTAACCCACGTCCGTCAGCACAGACCCTCCCTAGCCCCGCTGCACGCAGCCACGAGGAAACCATCACCTAAGAGCCAACAGAGCCCCTAATAGGCCATGACCGCTACCCCGGGTTGAGCCCCCCAAGGAAGATGCTCCTGGGGAACCCCCCGAAGCCCTAAGCCTGTCCCTACCCCCACACCAATCATAACAGTGGAGGCGGGACCAAACAATGACCCCCCACCCCCACTAGGTGTAGCCTGGCTGCCCCTGGGTGGGTCCGGGACGAGCGTAAGTTTCTGGGGGCGCTCCGTCTCCGGGCTGGGGCCCTGGCTGGGCCTCGGGGGCTTGGGTCCTGGTTGGTATGTTGCTGGGGTTGTGGGCGGGTGGGTGTATGGGGGCCCGGCCCTGGCGCAGGGTGCCACCAGCGCATCGAACCACCTGGGGGGCTCTTCAACTGGTGGGGGAGGTTGTAACACCTTGCAGGAGCTCTCCTCTCTTCAGGAACTCACTCTGCAGGAGGGGGAGATACAAGAGAGGTGGAGGAAGATCTCAGCCTGGGCGTCTATTGTCTTGTGTAGTCTGGAAGATGAGTGGATGACGGGGTGGGTGCAGTTTTCTCTGTGGTGGGATCAGGTGGGCTGTCCCGGGCTCTGTGGGGCCGGGCGGCGCTGCTGTTCTGGGCCCCGGTCCGGATGGGCCTGGGCCCCCTTTCCCTGGCGGGTTGCGGAGTATGGGGGTGCCTACTTGGGTCAGCGGTGGAGCTGGCCCCGGGGAGGGGTCACTTGCCCCTCCCTTCCTTCCCTCCCCATCTCCGGCTGCCTCCCTCTTCCCGCTCCACCACAATCACCCACACATGCAGGGCCTTGGGGTAAAGGTGTGTCACCAGGGTGCAGAGGAGGCATCCCCCCCTCTGTCCCCTTCTGGCTTCTTGTGCTTCAATTTTATCTCACAACTTAGACATTCACATTACTCACAATCTCATAACACATACATATAGGATCTTGGGGGTGGGCACGCTACACGGACTCCAAATTACCATCAGGGTGTACACCTGCTGCTCTCTGGCAGGTAGCTCCATGCCCTCCTCGGTTTTAAATGCACCTTAGAACACACATGCATCAACACTACATATGAGCGGGCGGAGGGAGGTTTTGGAGTCTTCTCACACCCCCGTTCTCTGCGACCTGCTGGAGCGGGGGGCTAGGAGGAGGAGTTGGCCGTCCGATTGGGGTCTGGAGTGTGAGGCCTCCCTGCTGCTGCGGAGTCAGGGCGGTCTGCTTCTCCCCACCGCAGGGAAAAGGGTAACACCACCTGGGTCTGGGTGCAGTTTCCCCCTCCAGGGGCAAGGGTACCTAGACCCGGTTCTGACTTTTTGTCAGCCTGGCTGCAGTGCTGAAGAGAAACCTGGGGTTGTTCTTATTTTCTTCAATCACTGACGAATAATAAGATGTTCTGGGGTTTTTGTTTTTTTTTATAAAGCAGCAAACTGTGTTTCCAGGCTTAGTGATGATCTTCCAAATTTGTGATACACCATTTCTTCTCCAGCTTACGAGTTATCTGCTTTAAGCTTTTGTTTGAGAGTTATACCAGGGAGACAAGGCTCTCTTGTTCTAAGGCTCTCTTTTTCAGAGGAGCTACAGTATAGAGTGTAGAGTGTGATTAAAGAGGTGGGTGGGTTCTTTTAGATTTTGAGATTGATTTTAATAACGGATAATAACTGTTATTGATGGGTAATAACTGTTATTAATAACAAATTAAATGGTGTGGTTTTTATAGTATCTAGATGGTTGTTAAAATCACGCACAACAATTGTTTTACCTGACCCCCTGCAGATGTGTCAGCGAGTGGGACAATTTGGTGTGTGAAAGTTACCGCTACCTGCGGTTCACTGGCTATAGGTGCCTGGCTAAGTACCCCATTTTTCAAAGGTGCAAATCCCCAGTTCAATTATCCTGGCTCCCTGCAAATAGCCTACATTTATTACTACATTTATTACACTAAAGGAGGCCAAGGAGTAACTAAACATCTGAAATAAAAGAGCAGGAAAGTGCAGAGAAAGAGACAGTTGAAAAGCATGCTGTTAGCAAGTCGGCTATAAGCTATGCTAAACTAACAAATCCCAAAAGACACAGTGAGTGAATGCTGTGACTATAATTAGTGAGTGAATCAACAGAGAGTGTGCTTTGGAGAAAACAAGTCAAAATTACACTATGAAATAAGATGTTATTTAAACACCTAGTATTCCAGATTGCCAGTCTTGCCCTGATTGTGTGTATTATTATGTACCTGCTTGTTTTTCAATTGTCTTAATTGTAGCAAAATAACCAAATTTTACCAAATATAAAGATCCTGCAGTGGAAAAGAGAAGAGTCACACAGAACACTCTAAATAAATGTCTTGATGCTCTGCTCAATCATCCAAGTAAGGAAATCCCCAAAATTTGATTCTGTTCATTTGGACGTAGTGTTTTCAGTGGGAGAAACTTTTTAATCACTCATCCAAATGACGAGGTTCCCCCAACCTTATAAAGAGTACATTTGCATAATGACTGAAACTAGCATCACTGGCAAATAATAGGCTGTAAGGTCAGTTTCTTAATCATTGATATGTATGAAATGTATTGATATGAACTGTTTCACATCTGCAGATCCGCCAGGAGGACAGAGTAAGAATGGAAGAAACCTTTAGGATCTACTGGACTGAAAGTTTGTCTTTTAATTTTGTTGTTGCTGTTGTTTGTTTTATGTTATACAGAAAATGTATAAGAAAAGTTAATCTAATCTCCTACTGAACAGTAGTAGATTGAAATGTCTCAGATGTCTGCAGACTCAGATGGTATCAGCCATCAGCCACTTAACTGTTAGTTTGCTTTTGGGTTCTCTCAGCTTCAAGCTGCAGCTTTTCTATTGTATAACAGAGGTGTCCTTCGCTGCTCATTTGGGGAGCATACCAGAGGCGATAAATATTGCAATAAGTTAGAAAAGCAAGTTTAAAGAGTGAAGCAATGCTGAACGTGACCTAGTAGCAGGTGGAAGAGACCAGCTGCAAGTAATGTGGGTAGAGATGACTCAGTTAACTGAAAATACTGGAAACAGGAAAAAATCTAGTTCACCAGAAACTCACAGCATTACAAGGAATTCATGGAATAAAATATAATGTTCCTCATATAACTCTACTGGAGCGCACAGATCTCAGACCTCACTCTAGACGAATCCTCTTTTATATACTGCCATGAGGTTTTACTTGGACACAAAGATGTTTATAAATGTGTCTTTTTAAACTTTCTGTAGGAGTTTCTCTGTACATGTATTGTTTGATTACGTTTTGAATGTGTTTTAATATGTAAGTGTGAAACAAATATTTAAAACAGCTCTTTTGCCAATAACAACACTGGTCGATAACATGTTCAAACTAAGTACTACAGTCAGACTAATTGAACTGTGAGAATTAAAAGCTTTTGTTTTCATTGTCCAAAAGTTGATTTTGTTTGTCTGGACGTAGCATTTTATGGTTTACAGTTTATAAAACTGTTTATAAGATTGGGGAAACCTGCAGTCAGCTGAGACTGAAGAAGTCACTTGGATGAGTGACGAAACTTTTCTCCCACAAAACGCTACGTCCAGATGAACAGAATCAACTTTTGGAGATTTACTTACCTGGATGATTAAGCACGGATCAAGATGTTTGTTTTCATTGCTTTTCAGTGTCTGTTGGTTATTTATTTGAAGCACACATAACAGCTGGTCCACATGCATGAAAATCCTTCAGTGAATGATTTTAGAATTTTGGCTTCCACCACGTTCACCTAAAATCACCTCTGGTGATGTTCATAGCATGTGTGATTAAATCATGGTTTATTTACACAGAAATGAATATAATGTTCGTTGTTGTATAGCAGCCTTCAGTATTATCATGAGTTATTATTATTTACTTCAGGTACACTGGGATAAGTAATCCATTGAGAGAATTTTATTTTGTTCATAGAAATCCTAAACAAGGAGGACAAAATGAGTGATCGTATCACTATTTTTCAGGGAAATATGATAAAATTAAAAAATAATTAGTTTTATAGGCTATTGATTGAGTGGGGCAAATGACTGTGCTTCTGAAGCTTCAATCCCAGGGTGATCTTCTACAGTCAACAATAATTTATTCACAAAGAATCAAAATTCTGGCAAGAGAAGCAAACTAACAGCTCAACAGCAGATTAACAGCAGAACTGAGGAAGGAGCGAAAGAGGGTGTAAACATGTTCACACGTGTTCATCTCTGTAAACTGTGAGGCAATTCAAATCAGTGAAAGGAGCCTGAAGGAGGAAATTCGTATGATGTAAGGTACAACACTTACACTGATAGAAATTACTATCAGTTTACTGCACACGGCGTTCTGAGGATTAAAACTCAGGTGGAGTGCCAGATTTATCTAGAGGAGAGCTGCATTACTACAAACTGTTCCACCCTAGATACTTGAATGACACTAACATGGGTTGATCAATAGCTGCGTTTTTACAGTGATATTCATGTTGGTCATTACAGATTCAATATCCAATCCAACTTTATTTATAAAGCACCTAATATAACACAATGGAAAGAAATGTGATGACATGCTGTTCTTATTTAAATGACACACATGAAACAATAGGGTGAGAAAAAGTGGTGAAGTAAGATGCACATCTTCTTAACATTTTAGTTTTAACATGTCAAACATCTGGCATCACACTTTGAAGAGACTAGTGCAATGTGGTGTTGAGTCTTAGTGCACCACATTTCTCTTTTCATTGTTCATTATCACTTCTCCTGCCCACCTTTCCTTGGCATTCCTTGGCACCAGGGCCCCATACAAGACAAACTGATTATTTTAAACTGTACATCGTGCAAAGATAGAAGAGTTCTAAAATAAGATGGCGGAGCTGGAAATGATATGGAAAAAACAGGAAGTGAAACTTCCATGGATGCATGACATTTAAGGTAATGTGAGAGCTGAAAAGTCAAGTTTCTGTACTTTCATATATACTTAATCACTGTCATTGAATAACTATGGCACTGATTAGTTTTTCTTTTTCTTAATTTCAGTTCAGCTTCCTTTCAGTTTATGTTTAAAGTTGTTTCACTTACTTTCACTTTTTTTTCTTACCATGGCATGTGAAAAGGTGGACAGCAGAAACAGAAAGAAACAGTGAGAACTAAAAGAGAAACAAAGAGCTTTGGAACAACGAGGCAGCAGGAGCATCATGTTGCTATAGGCAACATGACCTATAGCGAGTACTAGCTTGAATAAAGTGAATGAAAGCCAAATATGAATTGTGGTTTCAACAATATGTTTAAGGAGGCAGCAGGAGGACAGCTGCAGTTTAACAGCTTCAATTCACTGACAGGAAACAACATTAGAAATATCATCATCCTCAACTCATCTGCTCCACTGACACTGACACCTTCAACGGACACACCTTCACTTTACCACCAGTTTCAATAAATGGAAACATCCTGTGAGTGAAAGTGTGTGTGAAGGTGTGTATGTGTGTGTTAGTATCAGGATCAGAGAACGACAGCTTTCCTCTGTTCCAGTCCAGATTCACTCTGATCCTCTGGAGCTTCTTCTCTACTGAGAGATCAGTAAACGATGATGGTGACCATGCTGAATATTTACCTGAACCAAGCCCCATTTCCCATAATCCAGCCCATATGTGCTTCTTCCTTTGCACAGACTCTGCTGACACACCCAGTGCCCACCCTTTACAGTCTCCAACATCAAAATCCCAGCTGTGAGTCCCTGAGTTAAAGCCCTCAGAGCCCAGGACAGAGCAATAACTCTCAAACCTCTCTGGATTATCAGGAAGCTGCTGCCTCTCTCCTCCTCCTCTCACACTGGTCAGATCTTCAGACAGGGATGAGTTTTGGATTTGCAGTGTTTGGGTCCAGGATGAGAGGAGTGTAGGAGACCATGTCTTTCATGTTGTTCCAGATGTTGAAGGTCAGGTTGCCCAGGTGTTTGGCCTGGTCTATCAGAGCTCCTGAGGGCAGCTGTGGATCATCCAGCAGGGGGCAGCGCTGGACTCTTTCCACTGCAGCCTTGTAGTTGTGCAGGAATGAGACGTCTTCAGCTCTCAG
The DNA here is from genome assembly GCF_963576455.1 of Neolamprologus multifasciatus. NCBI lineage: Eukaryota > Metazoa > Chordata > Actinopteri > Cichliformes > Cichlidae > Neolamprologus > Neolamprologus multifasciatus. The sequence continues at coordinate 5,044,170 of NC_140441.1, read as the reverse complement.
CTCCTCCTCTGTGGCTCTGACTGTGTCTGAAAGAGCTGCTATCTCTCTGCTCAGAGCCTCCATCTTCTCCTTCATCATCCCACTCTTCTGCTCCTCTTCCTCCCTCAGTGCAGCCAGCCTGGCCTCCTCTTCCTCTGCTAGAAACTGGTGAAGCTTCTTAAACTGCTCCTTAATCTGCCTCTCTGTGTGTCGGCCTGGACCTTAATGTGTTCTGCTGTTTGATCAAACTTCACTTGAACTTCTTCACAAACCTTTAACTTCTTCTTTAAGGGCTCCAGAGTTTCCTGAAGTTCCTTCTTGTGTTGTTGTGCAGCTTCATCGATGGGTCTGAATCTGTGATTGGTGTGTTTTTCTGAGTCTCTGCAGACGACACACACTGGCTGCTGATGGTCCAGACAGAAGAGTTTGAGTTTCTCAGAGTGCAGACTGCAGAGAGCCTCTGAAGCTCTCTGATCTCTCTCCTGTAAGAACGACTCACACAGGTTCTTTAAAGCTCGGTTTAAAGGTGGATCATAAACTGATAATTCCTTACAAACTGGACACTCGTGTGTTGGTCTGTCTCGCCACCATCTCTTCAGACAGTCTTTACAGAAGCTGTGGCTACATGACAGAATAACAGGATCTCTGAAGACCTGCTGACAGACCGGACAGCAGAGATCCTCCTCTGATCTGGAAGCCATTGAGTCTGTGAGTGAAGCTGAAAACAGCAGACAGGAAGTACAGTCAGTCCTGGCTCCCCTCCCTCCTCTACCACCTTCACTGAAACTTCCTTTGAGTCGTGTTTTTGCTCAAACTCACATTCAGCGTGTGGAGCGTCAGCAGCTTGAAGCAGCAGTGTTGGAGTTTTCCACTTTTCTCTCCTGTAGCTGGACTCACTCAGAGGAAGCTGCTAGTTTGGTCTGAACTCAGTCTGATCGTCTGCGCGTCTCTCTTTACGGGGGAAGAAGAACATCCTGTTTCCTGGTTTGTCGCATTTGAATGACGTGAGAGGTGGAGCTTCTTTCCTTTGACTAATGTTGCTTTATTCATAATGTGTATTTCAGGCTACTGTAAAATTCAGACATCAGCCTGCCTTCAGCTTTAAAACTGTTTTTTTTTTTATTTTAACATTAAACTTTCACAAACTTTTAAAAACAGCTGTTTCAGTCAACTTAACTTTCACTTTGTAGCAACAACTGTGTTGAACTATATACTCTACAGATTTTTTGACACACATATTTTTCAACCATTTCTACCATTCATATTTGCAGAACCTCTCAAGCCTCATCAGGTTGGATCAGACTGTCAGTCCACAGCTCCTTCCAGAGATGCCCATTTGGGTTAAAGCCTGGTTGGCTCTGGTTGGGCCACTGAAGAACATTCACAGAGTGGTCCTAAAGTCATTCCTTTATTATCTTGATTGTATATGTGAGTTTGTCGTCCTGTTGGAAAATGAAACTTCACCTCCACCAATTATGTATTCATTTTATTTTAGTTTTTTAAAGATGGGACAGACATGACTGGGGGATAGCACAGGGAGAAAGAATGAAAGAAAGAGAGGGAGAGAAAGAAAAATAGAGGGAGAAGAGATGGTGAGAAAGGGGGAAGAAAAAAAAAAAGAAAGACAAACAAAACACCTGGATCACCTGTATGGAGATAAAAAACCAGAAGAGAAAACAAACAAAGAGCAACATAATAAAAACAACATCATCACAATAAACTAGCTAACAGTAGATAACAGTAGATACTTTTTTAATTTCACCTGTTGAGAATGAAAAAAGAAAACAAGCAGAAGAAAACGAGAGCAATACAATAAACAACATCACGATGATATATGGGAGTATACAGTAAATACTAAATATTAAACATTATTGTGCAGCACGTAAGATCGACAGCACAATGTGCTTTGAGGTAGGAGCCAAAAAGGGTGTAGTTTGTGTGTGTGATCACCCGTGTGTACACCTGTGAGCATGGATGCGCTTGTTTTTAAAAGGTTCCTTCATGTAATGATCTGCTAGAGGGTGTGGGGCCACAGCCCCGTCCTCCAGGGCATGAAGCAGGTATGGAGGAGCTCAGACTCCAGACATCCAGAGGCCCTCAGAACACAAGAGACCAAGGAAGACCAACAGAGGGGCAGCTGCGCCACTGTCCAGAAAGAGCTGAGGAGAGTCCCAGATGAGGGGTCACTCAGCAGCCGCGAGCATAAGCCAGGAGGGGTTGCAGTGACGTGCCCGGGAGCTCCACCGGCAACCAGCTGCACCTGAGTGACCAAACCCCAGGCTGAGAGGCCGAGGGCACCCCAACCCCAGCCACCAAGGAGTGAGCCGATGTCTACCTGGACGCCCATCCCCGGACACAAAGACCCACTAACGCACCGGTGTCTGAGGGCGTCTGCCACTGGCAGGGGAAGTGGTGGGGGAGATAGGCCTCCATACCTTAGAGGGCCTGAGATGTCCCCAGAGAGGTGGCGTCTAATACCCAAGCTGACATATAGACACAGACATACAGGCACACACAGATACAAACATCCATTCCCACCCTCATACTCTCATATGCAATTACTCAACACTCACCCAACGTGGAGACAGACATAAATATCAATCAATCAATCAAAGCTTTATTCGCCACATGCAGGTTGCCCTGCAGTGAAATGGGACACCCTGACCTTACACACACAACAAAGACATTACATGGGGATACAAGTCAGAGATCGGTAGCGTTACAGAAAAACACTGAAATGTACACTACAGTGGGAAAGTACAAGAGGAAAAAAGAGACCTCTACTCATGCTGTGCTTCCATGGTAGGACAGCATGAGAACAGGAAACAAAAAAACTCCTCTGCACAAAAAGCACATAAATGTCCACAGCACAACTTTGTGAAAGACATGACAAGCCACAGGATTGGGTGGGGGGTAGGAGTAATCCGAAGCGAACACAGCAGATGCCCTGCACAGCGCTACCATTCCAGCGCGGCACACAGACCCACCGTGTTCCCCGCAGGAAACAAGCATCAAAGGCGTTTGGAAAGGGAGGGGGATGAGTGTGTGCTTATCAGTGTAAGTGTATGTGTGTGTGTCCAGAGTTCAGCTGAGACAGTTCCTTCACCCTGCCAGGGTAAGTAAACAGTCTACCAGCCAACCCAGGTGGCCTTGTAGGAATGGAAGGAACAGACTCAACACAGTCGTTATCAGGGAGTTTTTGTTCAGCTCCGGCCTTGAGCCCACAGCTGGCGCCGAAGGGGTAGCCGCATTATGATGGTAATTTTTCTTTTGCAAACAACTCATGAGAATTTCAAGCTGTTTTTAACACTCCGACACTGGTCTCTCAATCTCCCGTTAATAGCTGCGAGTTTCTCCGTGATTTTATTAGCCGTCGATTCTGTGGTCTTGTCACTCTTTTTTGCTCACATAGCAGATTCTGAGACCTCACGACCGCAGCCAACTGATCCAAGATGTAATCCAGCTTCTGCCCAGAGATGTTGTTTTGAGTTGATTCTTTCCTGATGTAATCAACATACATACGCTCAGAGGTGTTATTCTGAGCATTCACTGCAGTCGTAAGCGCCTCCAAGCTCTTAACCATGCTGACTTCAGTGAGCCCTTTCTGAGAAGTCGCACCTGTCGTTCCAATCCCAGCGGGCATCCTTGTGGGGATTTGTACAGCCGGTTCCGCTCTCTTAATTCTCCGGTAAGCGAGGGCCAAGCCAGCTCCGATCAGCAAGAACCCTGTTATCATGGTTCCGAATAGGTAGATATCTTCAGCGTCCTCGATCGACAGTCCCGCCAGGCACACGATCCTCTGCCACCCGTCCATCGTGTATCCGGCAGGGAAAGTCCCTCCATGGCACTCGGGTTCTCCCGAGCCTAGGCTTCTCATTAAAGGGTGTCAATAGCATTCAGAGACCAGTTGATCAAATCCATTTTTTTAGGTTTTAGACACAGACTGTGAGAGTGTGTTCCAGGAAAAGTAATAAAAAAAACACGAGAAAAGACAAGGCAAGGACATGAGGAGCTAAGCAGGGAAGATAAGGGAGAGGAGAGGAGAAAAGTGCGACCCCTTCGCTGAGAGCCAAAGAGAATAGACACTGTACACACAGTCACACTCCCCAAGTGTACTCTATACCCCAGGTCTAGGTACCCTTGCCCCTGGAGGGGGAAACTGCACCCAGACCCAGGTGGTGTTACCCTTTTCCCTGGGGTGGGGAGAAGCAGACCCCCGACTCTGCAGCAGGAGGGAGGCCCCACACTCCAGACCCCAGTTGGACGGCCAACTTCTCCTCCTGGCCCCCCGCTCCAGCAGGCCGCAGAGAACGGAGGTGTGTGAAGACTCCAAACCTCCCTCCACCCGCTCATATGTAGTGTTGATGCATGTGTGTTCTAAGGTGCCTTTAAAACCCAGGAGGGCATGGAGCTACCTGCCAGAGAGCAGCAGGAAAGCGCATAGCTCAATCTCTACGTGTATTTAAAATTGAGAGGTGGGCAACGACGCCAGGGGTGAGGTGTACACCCTGATGGCCTTTTGGAGTCCGTGTAGTGTGCCCACCCTCAAGATCCTATATGTATGTGTTATGAGAGCGTGAGTAATGTGAATGTCTAAGTTGTGAGATAAAATTGAGGCACAGGCAGCCAGAAGGGGACAGAGGGGGGGATGCCTCCCCTGCACCCTGGTGACACGCCTTTACCCCAAGGCCCTGCATGTGTGGGTGGTTGTGGTGGAGCGGGAAGAGGGAGGCAGCTGGAGATGGGGGGGAAGGAAGGGAGGGGCAAGTGACCCCTCCCTGAGGCCAGCTCCCCGCTGACCCCAGTAGGCACCCCCATACTCTGCGACCGCCAGGAAAAGGGGGCCCAGGCCCATCCGGACCGGGGCCCAGTGCAGCAGCGCCACCCGGCCCCACAGAGCCTGGGACAGCCCACCCACCCCACCTCAGAGAAAACTGCACCCACCCCGTCATCCACTCATCTTCCAGACTACATAAGACAATAGACACCCAGGCTGAGATCTTCTTCCACCTCTCCTGTATCTCCCCCTCCTGCAGAGTGAGTTCCTGAAGAGAGGAGAGCTCCTGCAAGATGTAACAACCTCCCTCACCAGTTGAAGAGCCCCCAGGTGGCTCGATGTACCAGCGGCACCCTGCGCCAGGACTCGGCCCCCATACACCCACCCGCCCGCAACCCCGGCAACACACCAACCAGGACTCAAGCCCCCAAGGCCCAGCCAGGGCCCCAGCCCAGAGACGGAGCGCCCAAGAACTCACGCCCGTCCTGGACCCACCCAGGGGCAGCCAGGCTACCAGGTCAGTAACCCACGTCCGTCAGCACAGACCCTCCCCTAGCCCGCTTCACACAGCCACGAGGAAACCGTCACCTAAGAGCCAACAGAGCCCTTAATAGGCCATGACTGCTACCCCGGGTTGAGCCCTCCAAGGAAGATGCTCCTGGGGAACCCCCCGATGCCCTAAGCCTGTCCCTGTCCCTCTCTGTCATTCCACCACTCCAGCAGACCATAGCATAGAAAATAGCAGACGCCACCACAGTGTAGTAAAACGTCCTTCGGAGAGTCCTGTTCACCCTGAAAGATCTCAGCCGTAGCAGGTTGAGACAGCTTAGACCCTTTTTGCAGAATGCATTTGTGTTTGTGGACCAGTCCAGTTTGTTATAGAGGTGAACACTCAGGTATTTGTTGTACTCCACTGTTTCAATGTCCAAACCCTGGATGTTCACTGGTGTGATAGTACTAGTAAGCCTAGTACTAGTAAACCTGAGATAGTAATTTCTGTAGGATGAGTGATTTTACTCTCTGTGACAGTGCGTAGCCCACCGCAACAAGCCGCTGCACCTCCACTAAAGGAAAATCAACAAAACCTATAAGATCAAGACATAAAACACCAAACTATTGAGTAAATGAGACATAAAAGAAACAAGAACATACACTGAGATACAACCCCTTTTAAAAGCATGATTAAAATATAACAAACAATTAAGAGTAAAAAAAAAGACCATAAAACAAGGAACAATGCCAGTCCATAAATGATTGAAAAGCAACAAGGCTACAACAAGACAGTGCAGTGTGTAGGCCTGTAACACAAGATGGAAAATAGTCATCCAGCGTCCACCTACTATACACCAAATTGTAGATAATACATGAGGATCCTACTTACCACCTCCTAACAGATATACATAGTAAGCGATTGCCAGGTGAAATGAATTCAGTCTGCAATACTTAACAGCCTGTGATCTTTGCCACCTTGAACGGGGATGAGTGAATGTTGCCAGAGCTCAAGAGTGGACCACAGCTGTTCCTTATTTTATCATTATGTCAATAAAGCACAAGGTTCAGTTAGCTTTGCACAAAAATAGAAACGTCCTCTAAAGAGCTACTTTTTGAGTACATTTCAGAGCTGTACCTTTGTACTTTTACTTGAGTAAAAGTTGAACCAGTACTACAACATTTACTAGAGTATTTTTTAACAGTGGTATTTTTTTTAACCTTAATTCAAGTACAGAACATCTATTCTTTTGCCAACTGTGGTTTAACTAATAGATTAAATAGATCATTCATTTTCTCTAAAGTGGAGATGCAGTTTATTTTGTGTTTTGTACATTTTGTTTCTGAATAATGTGAAAATTCTTAATTTTGTGTCACACCACTGGCAGGTCCTCTTGTAGCTGCAGAGAACCAGTGTTTTTGCAGTAACTACAGAGGGTGACTTTTTTCATGTTTTGGATGTTTTCCTCATTCAGAAGCTGAAAGCCCAAAGTGGGCATGACTGAGAACCCTGGTGATGGGACCTTCTGTGTGCGGTGGTTATCCATGTACGCCTGGTTTGACTGCACCTTAGTGAAAGTGTGTAGAGGTGAGTATAACGGACCTGGGTGCCTCCTTGGTAATCATTGTAGTTTTGAATTAGATATGGGTGAAATTCCCAGGGTGGCAATGTCGGGTTTCCCTTGTAAAGCTTTTGAGCTTGCAGTCACCACACCACCATCCTAGTATGTGTGCATCTTGCTTTTTTTCCCCCCTCACCATCGCCACTCATGCACAGTAGCATGTTAAAAAGAATTATAGGAATCATAAGAGAACAGATGATTACTTTTTGATCTAGACTTATTTAAGTGAGAGGAGTCCGAGCCCAAAGCCGGACTCACTGCCATTATTTCACCATGGACTTTTGGAGATAAGCATCAACTCTCCCCTGAACAATTTTACACTTGGAAAACAAAAACTGTCACATCTGTAGACCAATCGCTTTCAATATTCATGAATTTAAAAGTAGGCGGTTTAAATTTTAAATTTTTTAGTTTCCAGCCCGACACAGAAGACTGTTCGTGTTCGTAGAGCTGTGTACACACATATTTGACTTTGTAAACCACTTTGATCTACATAAGATTACACTGTGACTGTATTGTTTAATCAATAATACTGAGTTTGTTTACTGGACTGTTTATGCCTCAGTTATACCAAAATAATTAAGCATTCAAGTTATCACAACTGTATAATAAATAAACTACATACTAGTATATCACAACCAGTGACTGTAGAAAACATTGATCACAACAGATTGGCACCACTTCGTTTTAGCTCTCAAGTAACGCCTCACCTCTCTATTTCATACAGGGTGCTCTGAGCACATAATCTACATGTTGTGTTTATGCAACTGCACTAGTGGAGTGTGCGCTGTTGGTCACTGTGTGTGGACATCATCCATGTATTGCACCTTGTCCAGTGACCAGGACATAACACAAGAGCACACAGGCACTTCAAAGGGTTTGAAATGTAAACATCAGAGAGAAACTTCACAAATTCTCACTTAAGTTTGTGTGTTTAAATCTTCACTTTTTAGCCACTGAAGCTACATCAGCCTGTCTGCTGTGGAAACATCCAAATAAGATTTCAAAGGGTGCAGCTCCTCTCACAGCAGCACACGAGCCTTCATCAGTCCTTCAGTACTGGTCTTTATTGGAAAAGTGGCACGCATCATCATCATCATCACTAATGACTGACAGTAACACTGGTCCTGCTGACACACACACTCGCAACGCACGCACCCACACACACAGCTCTACAGTTTCTGTCCTATGTAGGAAAAAGATAATGGTATGAGGAAGAGGAACGGCATCATGGGAAACGTAGGAATAAAAAAGTGTTTTATTTAAAAAAAAAAAAAAAACAGTCTTGGGGCTTCTGGTGCTTAAAAGAAGTCGAGGTCGTCCGGAGCGTCGAGGTCTCTGTACTCGATGATGGAGCGAGGGTCGCCTCGCATGCCCCTGCAAACAAACACACACACAGTGAGATAACTGATGCGATTCATACACTCCAGTGCGTTGTCGTCACGGCGCATGTTCTTTACCTGCTGTTTCGCTGTTTCCCAGAAAACCCCCCGCCGCCTCCTAAATGACCTCTGAAGTTGTCATAGTTACCCCGCCCAGCTCCAAACTGGTTTGGTGGATGGTGGAGTGCACCGCCTAAAACAGCCACACACACATACACCTTAAACGACTGCATCGCTGCACTAAAAAGCAAAGCTGAGGTTTTTTCATTTTAAAATACTTAAATTCTATTATGTTTGTGTTATATATACCTGGGAAACCGGGCATGGGTGGTCTGACTCCAGGCGGATATCCCAGAAGGCTCTGCTGCTGCGGCGACTGTCCGGGAAATCCTGGTAAACCCGGAGGTGCGGCTAAAGGCGGAGAGAAGGAAACACGTCAGAAAAGAAAAAACAGTAACGTGAATAGACGGCAAAACGGAGTCCCAGGGGCACAACCTTGTGAAGGCGGTGGGAGGGGCTTGTTCTCAGGCAGGGCAGGTCTTTTAGCGTCCAACAGGAAGTTGTTGAAGAACTCAACCTCCTGCCGGACACCGGAGACCTTCTCGCCGTGCTTGTTGAGAATGTGTTTGCGCACAAACTCGGGAGCCTTGAACTTCTTCCCGCTCAGAGGACACAGCCACTTGTCTTTGCTGAGCTCCTGAGTGTTGGCCGACAGGAACTTCTCCACCTGCACAGGTGAGACACACGGAGGAGAGCTCGTCATTGGCACAACTGTCTTACACTCACATGTACACACTGCGTTTATGGTCGTTTCTATGAAAAGGTCGTACGCTGTTAAAAGGTCATTCCTTCTATAGCTGCAAATCTCTATTGGTTTTTTTTTAATTTCTGAAATGCCAAATGAATTATGAATACAATCCTGAATTAACGACACTTAAATTGGAGATATACACGCCGACAATACAATGTTTAATTTTATTTTGACAGCAAACAGATAAATAAATAATAATAAAAAGGTAACATTGTTTTAATGAGTAATTATGAGAATTTACTTCCTTTTTTCAAAACATTTTCTTGTAGTTGATGAGGAATGATTAAGAAAACAAAATTAGAACTTGTAAAATCAAAGACAAGACTTGATCTGAATCATTTTGTGATAAGCTGCAAGTCAGGAGGTCGTCTAATAATCTCAAAGTCAGTAGTTGGATAATATGAAGGGCTTTTATTGTGAAAGGAACAGGAAGTAGCACTTTTTTCTTTTTTTTGCACATGTGGGACACATCTGGTGGCGGGCGGTGTGTCGTACCTCTAGTTCCGGGTCTTTCTTCCCCAGCCTGGTCGCTTCTTCCTCAGTCAGAGTCTCAGAGGGCGAGAGCAGCGGAGCCAGGCGCTCCTCGCACATCCGCTGGTGTTCACTCACTGTCCAATCAGAGCACAGCAACACTAACGTCAACTTTGCAGCCGTGTATTCGGAGCTGTAGCATACAGATGATCCCTAAACGCCTCAGTGTTTTGAGATTAAATAAACTAAAAACATGTTGTGATGTGTTCGATCATCATACCGCGAAATTTTCCATAAAGGTTCAAAGGCTGCTGTGACCACAGGTAAGTGTGTCTTACTCACAGGTGACAAGGACTTTATGTGTCCCGCGTCTCTGGTTTCTAGGAAACCACGTCCTGTTTTCCTAGAAATATACCATGAACGGCTGATCTGCAGTGTATGCGTGTGCGTACCCTCAGTTGCAGTGATCTTGCCCACAGGCAGGGGTCCTCGAACGTGGATCAGCCCGCAGCGGTGTGGCATCTCATCCTCGGCGGGATACTCACAGAAATTATAATAATCGACAGAGTGAACCAGACGCAGGTAGAGCAGCAGGCGGTCCAGCACCTGTACACACAAACACACACGTGTAAATACACGCTTACATGAAGCAGGCGGCGCCTGATCTACATGAAGCTCCTCCCACCTTCAGTAGCTTATCATCTGTCTCCAAGATGACGTCAGAGGAGGCAGGGTCCTTGGCGTCACCGGCGTCATCGGTGTTGCACCCAGAGGCGCCGATGAGCTCCTCCTCCTCTGCGCTGACTTCCTCTATCAGGTAATCTGTGATGTTCTTCAGGATGGGTTGGTCTCCATCTACACACACACACACACACACAAGGAATGATGTCAGTCCTGAGGGGGTTATGGGTAATGCAGTGACAATCAGCCCAGATAGTGTTCGACTGACGGTG
>NC_140441.1:4908374-5033486 GCF_963576455.1 Neolamprologus multifasciatus | reverse complement strand
GAGGTTTTTATCAGACTTAAATTTGAAATGGAATAAAAAAAAATGTTTAAAAATGTTTGAATTAAGTTTTAATTAAAAGTGGGGAAAAAATCGACTTCATATTAATTAAGTATCAATCAAACCAGATGGGGACATTTTGACCCCTGAGGACCACAGGTGTGATTATGTGCTGCCATATAAAATTTATAAATGGTTCAAAAAAAACTTTCTCACTAAAGTTCAACATACAGCACTCTGTAGTTATTCAGATAGTCAAAATTATCTGAACATTTAAATATTTTATTTTCTCAATTTGTTTTTGCTCAAAAACACAGTGTACTTTATGTAAACAAGGTGTGGTGGCCCTAAAATGTAAAATGTTGGGTAAATTTTGTGTTAATGTGTTGGTCTTAAATAAAACTAAGGTGTAACACTGAATTGATTGACAATTTATACTTTATATTTTAAAAAACACTCAAATGAAGTGGGGACATTTTTGACCCCTGAGGACCACAGGTGTTATTATGTGCTGCCATTTAAAATTTATAAACGCTTGAAAAAAACTTTCTCACTAAAGTTCAACATACAGCACTCTTTAGTTAGACAAATAGTCAAAATTATCTAAACAATTAAATATTTTATTTTCTTGTTTTATTTACACTCGAAAACACAGTGTACTTTATGTAAACAAGGTGTGGTGGCCCTAAAATGTAAAATGTTGGGTAAATTTTGTGTTAATGTGTTTGGTCTTAAGTAAAACTAAGATGTAACACTGAATTGATTGACAATTTATACTTTATACTTTAAAAAACAGTCAAATGAAGTGGGGACATTTTTGACCCCTGAGGACCACAGGTGTGATTATGTGCTGCCATTTAAAAAATTTAAATGGTTCAAAAAAAAAATTCTCACTAAAGTTCAACATACAGCACTCTGTAGTTAGTCAGATAGTCAAAATTATCTAAACAATTAAATATTTAATTTTCTTGTTTTATTTTCGCTTAAAAAACAGGGTGTATTTTTTGTAACAAGGTGTGGTGGCCCTAAAATGTAAAATGTTGGGTAAATTTTGTGTTAATGTGTTGGTCTTAAGTAAAACTAAGATGTAACACTGAATTGATTGACAATTTATACTTTATACTTTAAAAAACACTCAAATGAAGCGGGGACAGTTTTGACCCCTGATCACCCCAGTTGTATGGAAATCGGGGGGACATTATGAGGGTTAATTGATTGAAAATGTTAGTTTTCGCTTTGATCTTGTAGTAGAATAAGCGGTTATAATGATTTTCTTACACATACTGGAAAAGTGCTCATGAAGAGATGATCTATTGTGAAAGGTGAATCAGTGTAGTAAAAGGTCAATGCAAAAAATGCTTATAGACACAGACAACATGAAGATAGACTTGTAGGTCACAGTTAAGACACATTTTGCTTGGAAACTTTTGCACTTGCATAGCAACAGTTTTTTTAATGCACGCTTACGGAAACAAATATTACGTAGATTCATTTGTGGGGTAGAGATGAAAAACATTTTGCTTTGTTTTCGCTTAGCAAGCAGTGATGGTGTGATAGATAAGCATGCCCTGAATAGGTCGACAGGAAACATCTGGAGACTGAGAGCAAATGTGGTAGAGCTTGTAAATGTATGTGTGACTGAAAAGAGGAAGTAAGTTGAGTACAGGACGTGCTTGAGATGATCAGATAAGAGAAGAAGAGAGTTTCTTAAAAGGGTGTCAAAGGTTGTTCAAAGTGTAGCTTACCCAAATGAATAAAATTGAAGATTAGATATGTATAAATGATAGACCCTAGAACATGATAGGTTGAACCAAGTTTGAAGAATTAAGAGAACAATTGATGAACATAATAGGTTATGGAGGCCTAGCAGGGAAAGGTGTTTTGTTTATTTATTTTTCACAGGAGCTTCCAGAACCAAAGCAAAACCATGGAGGGGTTGGCGAGAATCCAGGAACCAACCAGAGAAAGGGGGACCCCAAAAAGAAGCACAGAGAACCACAGTTCCAGAAAATGTATTAGGAGACTGAAAGCTCGTTAGACACAGGTTAAATGTGAGCATAAAAGTAATGAAGAGTAATGAGAGGGACTTCAGGAATAGTTTGCAGGATTTCTATGTTATGTAAATTGCCCAAGAATAGTGTTAAGACTGGATATATGTTACCCCTAGAGGGGGTGAAAAACCAGGGCAAACCTCTGCCTACCCTACTCCTGCTTTACAGGTGAAAATAGAGCAACAGGACCGATAGTCTTTGATTTGATTTATTTTCAGCTGTGTTTTACTTGCATCTATTTGAAAGAGTGAGTTTAAACACAATTTTTTTTTTTTAATTTTTTGTGCTGGAATGTGCAGAAAATAGGTTTAAATGTTAACAAAAATTTCTTCCAGTCAGAGAATGTTGCATATAATTTAATTTTTGCTTGATGCATTAAGTTAAAAGATTAAAACTAATAAAACAAGATTTAAAAAGAGACTTTTCCTTTTAATTACATTTTGTATGATTGACTATGCAGAAAAAGTAGAATTGGACTGAAAGATCTTTTGCTTTATCACCTATTCAGGTTGTAAATCGTGTTTTTAAAAAGTAACTAAATAACTAGTAACTATTAATTAATTACTTTTGAAAATAAGTAATCAGTAAAGTAACGGGATTACTTTTGGGGGGGAAGTAATCAGTAATTAGTTACTGATTACTTTTTCAAGTAACTTGACCAACACTGGTTTTGAAACACAATTTTAAAAAAGGAAAATAAGTAAATGGTTTCAAAAATCAAAGATTTGTTTCTGGCACTAAAATGACACTTCCACTCCTCATTTGAAAATCCATTTGTCTTTCCTGTTAGTTCATCGGATAATTATTATATTAGTAAATAGATTAAGCCTCGGGATTTACACTCTGCCCGACACAGATATGTGAAGAATGAAGGGACCCTGCAGTGAAAGGGAGAGCTGAAACTCAGAGTGTGCGCCCATGGACTCAGCCTGACCCCTTTAAGGTAACATGCAAGCATAGCTAACACTAGTGTCACCGCATGTTAGTGTAATATTAGTGTGAAACATCAACAGGGGTGAAATGACAGAAAATTTCTGTTAAAAGAAAAAAAAACAAATAAGGAAGAAAGCAAACACTTTTTGCAAATAGTATTTAACTATAAGTGCTGAAAGTTATTAAATTCAATGGGCACCAATACACATGTACTTACAGAGCTTTTTTGGAGGCTTTGACCACTGGCAGCAGCCTGAGAAGAGCCTCCTCTGAAGCAGAGTATTTCTTCAGTTCAAACACATCCAGATCTTTTTCTGATGACAGTAAGATGAAGACCAGAGCTGACCACTGAGCAGGATACAGTTTATCTGTGGAGAGACTTCCTGATCTGAGGGACTGTTGGATCTCCTCCACTAGAGAATAATCATTCAGTTCATTCAGACAGTGGAACAGATTGATGCTTTTCTCTGCAGACAGATTCTCACTTAGCTTCTTCTTGATGTGCTGGACTGTTTCCTGATTGGACAGTGAGCTACTTCCTGTCTGTATCAGCAGACCTCGTAGGAGAGTCTGATTGGTCTGCACTGAAAAACCTAGGAGGAAGCGAAGGAACAAGTCCAGGTGTCCATTTGGACTCTGTAAGGCCTTGTTCACAGCACTCTGGTGGAGAGATTGAAGGTTTGGTTTACTAATTAATTTAGACCACATGAAGGTTGTTTGTTGTTCTTCCAGCAGATTGAGTCCAGAGTTGATGAAGGTCCGATGGACATGAAGAGCAGCCAGAAACTCCTGAACACTCAGATGGATGAAGCAGAACACCTTGTCCTGGTACAGTCCTCTCTCCTCTTTAAAGATCTGCGTGAAAACTCCTGAGTACACTGAGGCTGCTCTGATATCAATGCCACACTCTGTCAGGTCTGATTCATAGAAGATCAGGTTTCCTTTCTGCAGCTGATCAAAAGCCAGTTTTCCCAGAGACTCAATCATCTCCCTGCTCTCTGGACTCCAGTGTGGATCTGTCTCAGCTCCTCCATCATACTTGACCTTCTTTACTTTGGCCTGAACCACCAGGAAGTGGATGTACATCTCAGTCAGGGTCTTGGGCAGCTGTTCTCCCTCTCTGGTTTCCAGCACATCCTCCAGAACTGTAGCAGTGATCCAGCAGAAGACTGGGATGTGGCACATAATGTGGAGGCTTCGTGATGTCTTGATGTGGGAGATGATCCTGCTGGCCTTCTCCTCATCTCTGAATCTCTTCCTGAAGTATTCCTCCTTCTGTCGGTCAGTGAACCCTCTGACCTCTGTCACCATGTCAACACAGTCAGGAGGGATCTGATTGGCTGCTGCAGGTCGTGTGGTTATCCAGAGGCGAGTATTGGGAATCAGGTACCCCTTGATAAGGTTTATCAGCAGCACATCCACTGAGATGGACTTTCTAGGGTCAGTTAGGATTGTAGTTTTGTGGAAGTCCAGAGGAAGTCGACACTCATCCAGACCATCAAAGATGAACACAACCTGGAAGTCTTCAAAGCAGCAGATTCCTGCTTCTTTGGTTTCAGTAAAGAAGTGATGAACAAGTTCCACCAAGCTGAACTTTTCTTCTTTCAGCACATTCAGCTCTCTGAAAGTGAATGGAAATATGAAGTGGATGTCCTGGTTGGCTTTGCCTTCAGCCCAGTCCAGGGTGTATTTCTGTGTTAAGACCGTTTTCCCAATTCCAGCCACTCCCTTTGTCAGCACTGTTCTGATTGGTTCATGTCTTCCAGGTGAGGCTTTAAAGATGTCTTCTTGTCTGATTGTTGTTTCTGGTCTGTCTGGTTTCCTGGATGCTGTTTCAATCTGTCTGACCTCATGTTCATCATTGACTTCTGCAGTTCCTCCCTCTGTGATGTAGAGCTCTGTGTAGATCTGATTCAGAAGGCTTGGGTTTCCTGCTTTAGCAATCCCTTCAAACACACACTGGAACTTCTTCTTTAACGCAGATTTAACTTTACGTTGACAAACAGCAATAACATGATCTGAATGATGACAGATTATCGGTTAATTTTTTATAAAATCCATATGAGAACTTATTTTTTTTAAAAATGTAATACATGCTGGTTTCTTGATACATTTCTATAAATGTCTTATCTCTTAAATCTCTTAAGACATTAGTAAATTTTATATTCATCCAGCAGCTTGAATCTTAAGAGAAATTCTCTTACTTCTCTGCAGACGGTCAGCCAGCTCCTTCTGCTTCATTCTCCTCAGGAAGTCCACTGTGATTTTCACAAATGCCTCTCTGCTGCTGCTCCTCTGCTCATCATCCTCCCTCTGACTCTCTAAGCATTCTGGGTAATCTGGACTCAAAACGTTCTGGATCTTCTTCAGCTCGTTCTTCACAAAAGTGATGATGTTGTCCTCCAGCAGCTGGAACAGAATACTTTATGAATGAGCCAATCAGACTGAAATCATGGAGCCAAACATCAGATCCATGTTGGACACACTGACAATCCACTGGTCTACAAAGAGCAGCATGGAGATGACTGTGAACAGAATAGATGTAAAAGTAGTTGTTGTACATGTACAGACCATAAATATGGAGTCCAGGTGTGTTTGATGCTGCTGGGCAGAGTGACCACTGGGAACCTCTGAGCTCTCCTTGTCCACTCTGTGGAGGAATCATCAATAATTATTTCAAGCACAGGATAAAGGTCAGTTGGTTACTTGGTACCCTTGGTTCTCTGAGTAAAACAATATCTCTTCACTCCGTTACCTATTTCATATGTGCGGGGTATGAGCCCCTTTGGTCATGGCAGGTGAATACTTCTTTAAGACACTTTAGCTAGCCCGGCCCCAAAGCTTAACTATAAAACAGCTGTGCAGACCTGAACGGTGATGTTTTTTCTTTTGGAACGTGTCTCTTGAAGCTAAAGAGACAGACTCTAAATCAGAGAATCAAGGTACAAAGTCACCAGCCGTTCTCAATATATCAATATCTCTCGGATCCATTACATCTTCCATATGTATGGGGTAACTTTTTAAGACACCCCAAGTTGAGACAGTGCAACCAAAATTGTACAGTGTTGCAAACAACTATTCACAAATATGCATATATACAACCTGGCCCAATGAAGGCCCTCAGATGCAAAGGGGGTGAAGGCATCACTCTGCAGCAAGAAGAAAGGCCTCAGCAAGTCCTTTTAGAGCACGCACCACAATGGAGCAGGCCTCTTTGGCTGGCCCGCAAGATGCTAAGCTGGCTTGGTGGTGGTGGTGGGGTGGTGGAGGGGTTCAGGCCCTGAAAGAGGAGCTAAGTGCCACACTCAGACAGTAGTCCGGGAAGAGTGTGGTGATACGCCAGACGGAATACAGCCTGGAACAGCAAGCACGGAGTGGAGAAAATCCTGGAAGGCTGCCAAGACAGGCTTCCCACCACAAAGGTAAATGGACAACACGGTACCGCACACAGGCATACACACGCACTACCAAGTGGAGATCAAGCAATCACCAGTTTAAAGTCTGCACAGCTGTTTTTGTAGTTAGGCTGTGTTAGACCCTATCTCAGGTTCTAAAAATATTGGGTATTTTTAGTCTATTTTTATTGACTCAGTGGTGATGTCAGGGATGATGTTGCAGAATCTCAAAATAAACTTTGAGACTACATTAAACTGAACTATTAGAGCTTAGTCAATTCAGGTCGATACTTTACTCAAAGCCATGTTTAAGTATTTGTTATTATCTTTATTTCATGTTTCTAGTTAGAATCTTGATTATTTTATGTTGTAATGTAATTTACTATGCTCCATAAATTTATCCTGCTATGTTAATCTATTGTGTTGTTGTAAATTGTTGGTGTGTTTGGGAAAGCTGGTGTGTATTGAGCGGCCTAATGTGATGATGAAAAGTAAAACAAGTAAGCAGGACGTGGAGCAACAGTTTTCCAACCGTCGCTTTGATAGTCGTTTTAGATGTAACATCATAGAAATTTAAACAAGCTCCCACTGAAGGCATTTGTTTTGTACTTTCCGGTTGTGTGTGGAGTAAATAAATGTTTTCCTTTTTTACATTCACTTTGTTTTTTGCTACTGAAAGACATGCAAGTGATCCAAGATACACACAAGTGAGAAACTTTATGTCCTGCAGAAGCGGCAAAGAAGGACCGAAGATTGCTGCCAAACTGAACCATCAACGAACCCTAAAAGCAGTGACCACTGCTCCAAAACCAGAACATTATCCAAGGTCTCTCCTCCTCCACCATAACACCAGCTTTACAAACTCAGTAGATTAGTGTAGTATGGGTGATTAATAACTGATGAGTCATTTTGTGAAAACTTACTATTTTGAGGATTTTTTTGTTATTATTTTATTCTTAGGATTTTCTTTTTGATTTTTTTAAATTCTGAGGATTTTTCAGGTCATATTTACCCAGGAAAACACAAACATCTAAAGGAGCTCATCACAGTTCTCTGACCTCGTTGGTCCAGGTTCAGCACTGAAGTTTGGATTGCTATCTTTGGACCGGTCACTCCTCACAGACAGACAGCTGGACCCTGCAGACTTTGACCCCTGACCTCTACAGACACAAACATGTTTTATTAAATGATAAATTCTCTGATAAAGTCATTGTAGCAGCTGTGATCACACAGACTGCAGATAATGCAGCTGTTTCCCAAGAACTCACCGAGTTAACAGAAATAATTCTGTACTGACATTATAATTAGTGTTAATTCTGGTTGATTTCATTACTGTGTTTGTGTGTTGAGAGGAAATGAAAATTAATTTCTAACAAAACTCAGTTTTGTCCAGTTTTCCTGTAAAAAGTTGTACTCTAATCTGAGAGGATTGTTACTGACAGGAGTTCAAAGCTTCTTGCTTTGGCTCTTGATGGAGGAGGTCACATCTTCTCCCTCTCCCTCACCTTGTCTTTCCTGCGTGGCTTCTCATGTCTAGTCTTGTCTAACTAACTTGTCTAACTTGTCTAACTCGAACTCATGTCACATGATTTTTACATGGTGTAAGTTGTGAAGATTCATGTGCTTTTCTGTGCTGAGGTGTTTTTTTACTGTCCTCAAATTGCTCTCCCAGTTAAAAGTTCAGTTTGAGTAGAGTTCTTTTTTTCTCCTCTTGTCCCTGGTGTTGTGTATTTTCATTGTTATTCTTACTATTCTACCTCTCTCCGACCTGTCTTCCCAGTGTGATGTTTGTGCTATGTATGTATGGTTGGTAGGGGTCCAGTTTCACAGCAGGTAACTACCTTTGCATGTGATAAATAAAACATTGATTGATTGATTGAGTGCAGTTTTCTGACCTCGTTGGTCCAGGTTCATAAGTGAAGTCTGGAAGATTTAAACCTTTGCATCGATCACTCCTCACAGACGGACAGCTGGATCCTGCAGACTCTGCTCTGTCCTCCTCTTCCTCCATCATTATCTTCTTGTGGACTTCAGTCAGTCTGAGAGGTAAACAACAAACGCTCAGTGAGTTCACATTAACAGAAGTAACTGGGTTACAGTTGCTGACCTCTGACCTGTTATATAACCTAGAAACTGTCAGGATCTGGAGACTCGACTGGAAAGTTCTATCAGGCACCTGAGTTTCTTGGTCTCCACCCCTGGGCGGAGCCATTATCCCTGCTACACTCCTCCACACCTGAGACTGATTTGGGGCAATCAGGTTGAGGATTTAAGACCCCCTCAGACTCTCCTTCACCGCCAGTTCGTCAACGGCCTCACGTTGGTATTGACTCTATGGCGTTTTACGCTCTTGCCACTTTTTCATTGGTAACCTTGGTTTCATGTGCTTCAGATTTCCTGGACCTCCTTTGTCATCACCCTCAACCCCAGCTCTCCTCAGATTATATTCATATTCAGGAAGAATACAAGGACCCTCACCTGCCTGCCCTCCAGCCTCACTCACCACCTCGGACACAGCGGAACTCAGGTCTGCCAGCCTTTCCACTACTCCCATGGACTATCACCGCCTCTCCCTCAAAGCGAGGTTCACGCCTGTGGCCATTGTGACAATACAAACTGGCCAGACACCATGGACTCAGCAGACCGAGTAGAGACAGCAATTGGTAAGCAAGGGGCCATTTTGGGTGCCCATGAGCAGGGTTTACAAGCTCTCGGAGCACAGTGTCAGTCATTACATTACAAAAACAACCTGTAAGAAACCTAAACTGGGAACAGCTAAACATGAACCTGGAACTTTAAACTAACAACCTAGAACCTGACAATATGGAGACACACTTTGGCACAAAAACACCTGGGATGATACACAGACACTCCGATGAAGAATGGGGATAACCACACACTACATATACACGCAAGATAACAAGGAAATTGTCATGGTCCTGAGTCTGAGGACTCGGTGTTTTGTGTTTCTTTATATTCTTGTTTATTCTACCTTGTCTTTTGTTTAGGTTTGCTATGTGTTAATGTGTTTGTTTCATGCCTGCCTGTGTTCCCTCTCTCTGTCCATGGTGTCACTGTGTCTGCTCGTGAGTCTGCCTGCCAAGTTCAGTGTCCGTTCTGGTTCTCTGTATCTGTTAGTTTCCTGTTTTATTCTGAAAGCTCATGTCAATGTGTTTAGTTTTACCTTTCTCCTGTCTCGTTAGCCTAATTTCTCCCAGCTGTGTCTCCCTCCTGTTGCCCATTTCATTATTACTCCCCTGTGTATTTAAACCCTGTGTTTTCCTGTGCTCCCTGTTGCATCGTACCCTCAACCTGCTGTGTGTTTGTAATATCCAGTCCTCCAGCACCTCGGTTTAGAGTTTTGTTTTGGTTTTGTAAGTTTTATTTTGTGAATCATTCCTCCAGCAATAAAGCTGTGTTTTCAGTTTATTCCCATCTCCCAGAGTCCTGCAATTTTGGGTCCACCACTTCTGCTTACCTGCCACACAGCCAACTATGATAGAAGGTCGCGTCGTTCTGTCATGGTTGGCTGAATAAACTGAAAACACAGCTTTATTGCTGGAGGAATGATTCACAGAATAAAACTTACAAAAGCAAAACAAAACTCTAAACCGAGGTGCTGGAGGACTGAACATTACAAACACACAGCAAGTTGAGGGTACGACGTGACAGGGAGCACAGGAAAACACAGGGTTTAAATACACATGGGAGTAATTAGGAAATGGGCAACAGGAGGGAGACACAGCTGGGAGAAATTAGGCTAACGAGACAGGAGAAAGGTAAAACTGAACACATTGACATGAGACATGAACTTTCAGAATAAAACAGGAAACTAACAGATACAGAGAACCAGAATGGACACTGAACTTGGCAGGCAGACTCACGAGCAGACACAGTGACACCATGGACAGAAAGAGGGAACACAGGCAGGCATGAAACAAACACACTAACACATAGCAAACCTAAACAAAAGACAAGGCAGAATAAACAAGAATATAAAGAAACACCAAGTCCTCAGACTCAGGACCATGGCAGACAGAAGGGGGACACAGCTGAACCTAATAGACATGATGAGGCAAGGAGGAAGCAAAACAGAATACCACACATGGACCGTTAAAGTAAAACAAGAAACACAGAACACACGGAAGCCACATGACAAAACTTACGAAGTAGAAATACAAAAACAGAAACTATCACACTAGCAGTTGAACGCTAAATAAAATGAAGATCTATACTAATACAAACCCCGAAACACTGGGTCACTGAGCCAGGACCGTGACAGGTGGAGAGTCCCAGATATTTAAACCCTCGAGGGAAAGAAAGAGGGTCACTGACCCACTATTGATCATGTGATGAGTCACATTGATCATGTGAACAGTATAACAACAATATAAACACTTATTTCAAGGACGAAACTGAGAGCTTTTTCACCAGGAACACAAACATCTGGAGCAGCATATAGATGCTGTTGGTTGAGATCCTGAAGACTGTAGTCCAGGCAGCTCCAGCAATGATCCACTGTTCCATGTATAAATGCTTTTATTGACAGAGATGAAGTTTGTCTCAGTGACATAGTGACTGTTGTTGTTAACTGTACAGGCTGGTTAGACTCTGTAAAACAGGTCATACAGATGAATTGGTCTGACTGAGAATGTTAGAAGAAACGATTAAAGGTAATGAATGAGAGAAAGGCAGGGAGGTCTTTTTTTTTAATTTTTTTTTTTTTTTAGTTATGTCTCTAAGAGCTCTTAGCCTTAGCTTAGCATTAGCATGCTCTTTGGCAGCTTAGCAGTAGAGCTCTTCAGAGCCTCCTCCTGAGGACCCGGTCTTCTGAAAAACCATCCTACTTTGGCAAAACGTCCTACAGTAAGTAGTTTATGCACATTTCTGCTGTCACAGAGTAATTCCAGCACAAATTTAAGTAGGTATGACAGTTTGCCACATAATGTTGCCCATCAGAGTATGCTTTTAGCTTATAAGAAACCATCCTGGCTTTATTCTTAAAGCCAGGATGGTTTGTGAAGATATGCGTACCTATTTTAGAGTTTAGAAATGTGTTAGAATGTAGAATTATTGTAGAGACACTGACACTACCCTGGATGTAATAAAGGCCTGAGTGTGTCATAAACTTAGGAGTATATTTCTAGGAGACCCTCCCCCAGTTTGAACTGTGAAAATGAGACAAAGAGAGGTTAATGTTGAGTGGAAATTCCTCAGGGCATGCCTGGGTGGAAGTCTCAAAGTTTGTAACTAAATAACTTTGGTTTGGAAGGGAGATGGACTTTTATGACCCTCAGGAAGGCACGTACATAGAGATATACGCACATAGTGCTTTAACTGTTACGTACAAACATCCACACGCACACTCACATAGACATACAGGTATGCGCACACACAGGCACTCACGTGCTCGTGCACATAGACACAGACACACACACGTGTGTGTGTGTGTGTGTGTGTTACATTGCTGTGCTTGAGAGCCACCATCTACCGGAACCAAATTCCTTATATGTGTCTGCACATATACTTGGCCAATAAATACAATTCTGATTCTGATTTGCCACTAAATTTTAGCTGTGAAATTATGTTTGTAGGTCACATTCACAAAGGTAGGATAGTTTGGCACTTAATTTTAGCCTTCAGAGTACTTTTCTAGCTAATATTCACAAAGGTAGGACGGTTCGCCACTTAATTTTGTGTTGTGCGCATGCGCAGAAACAACGGGTAGGATGGTTTGTTCAGTTAGGATGGATTCCCAGAACACCGGCCATCGCGAACACCTGGTCTACGTGGGCAGGGTCCTCACAAGGCTGGGAAGGCCGGTGTTCCAGATTAACTGGGGTCGCACATTAACTGGATTTGGTCGAACAGATGTGTGGCAGACTTGCGTGTCAGGAGCTGCTACTGACAAACCAGCAAAAAAACGCCAAATGTGTCATCTGTGACACTTGTGAGGTTATCTCAAACACACTCCGTCAGTCTTGATGCTGTTGGACAAAAAAAAGGTTTAAAAATGTCGCAAGTTTACCTGGTGATATTCTTATGCGCGACGTGATCGTGAAAACGGCAAACAATTAACACCACGCCGATGTTATTCACAGGACAGCAAGAGTAAACGATCGGCAGAATCTAGTCGTTGTTATCATTCCCCACCTACGTTTTATTTCTCTGATTTCAGCGCTTTTGCTTCACAACTAAAGCGTGCAGTTTGCTTTGTGTGCACTAAAATGGACTCGAATCAACCAGCTTGGAGTCTGGCCAAGTGCCATAGCCTACGGCCAGATCAACTTGTGACACACATCTGCACCACGTTTGAATTCGTTTCATGCACAATACATTTGTAACTTTCAATTGTGTCTGTTTGTGTGTCCTGCAAATAAACCTTTGAAATGAATGAAATGATGTCATGTAATTATTATTGGCCTACATTTGTAAAACATCTGAAATTTATTCTACATACACAAGAGACCCATGACTCTCATATTGTTCTCAAATCTTTATAAATCTGTGTTAGTGAGCACTTTTCCTTTACCAAGATAATCCATTCCTCCTCCAGTGGCGTGTCCAGTGGTGGCCCCCAACCAGACTGGCCACCCCAGGTGCCACCCCGAAGCTAAAACAATAAAATTCAATCAAATATCAAATGTACGATTATGTTCTCACAGTGAAGCCCAGGTATCCAAGTGTAAGTGAATGCTGCATCGGCTTCTGCACTATGAGCATCAGGTTAGCAAAGGAAGGAGAGCACGAAAGACGGCACCGCAGAAAACAATTTTTCGGTGAAAGAAAATGAGGAAAGAATAAATGTCCCGGAAAGTAATATTAAGTTTGTTCAGTTTAGTAAACTTCGGTGATATTAGAATATCAAGGAAAAACTAACACTTGTGGAATTAAAGGAATTATTTTACTGCTACAATATATCCTGCATCAGTAACATTGCATTAATCATATAATCTACAGCATTGATACTGCATTAAGATGTTCAGTAAAACCTGCTGGCCTCACATTAAGCTTTTTATTACAGGTGCAGCCATAATTATTGTATACACACATTGCATTTTGTGCTTATTAAAGAGTTGAAGCTCAGTCAATTAATTAAAGGTCATAAGCTTCGTTCGGCGCGATGTCTGGACAATCTATTGTGTAAGTGACTTGGAGCTATAGAAGGTTAAAACTGCATACACACTTACAAAACACATATAGTACATATAATCTAGAAACAGGCCTGAGCAAAGGCCTGAATCTATTCAGCAACCTGCTGCGTTTGAGTTTGCTTAGTAACAGGTGACAGAAGATGTGCTAAAGAAGAGGACAAGTCCATGGGGACCTCAAGGGCCTGAAATTATTGCCATATTTGGAAGAAGATGCTAGAAAGGGGAACTTCTGTGTCTTCATTTAGCTCTTAAAACTGATCATTGTCTGTAAAAGATGCAAATAATTTTCTTAAGATACAAATAATGTTCTTTTTTTGATTTGTTTTTTTTTTGATACTTTTTATTTATTTAGGAACATTTTTATGCAGAAAAAAACAAACAAAAAAGACAAAATATTATGAGGTCATGGGAAGACAATATATGCCCGTGTATACAGCTGCACATCCACACATACATATATCAATACTTTGGTATTGTAAGTTCTATACATTAAAGAGTGCTGCCACAATTTTTAAAGCCCAGCCATTTTCTCCAACGTCTCCTCCCCAAGTCTCCCTGGAGTCGCAGGGTGAAAGTCATACATTCCATCAATTTTATGTCTTCCACTATAGAGGTAAAAAGTATTATAGTGGGAGGGTCTTTACAAAGCCAGCGTTTTGTTATAGCCTTCTTCACAGATGCCAAGAAAATTCTCAGGAGATAAACATCGTCTGTAACTAAATCTTCTTCAAAATATCCCAGATACAATGATGCGAATGTACAAGTCACATTGAATCCCAGTATCTTTGTGATTATTTTTGCAACTTCCGTCCAGAAGGGTTATATGGGTGGGCAGGACCAGAATATGTGTCCATGATCTGCCATGACTTCCCCATAGTTTCTCCAACAAGGCGCAGGTGTAGCACTGAATTTAGACTTTTGTTTAGGTGTTATGAAAAAGCGTATAATGTTCTTCCAACAAAAGTCCCGCCACATGTTGGAGTTAGTTGTGGTAAACTGTGTTTCCCAAATCCGTGTCCACCCATCTTCTGTAATCTCAATGTCCATTTCTTTTTCCCATTTCTGTTTTATGTAAATTGTTGAGTCCCTTTTGAGCTTAGTCATACATTTGTACAGTTTACTTATCAGGGCTTTGCTACTCCCGGAGTCATAAGCGTCAATGAAGATGTTAACAATCGAGAAGTCTCCAGGGACACAGCTGTTTATTCTTTTGCCAATATAGTCATGGAATTGCAAGTATCGGAAAAAGTCTTGTTTCCGTAAGGCCATAAGTCTTGCATAAGTTATCAAAAGCCATAATTTTAGAATTACGATAACTGAACACACAGCAGTAATTCCATGCCATACCCATTGTCTAAATCTACTGTCGTGGGAGGCAGGTAAAAAATCAGGGTCGTACGCTGGCCACCTCAGAAGTTTTATCTCTTCCTGAAGTTGTGCCTGCTTGACCACTCCTCTCCATATTTTTAATGTAAAATTGACCCATTGGCTGGTTGTCAAGATATTGTCCAACTCAGAAGCTGCGTGACCAAGTCTAGACTGGATCAGTGTGTCCGAGAGAGACATCTCAATCGTCTTCCACCTTGCACAAAAGGATGGGTTACACCAACACACCAAAGACCTCAGCTGAGCAGGCAAGTAGTAATCCCTTAATGAAGGTAGAGCCAAGCCCCCTTCCTCCTTCGGCAACTGCAAAGTAGAAAACTTTACCATTGGTCTTTTGTTAAGCCAAATGAATCTCGAAATCTGTTTATTCCATTCCCTGAACTGCTTCTCTGGGATTGGAATAGGTAAAGCAAGGAAGAGATAGAGTAAATTAGGAAGAATGCTCATTTTAATTATCTGTATCCTGTTGCCAAAGTCGAGAGGGAGCAGGCTCCAAATGTTGAGGTCACTGTATATTTCTCTATTAGTACGACTGTAATTAATGTCATACAGTTGTGTAAGGTCTTTAAGCAGGAACACTCCTAAATATTTGATAGTGGTTGCCTTCCATTTAAACTTGAATTTTGACAATAGTGTCTGATCTGGAGAGAAATTAAACGTCAAACGTGTGTTTTTTCGACATTAAGAACATACCCTGAACATACCCGATACGTTTCTAACATCCTCATTAATACTGGTACACCTGAGCTGGGATCTGTGATTGTTACCAAGATATCGTCTGCGTATAGGCATACCTTGTACTCGTCCCCTCCTATTACAATCCCTTTCAACAATGTTTCCTGACGTATAGCCTGGGCTAGGCATTCGATAAACAAATTGAAGAGATAGGGACTTGCTGGGCACCCCTGCCTGCATCTGCATTCTAAAAATATGGTATTGGAGAGACTACCGTTAATTTTTATTCTGGCAGTAGGGAGAGAATAAAGAGCTTGGAAACATTTTATAAATTCGCTACAGAAACCAAATCTTTTCATCACTAGAAAGAGAAAGTCCAAATTCACTGAATTATAAGCTTTTTCAGCATCTAAGCTAAGAATAATTGAGCTATTTTTCCTATTATTAATGTGTTCGATGATATGTAAAGCTCTCCTAATATTATCATGGGTTTGTCTATTTTTCAAAAAACCCGTTTGGTCTTCATCAATTAATGAAGGCATTACAGCATCCATTCTTTTTACCAGAATAGTTGTGTATAGTTTGTAATCTGAGTTCAGAACACTTATTGGCCTATAAGATTTGCAATTTATTCTATCCTGTACCCCCTTTGGCAAAACAGATATGAAGGCTTCCTTCCAGGAGGGAGGTACCAGTCCTCCTTTCAACCTTTAATCTATCCTGCAGTTGTAACAGTTCTTGTGACTTTTTCTTTTTAAGCATGGTTGACCACGCAATTATTTTTCCTCTGAGGACAGCTTTAGCTGCATCCCACACGATACTGGGGTTTGTCTCTCCATTATCGTTGTCCTGCAGGTACAAGTTAAGATCATCTATCATTTGTTTCACAAAAGCGGGATCATTTAACGTACCAGTATTTAGTCTCCACAAAGTTGTCCTCCATTTCCCATCCAAATGTAATGTTATATAAATTCCACTGTGGTCAGAGAAATATCTTGGACCTATTCTGCAGTCTTTTATCCTGTTTAAATCCCTATTAAACATAAAACAGTAATCTATCCTTGAGTACACTAAGTGTCGAGCAGAGTAAAAGGTAAACCCTGATGCTGACCCTTTTCCTGCCAATATTATTTGAGTCTAATTGGGGGTATAACAGTAAATTAAAATCTCCAGCACAAATGAGAGTTACCACAGTTTCCTTAGAGATCAAATCAAATATCTTTTTGAAGAAAGTTGTGTTGCTTCCTGGGGGTGCATAGACATTTAATAGTGTGACAGCCTTGTGATCTATTTTGCCTTTTACTAAGACAAACCTACCTTCCTTAGTGCTTATGTTAGATATATGTTCAAATTTCATTTTGTTTGAGATCAGGATAGCCACTCCTCGTTTTTTCCCGGCCCTATACGATGAATAAAATGTGTCTGAAACCCATTTTTTTAAATTTCTCATGTTCTGCATTGCCTAGATGGGTTTCTTGCCAATATGCTATATCTACTGTCTCCTTTTTCAATTTGGCAATTAGTTTGCTTCTTTTAATGGGACTATTCAGGCCATTTACATTTGGTGACAGCATTTTATAGAAATTACAAACCATCAATTGGACATGTGGAATACAACATAATCAACCCAGACCTCAAAACATTGCAACCAGAACTCACTGAACAGCGAACACAGAAAACATTAACAATGGCTTCCAATATAAAGGATATAAGACTGTCCTAAGGGGACTGGCCACAAGGTGGGGCTACTCATCACGACAAGAAGAACGTGAAAGAACAAAAAACAACACAATACAAAAAAATAAGCAAAATTAGTTTCTTATCGCTACTAGGAGTAACTTGGTAGCTCTCTGACCATGTCCGTAGGCACCAACCTAAAGAAGCATGAATTCTAAAAGGATACAAAAGTCATTGTTTATGCGGCCGGATTATCAAACCTCTACCGCCAGCTGTCTCACCGCTGTCCCGCCGTCAGCTGCTCACTCTTCTGCTGGTACTTTTTCTTGTTCCCTCCGGAATGCTTTGAGTTTTTCCCAGACCTGCTGTTGGAAGTCGCCCCCGCGGTGTGCTGTCTGCGTTTCCCACGGAAGTAACTGCCATATCGTGTCCTCTGTCATCCTGTTGATTTGACTCCCCAAGGTGATCTTACCCATGGTTATTCCCCGCTTTCTTAAATCCTCAGCAGCTTGGGTCGCGGTATTGTATAGGACACTGCCTGACGTATAAAACACTCGCATCTTGCTAAGTGGTGTCTGAAAGCGTATCCCGCTGTCTTTCAGAGCCTTCTTAACGGGGATATATTCCCGTCTCCTTTTCTGCACTTCCAGAGAGTAGTCATGGTCAAAATACACCCGTTTGTTTTGGATGTGTACCCCTTTATTCCATGCCGTGCGGAGAATCTCTTCTTTAACAGAGAACCGGAGGAAGCGCACTATTATTGAGCGTGGTGGGACGTTTGGAGGTGGTTTTGGTCCTAGCGTGTTGTGGGCACGCTCGATACCGAGGGCACGGTCCGGGCCGAAATCTTCGCCCAGCTGGTCCTTGACCGGTACACCGTAAATCTGGATGTTCTTGCGCCTAGCGTGGCACTCTATATCGGACACCTTTTCCTGAAGTGCCCGTTGATTTTCCAACAGCTGTACAAGTGTGTCCTTAACACCAATGTCCCAGCATTCTGAGTCAGCCATGTTGTCTTCAACTTGCTTTAGCCGACCAGTTACCTCCTCTACCTGATCCGCCGTCTCGCGTATTCTTTGGCTCATTTCTTTAGATAGTTCGTCCATTTGTTTCTTGATATCCTCCCTAAATTCTGTACGGAATTCTTTGAAGTCACTTTTTAGTTCGGTTTGCAGTGTAGCCATTTCGGCCATCAGTACACTATTTACAGCATCCCGAAGCCAGTCCAGACCTTCACCTCGGTCGCCATCTTGTCCCGATGCGAGGCTTGCCTCATTAACCGCGGCTTCTTTCTCTATTTCACAATCAGGGATGTTTCGTAGCCCGTATCCTCCTTTTTTAGATTTATCCCCACTCATTATCGTGTCAAAGTATGGCAGTGTAACCGTAATACTGCTTTCGAGTTCGGGGAAATACACGGTTGGTGCCGGAGGTCACTTTTTATGCGGCCATACTGTGTTATGCGCAACCGGAAGTCCCCAGTAAACACAAATAATGTTCTTGTAACGCGTGAAGGGGCGTCAAACCCTGACATTATAAAAGCAATTGCTTGTGTATTTTTGGGTGACGATCTATGCTGATTGTGTGCAGTATCTATCTCCCCGCGCGTGTGGAAGAGTGACACTGCCAGTTGGTGCAGGTTAATACTGGCAGTGTCACCATGCCAGCTGACTGTATTTCATCACCAGCCAGTGTTGTTCTTTATACATCAATATTACCAGCTAATTTCTCTCATTACTTATCCTACCTGCCAACTCCATGTTATGAATAGAGTGTAAATCACCCCATGAAATGGCTGTGCCATGTTCAATGCAGGGATGTGCAGTTCTGGTTCTCAAGGCTCCTGTCCTCCCGGTTTCAGATGTTTCCATACTTCAACACAGCTGATTTAAAGAATCATTTACAGACTTGTGCACAACTAGGTGTTTGGGGATTATCTGATTTGAATTGGCTATATTGGTATAGGTAACATCTAAAACGTGCAGGATAGGGGTCCATGAGGGCCAGAATTTGACATCCCTGACTTCTAGTCAAGGTCATACATCAGGAACGTTGTTGTTTGTGACATAAGTTTTTGCTTTATTACTTCAGGGCCAACCAGTAGAGATAAAAGAATAAGAAGAATGAAAAGATCTCAAAATTTCTTCCTTAAGAAGGCTAAAATACAACCACAAGCAGAGAGCAATGTCAGGGAAAGGTAGACTGAGCAGCAGTCATCATTGTCACCTGTTATATCTACAAATGAAGGTATGTGTGAGAATGAATAAGGAAAATGCAAGGAAGGGATGTTTATATTGTCAATTGTTCAACCAATCCATAGGGGACAAATCCTAATATTTGGGAATAAATAATTAACTGAGCAAATATATGTAGTGTGGCACATAATTGGAAAGTAAAACAAAATCCTGCTTTAAATAACATGTTTTTTTATTTAATGATCCACCTATTCTAAATCACTGATAATATTTGATGAAGCATAGAGTAGGTACTTGAGTAAATGTTCACTTTCAAAGCATAAATATTTTGCAACTGCAAGTCCTGCTGTTTACAAATGTTTTTGTACTTCTTGTCTTCCTAACATGTAACAGACTAACAGACTCGTATTAAAAGTTCAAGAGGTTTATTGTTGCACAATTTATACTGAAAACATTATCAAATAGAAGGTATAGAAAGTATATACTTGCTTTCAGGTTTAATTCAAGTGTTAGTCTTTTCATTTGTTTCCCCACTTTTTTCCTGTTTCAAAATCAAACACCAGTTTGTGAGAAGATTATCTTCTTTTTTAATAGGTAGATAAAGTTTTGGATTGGCATTGGGTAATTTGCCATGTATGTTAAAAATGTTCAGATTTTTATTTTCAAAAATGTTTTTGCCCAAAACATATGTGCACTATATGTCAGTAAAAATACTATGCAAATATTGCTGTCCTTGAATGCTGAATAAACACTGACAAAGCACTGATTGTATCTCTTGTACTTTATCAATGCAGTATCTAAAAACTTTGCATAAACTTTGAATAAATCTCATTCTAATAAGAGTTAAAAGTGCATTCGGTTATTAGGTTCATAGGGTTATTGAATTATGGTTAACGGTTGGTAGATTTTTTTTAAAACATTGTCTGCCAATTACATCTGCCACGCTTCTCCAAATCTTTGCCCCTACCTGGCCCCCCCAACAAAACTTTTCTAGACACGCCACTGCGTGCCACAGCTGAGGCATATCAAGGGGCTGATTAGACAGCATGAATATTACACAGGTGTGCCTTAGACTGCCTACTATAAAAGGCCACCCTGAAATGTGCAGTTTGATCAAACAGCACAGTGCCACAGATGTCGCAACCTTTGAGGGAGCGTGCAATTGGCATGCTGTCCTCAGGAATGTCTACCAGAGCTGTTGCCCGTGAAATGAATGTTCATTTCTCTACCATAAGCCATCTACAAAGGCGTTTCAGAGAATTTGGCAGTACATCCAACCGGGCTCATAACCGCAGACCATATGTAACCACACCAGCCCAGGACCTTCACATCCAGCATGTTCACCTCCAGGAGCAGCGGTTTGCTGATGTCAACGTTGTTGATCGAGTGGCCCATGGTATGGGCAGGCGTATGTTATGGACAACGAACACAGGTGCATTTTATTGATGGCATTTTGAATGCACTTTGACGAGATCCTGAGGCCCATTGTTGTGCCATTCATCCACGACCATAACCTCATGTTACAGCATGATAACGCACAGCCTTATATTGCAAGGATCTGTACACAATTCCTGGAAGCTGAAAACATCCCAGTTCTTGCATGGCCAGCATACTCACCAGACATGTCAGCCATTGAGCATGTTTGCTCTGGATTGGCGTATACAACAGCGTGTTCCAGTTCCTGCATTTATATTTTTGTTTGGTGTAATAAAATGACTTAATTATAAAATTATGCAAGTATTTAATTAACATTAAATAAATTAAAGCGAGCTCAGAGTTTAATGTATTCATCATACAATACAAGTATGTACTGTAACTGAAGTAATACTCTGAATGCAAAACTGTAATGGAGTATAAATAAAGTTTTTACATCCTGAAAGAAACAGAGGACAGTGAAGCAGTTTTTAATACTTCAGCTGTTTTCTCAGTGTGTGTGTGTGTGTGTGCGAGCCACACCTTCATGTGCAGATAGAGAAATATGTGGTCTGACTGCTCAGACTGAGTGTAAGAATAAAGTTCACATGCTGATGTGTGAAGACATGAAGTTCGGCTTGAAAGACAAAGGAAAGGGTACAAGATGATTCTCAGTGTTTGAAAGAAGCCAAGAAACCACAGGGGAGTGTGTTCATTTTAGGAAATCAACATTTGTGAAGAGTCTGAGGGATTGTGTTAATGAGACTAAACACTAAATGTCAGCCAGGATCTCCTATGATGGGAATCAAAATTTAACATGAATGAATTCCATGAAGGAAATATGAATTTAACCTGACTGCAATCAAACACATTACATCTAATATTTAACAGTAGCACACTGCTGTGTGCTACTTTAGTAAATACACAACTGTTTTCTTCCTGGAAATAAAAACACACACATTTTGTTGTGTGAAGAAACCAAACATGAACTGAACAAACAGTAAAGTTCCTAAAGACAAACTGTTAAAGAAGGAAACAAAACAAACTTACAGTTTCTTCACACAGAGACACCAACAACAAGCTCCACTCCACACCTGAAAACTAAACACGGACATACAGGTGAGCTGCTTCCTGCAAGGAGGCGGGGCTTCACCTGAAGAGTGTGAAAGGGCCAGACTGATTTCAAAATATGCCGTGTGACTGGTCTGACTGAGTCTAAGTTAGAGGAAAGTTCACATGCTGAGGTGTGAAGACATAAAACTTTGTTGTAGCTGCAGGTGGGAACACACTGAGGCCACCTACAGGGCAGGTTGGGAACAACAGGGATCTGAAATCATGAGATGTTAGTGAGTGAGAAGTTAGAAAAAATGAACTTAAGATGGCTATAAGTGATGAAAGTTGATTTAAAACAGAAGATAAATCCACTGATTCTTTGTAAAGTTCATCTGCTGCTCACATGAATCCTGTGATGAAAGCTTTATTTCACTGAATGTTTCTTCAAAGCTCATTTCAACCTGTTTAAGTCATGAGTGAAAGTGCAGACTGAGAGTGGATCACATGATGTTTAAGGTGTGTCATGTGACATGCTCAGTATTGTCACACATGTCTAGATTGTCCCTGATATCATAACTGCTCAAACACTGATGATTATATTTGAAGAATTATTACTGATGGCAGCAAAGTTTGGATGGAGCTCTCTGTCTGTGCTCATTTGTCGCCCTCTGGAGGTCAAAACACAAACTGCATGATGTC
Organism: Neolamprologus multifasciatus; assembly: GCF_963576455.1. NCBI lineage: Eukaryota > Metazoa > Chordata > Actinopteri > Cichliformes > Cichlidae > Neolamprologus > Neolamprologus multifasciatus. The sequence continues at coordinate 5,010,858 of NC_140441.1, read as the reverse complement.
ACTGTAACCACCACAGTGACAGGTAGTGTTTTTATGACTGAAACACTGAAATGATGCTAATGGCTGCCGTTAGGCTCACTGATAGCAGTGCTGATGTGTTCATGTCAAACACTGGCTCAGGTCAGACTCCTTCATCCTTCTCCAGCGTGAGGCTGCCCTCAGACCCACAGGAGCTCTGACCTTTCACCTCCTGACACTAACCATTTCAGTCTCTTTGCATCTTTAAATGCAAATCCATCCAAACTGTATCAGAGCAAATGAAGCTGGAAGCTGTTCTATGAATGATGTTCATACCACAGTTTGTGTTTCCAGCTCAGACGTGTTAAAAGCTGCTGCTGTGCTACATTTGTCATTTCCTGCTTTCAGTACCATCCATATCAAAGCGCTGAAGTCATCTGATCACTTTAATGCAGTAAAACAGGAGCTGTTAGTATTTTTTACTATTTATTTACTGTCATCACAAACACACACAGCTGGATTAGCACCCAGACAAAGGGCTGAAAAGCTGAGAATCAGCATCATGCAATTTTCTATATGTCAGTGCTGAAGCAGACGTCACTGATCACATGACTCTGAGGGATGTTTCCAGCACCTCGCTGAATCTGAGCCATGAAGGTTTAAGGCGGCTCTGAAGGCAAAGCTGTACCTTTTTTTTTTTTTTTTTTTTTTTTTTTTCTTTTTTTTGCCTGTCCCATTTGGTTCTTTAGCCGTCAGAATTGTTGTCTGAAGACCAACAAGGATACCCAATGGATTTATTTTGCCAAATGGATCATCATGGCATTGCCGTATTGGTCCATTTGATCGACCTTTGTTTTTATTATTTATTTTATTTTATTTTCAGTTGTTACAGACGGGACAGACATGAGTGAGGGATAGGAAAGGGAGAAAGAAAGAGGAAGGAAAAGAAAAACAGAAGGGGAGAGGGACAGTGAGAAAGGGGGGAAAAAATATCTCCGGGTGGCAAAGCTGTACCTAATTAAGTGGCAGCAAGGACTCAGTCAGTAATGATAAGAGCCAGCAGGGGGCAGCACAGAGAGGTGAGGCGTTGTCAGAGAAGCAGCCTGACATCCGACTGGTCATATTCCATCATCTATACCTGAAATAATCATCAAACACACGCAGAGCAGAAACATGTGGAAACATCTGGAGCTCAGTCTCAGTTTGATCCCTCAGAGGTTTACCTCAGTCCTGCTCCTCTGCTTCCTGTTTAAAGCGCACACATCATGCTGTGTACTGAGAGTTATGTGGTCAAAGCGAGGCCCTGGTACTCTGACAGAGAGCTAGCACAGTTATCCTAATGTGTGACATCACTACTAACCAGAAAGATTTCAGCTTTAACAGCCAACCAACATCCTGTTACACTGAGCATGTGCAAGCACAGCTCTCAGCTTCCATCACTCACAAGCTCCACCCTCCACTTAAAAGCCCAGAACAAAGCTTGTGACCAGCACAGCGCAGACAGAGGTGATGTTCACGCTCTGTTTCTGGGTGGGAAACTCACCTGTGGGTGTGGCTGTTCCTCCCCTACAATCTCTGATGTCACAGCTGCTAAATTAGACTGAACTAAAGCCAGACTCAAACAGAAACAGCCTCAAAGACTCAGAGAGAGAGAGAGCGCTGCTCCATCTCTGGACCCATATATATGTTCCACCACCATGCTGCAATGCACCCTGGCCCACCTGTCCTTCAAATCCAGGGACAAGGAGGACACGTTTGTGGGAGGCTAGGATTCTGGACGGCCTTCGTGGCCTCGCTGCATGTCATGGACCTCCAGAGGAAGCAGCTCATGTATCCACAGATCTAGAAACATCGAGCTGCTGTTTCAAACAGTCTCACTGTGGCTCTGCTCAGGACTGTGGACTCAATCTTTGAGCTCTGGACTTCAGACTGACTCTACACTTCCTGTTTATTCATCACCTATACCTGCTATAAAAAGCCAGAACAGGAAAATGTTTTTCTCTTTTCTCCTCAGCATTTATGATGATGTCATGATTTTGAAGAGACTGCTATGGTGGCCTCCCATGACCCCCAGCCTCATCTACACTGAGATGCAGACATTTGAAAACATTCAGCACACAGCAGACAACTGAATAATAGTACAACAAAACAGTCTGTGTACAGACACACTGTGATGGCAAGCCACACATGGTAAGCTCCACCAGTTGATTCACTTTAGCTACTTTAATATATTCTACTTATTGTTCAATATTGTTTCTTTATTAAATTATTTTTTTCCATCACACCTTCCGATGTTTATATGGCATGCACACATATTAACACTGCAAGGTCAAAGTTCTGTTTTAAGTTATATTAATACATTTTTCTTTGTTTGAGTTACCTGATTTGGCTTCTCCTCCTGTCCGGGCTGGGAGAGCTGAAGTACCACTGACAGCCGAATTGGATTAAACCACATGCTTCATTGCCTGGGTTTTTTTTTCAAGTTTGGTTAATTGTTTTGTATTAGTTGGTTATATGGCAGCCATTTTGTTTTCCCCCTTGTGTGTCATTTGGTTTAGCTAAACCAGTATTTAAGTTCGCCCGTGTGTTAGTTTATCTTATGTTTGTTTGAGGTTTTGTTAATTATTATCTTGAGTTTAGTCTATTGAGTTGACCTCTTTTATTGGTCTGCCTGTTTAAGTTTTTTGGCTTTGTTAAATATATTTTCATATTTTTGGCTCAAAAACACCTGTGTCCTATATGCTTTACTGCTCGGTCCCTGACACACACACTGAACTGACCTTTCATATAGTCAAAGGAGTCAATCAAACACAGCTAGTTTAGTCATTTCTTGTGTGAGTCTAAAGTGAATCTAGTATTTTAAAGTTCACTTCCTGTATTTGTTGTTGAAGACTTCTTCAGCTTCTTCTCAAGGACATCAGCTGCTTGTTTGGCAGCACAGGCAGTTAAGAAGCTTCCTGAAAAACACTGAACAGTGAGTTAACTGTGGAATATGACAAATTCAGCTTTCTATGTGGAAATGTGTCTGTGTCAACCTTTCAAATGCTAAACTGTTGAATCCAAAACATCAGCGGCTCCTTGGCTGCTCACTTCATGCACTTCTGTCTTTGTGGCAGTCCAATGACATCACAGCTGTTTCCACCCCCAGTGTCTCAGGACTGGACACCTTTAAACATGTAGAGGATCAAACAGCCGTCCAGCTAAACATACATGAAACTATCAAAGCTGACAATCATTTCATTCCAATAACATCTATCCATCCATCCATTCGCTTCCGCTTATCCTTTTCAGGGTCGCGGGGGGCGCTGGAGCCTATCCCAGCTGTCATAGGGCGAGAGGCAGGATACACCCTGGACAGGTCACCAGTCTGTCGCAGGGCCAACACACAGGGACAGACAACCATTCGCGCTCACATTCACTCGCACATTCACACCTAATGGCAATTTGGATTTTCCAATCAACCTATCCCCACAAGCTGCATGTCTTTGGACGGTGGGAGGAAGCCGGAGTACCCGGAGGGAACCCACGCAAACACGGGGAGAACATGCAAACTCCACACAGAAAGACCCCGGCCTGATGTTGGAATTGAACTCAGGACCTTCTTGCTGTGCGGCAACAGTGCTAACCACCGTGCCACCGTGCTGCCAATAACATCTAATTGTACATATATATAGACACAGGACTACAAGTAAATGGTTCTCAGCATCTGGCTGTGGTAACAAATGAGACCCTGTTTTGTGTTCAAATTGTGTGCATGTTTTAAACGTGTGTCACATGTAGAAACACAAAAATCCCACAATGACACAAAGATTGGTTTGACACAACTGTGCAGCTGTAAGTTGTTTCTAATGATTCATTGAAGCTCTTCTAACATTCTGGAGACAATCAGTACATGAATCTGTTCAACACGACAACAATTTGACTTCAATGTGAAAGTTTGCCATTAAATAACCTTCTTCATCCAGCTGACAAGCATCCTTCATTCTATGATATTAACAGTTCCTCCTATTGATGACAAACCTCTGACATGATCTGCTTGAGGAGCTTTTTCATGTGAAGCTCTCTGAGCTCAGGGCTAAGTTGCTGTGTTTCATCTTTAAGAGCTGCTGCCTCCTCGCCGTACTTGTTCTTCTCTTCTTCTCCTAATGACACCATTTCTGCTTCATATCTTTCACTGGGCCTAAAAACAGATTAAGAGTATATCTACTGCTGTTCACTGTGTGTGTAAATATGGAGAAATATGAAAAGACAAACACAGTACATACAGAGAAATGTAGACAGAATGTGCACCCAGTGCAGTAAATGGTCTAAATATCAGCTCTTTAGAAAATGATCATGATTAACATGAAACTAACATCAAATGAGAAACACAGCTTCCTTGTTTCATGTCCAATAACAATCAATGAAGAGCTAATAAAGAGCTATTCTATTGTAAAATGCTGAGATGATTATTAGATAGAACCCAGTGGCTCACCAAAAGCCTGCATTGGAAATCTATATTAAAGTAATCTATGCTCATATATGGCAAAATCCTTTAATTGTCACTGTGTTTTTCATCTGTGCTCTTGTTGGTTGGACAAGTTTCTAAATGACAAAGAGCTCAGTGGACTTTGCATCCATCAAATCCTGTTAGATGTTTGGATTGTTTTTCCTTCGCAGCTTTGTGATGAAGGCTAAAGAACAGAGATATGAACTATTGCCACTGTGAATCCTGATGGCATGACGTGGGCATAGACCCACCAAAGCAACACTCAGGTCACCTCATTCCAGGGAATTTGTCTGCTGGAGACCATGAGCCTTGTTAGCCACACATTTGCACCGTGGTAGGAAACAGCCTCCATCATTAGATCTGAATTTGGACTGTTTCCCTCTGGATGAGAACCAAGTCTATCAAATCTATTTATCCAACACAAACTATCAAACACATTGGCTCACAGTCAAATTGGCTTTGTATGAATGGTGTAACAGGGGGCTGGGAAAGGATGGTGAAAGCTGAATATAATACAGAACAATAACAGGACATATAATAATGTAGCAAACATGATCTTTAACAGGCACACTTCTATTATTCATGATCACAAACACAAAGAACTTGTGCAGCCCTGATATCACCCCTAATATATGAGTGTGTTTGCCCAAAGATTGAAATAGCATCAACATGACAACTATAAGAAATATTCTCTCAGCCTTGTTTGGCAGAAGATCCCTGCAAAAAAGATTGTAAGCTGAAAGATGACGTGTGTAAAGTTTGCTCTTTGGGAGGGTTGAGGCTGTTTTTAGACCTTTGATAGTTTCCAATCCAGTTCTGATAGACAGAAATAAACCAAAACAACATCATTAAGATCAGATCATGGAGCTGTTTTCTGCCTTGTTTCTATCTTCACATTACAAGACTTTACTACAATAAAGGGGTGATCGTGGCTCAAGAGCTGGCAGGTCGTCTTGTAATTGGAAGGTTGCCGGTTAGAGCCCCGGCTTAGACAGTCTCAGTCGTTGTGTCCTTGGGCAAGATACTTCAACCGTTGCCTACTGGTGGTGATCAGAGGGCCCGGTGGCGCAAGTGTCCGCCAGCCTCGCCTCTGTCAGTGCGCCCCAGGGTGGCGGTGGCTACAATGTAGCTGCCATCACAGGCCCTCGAGGCCTGGAGTTCGACACCTGTGATCTAAAGGAAGCTGACCTTTGAGCAGTTTACCTTATTTCTCTAAGCACAGATAAATTAACACCTTTGGACTTCATCAGAAATGAATGGAATATCACTGGGATCAAGTGTAAAGTGACACATAGAAGACTTTTTTCTAATAATACTTAAAACATGGTCATCAAATAGAAACACAGCAGAAGTCCGAATGTTGCACCTGAATACAGAGAGTACAGAAATGATGTAGGAATCATTTAGTTCCACTGAGAAATATGAACGTTAGGTTAATCAGACGATGGACTGAAGATGAATCAGAAACTCTTTCCATGTTTTTCCTTCTTAATCATTCACTCAAAGAAGAGAAACTGGATGCTTATTACATTTACAAGAGTTTGAACAAAACATGTTTTGAAAGTGAACATAATTAAATCATATACGATCTGCAGGAAATGTAACAGTTCTTTTTGAGTTGATGTGATACAATCTAGTAACAGTGGTTCGCTGCCTTAAAGGCAGATGACTCACAATATCACAATATCAGGTGAGATTTCAGACCAAGGGAAAATCATTGGGATTATCTCAGGAAGAGGTAGAGAAACATAGACGTGCTGGACCTTACAGTCATTTTGAAAAGATACGAGTGAATCTGTCTTAATTCATCTACATGGAAATATAGAACCAAAAACCAAACCAATAATACAACCAAATCACTCCCAGTTCAGGACTTCGGTTATTTACAACATTTGAAACAAACAGTGTAGCTCAGTCAAAACAGCCCAAGGCCAAGTGAATGTGCTGAGAGGAAAAAGATAATAATTCATGATTTATTTAATGGTTAGGGTAAGGGGCTAGGGAAATCATTATGTCAATGAGGGTCCTCACTAAGATAGCTGAACGGGGTTGTGTGTGTTGTGGGATAAAACAAATTATTTCACTGTTACTTATTATCTGTATTATCATTGCATTAATTAACCTTGCATTAAGTCATTATCATTGCATTAGAACCACATAACAAGCATTGCATTAAAGCATTTATTGGAGCTGTTGATATTACATTAAAGTCTGAATTACAGGTGGTATCATAATCATATAATAATCTTTCATTGCAGGTGCAACTGTAATCATTTTATACACATTGCATTTTGGTGCTTATTAAAGAGTTGAAGCTCGGTCAGTTAATTGATGGTCAGAAGCTTCGTCCGGCGCGATCTATTGAGTAAAGTAACTTAGAGCTATGGAAAGGTTGCTTACACGCTTATAAAACACTTATATCATGTTATTCTTTATCATGTTTTATTAATTTATAATCTTAATATTAAGCTTTGAGTAGTGGCATTTAATTAAAGCATTTATTCAATATATTACATATATAGTTTTAGTAGATTGTTACACATATGAGAGTGGCCTCTGTCTGGTTGTGAGCTTTAGTAGGTGAGGTGAGAGGTGAAACAAAGTGTAATTGAGGTCGGGAGACACATACACACACTGTAGGTAGACTTATATTCTAGGTAAGAGTTCAGACATATTTTGCTTGCAACTGCATTTTGAGTCTGCAGAATTGATAGTTTTGTTGCAGAGCATGCATCTGAGGTTTTGGAGAAGAAAGCGAGATGAGCTACAGGACAGACACCTGGCATGGAGATGGAGGCGATGTTCTTTTCACTGTGTCAAAAGTCGTCAACAGAACATTTGTGGTTTTGAAACTTATGCATGTATTGTATCTGCTTGACGCATGAGGGGGCGTCATAAATAATACCCTGATGTTATAAAAACAACTGCTTGTGTATTATTGGGCGGAGATCTACAGCTGATGTTTTGCAGTGTTCATCTCCCCACGCGTGTGTTCATTAAAATCATCGTTTGACCTAACCCTTCTGGACCAGTGTTGTGATTTGAATTCCTCCTTTATCCCTCCTCAATATTGGAACCCTTAACATTTTGGGGGCTCGTCCGGTTATTGAGGGGGGAGAGTGAGTTTGGAGGTTCGGACGGAGAAATCCGGGGTCCGAGGCGGTCGAACGGGCAGGCACGAGCCAGTGATCGAAGTGAGTTGACATAAGCCGGCTTATCCAAAGGTAAGGCACATTCCTGTTGAATTATTTCCAAAGTGTGCCAAATTGGACATTGAAAATTAAAGTGTACTCACTAAATTACTGGTAAAGGTCTGTTTTGATTTTGGTGAAGTTTTCATGAGGTTTGAAAGTTGAAATAATGATAATGGAAGTTTATGAGTTACAGTACTGAGTAAAGTGAATGAAGGAATGAAAAGAGAAAACAGTGAAATGTGTAAGTGAATATAGACGATAGGGAATTGGTCATTTTGTGGGTTAGAGTCCCCATTGGTCAGCAGACTGTCGTACACTTGTTCTGGGGTGTTGATTGTTGTTTCAAAGCATTATAAATTTTTCAAGAACGGCAGCGGGGCTGCTAAGAAGCGCATAGACCGGAGTTTATGCTCCCTCTTTGCCATAGACGCACGACATTGACCTATCGGCGAATAGAGCTAGTTCAGCTTGGCATAACTGTGGGGTACAGGGCATCCTGGAATAAGCTAGGAGTTAGAGTCTCCCTACCGTTTGGAACGGTACTCTGCGCTTTTTTGGCCAGCAGAAGTCGGACTTCGGGCGTGAAACCTTAACTTCCAAGATGGCGCCGCGTATGGATGCCCTGGTGCTTCAGTGCGTTACTTCTGTTTTGTTTTTGTGCATAACTTCTGTGTCTGGGCACTCCTCTGGATATTATTACACCAGAGAAGAGCTTCTTAACTACAGGACTAAAACACCTGTGGATTTACTTCCAATATTTGTCGCATCTGTGGCAGATTTACTGCAGACTCTGATCAGGAAAGTGAGATGCTGAAGGAGAGGAAAGCAAGCCGGCGCACTCGTGTGAGGAGACGTGGACTGCGAACTGCTCTTCCTGGGATCTTCCTTTCCAACGTAGTCTCACTCAGGAATAAGATGGACGAACTAGCCCTGATTCAATTCAATTCAATTCAATTCAATTCAATTCAATTTTATTTATATAGCGCCAAATCACAACAAAAGTCGCCTCAAGGCGCTTCATAGATACAGAGAAAAACCCAACAATCATATGACCCCTATGAGCAAGCACTTTGGCGACAGTGGGAAGGAAAAACTCCCTTTTAACAGGAAGAAACCTCCGGCAGAACCAGGCTCAGGGAGGGGTGGCCATCTGCTGCGACCGGTTGGGGTGAGAGAAGGAAGACAGGATAAAAGACATGCTGTGGAAGAGAGACAGGGGTTAATAACAGATATGATTCAATGCAGAGAAGTCTATTAATACATAATGAGTGAGAAAGGTGACTGGAAAGGAAAAACTCAATCCATCATGGGAATCCCCCTGCAGCCTATGTCTATTGCAGCATAACTAAGGGAGGATTCAGGGTCACCTGGTCCAGCCCTAACTATATGCTTTAGCAAAAAGGAAAGTTTTAAGCCTAATCTTAAAAGTAGAGATAGTGTCTGTCTCCTGAATCCAAACTGGAAGCTGGTTCCACAGAAGAGGGGCCTGAAAACTGAAGGCTCTCCCTCCCATTCTACTTTTAAATACTCTAGGAACAACAAGTAGGCCTGCAGAGCATACCTTGTATATGAGGAGCAGGATTTTGAATTCAATTCTGGATTTAACAGGAAGCCAATTAAGGGAAGCCAAAACAGGAGAAATATGCTCTCTCTTTCTAGTCCCTGTCAGTACTCTTGCTGCAGCATTTTGGATTAATTGAAGGCTTTTCAGTGAGTTTTTTGGACATCCTGATAGTAATGAATTGCAGTCGTCCAGCCTGGAAGTAATAAATGCATGAACTAGTTTTTCAGCGTCACTCTGAGACAGGATATTTCTAACTTTAGAGATGTTGCGCAAATGGAAGAAAGCAGTCTTACATATTTGTTTAATATGTGCGTTGAAGGACATGTCCTGGTCAAAAATGACTCCAAGGTTGCTCACAGCATTACTGGTTAAACTGCAGGAATGTCTTAAAGACATAAAGTCCTGGATGGCCGCTAACTTTCTGCTTCTTAATTCAGATCAAACTGAGGTCATTGTACTCGGCGCTGAAAAGCTTAGAAATATGGTATCTAACCAGATTCTTATTCTGGATGGCATTACCTCGGCCTCCAATTGGTGTGTTATCTGGCTTCGTGGATAGATAAAGTTGGGTGTCATCTGCATAGCTGTGAAAATGTATGCTATGTCTTCAAATGATGCTGCCTAGGGGAAGCATGTATAATGTAAACAGAATTGGTCCTAGCACTGAACCCTGTGGAACTCCATAATTAACCTCAGTGTGTGAAGAGGACTCTCCATTTACATGTACAAATTGGAGTCTATTAGATAGATATGATACAAACCACTGCAGTGCAGTACCTGTAATACCTACAGCGTGCTCTAATCGCGCTAATAGAATATTATGGTCAACAGTGTCAAACGCTGCACTATGGTCTAGCAGGACTAGCACAGAGATGAGTCCACTGTCAGAGGCCATAAGAAGATCATTTGTAACCTTCACTAAAGCTGTTTCTGTGCTGTGATGAGCTCTGAAACCTGACTGAAACTCTTCAAATAAGCCATTCCTCTGCAGATGATCTGTTAGCTGTTTGACAACTACTCTTTCAAGGATTTTTGATATGAAAGAAAGGTTGGAGATTTGCCTATAATTAGCTAAGACTGCTGGGTCTAGAGATGGCTTTTTGAGTAAAGGTTTAACTACAGCCACCTTGAAGGCCTGTGGTACATAGCCGATTATTAGAGATAGGTTGATCATATTTAAGATCGAAGAATTAATTAATGGCAGGACTTCTTTGAGCAGTTTAGTAGGAATGGGGTCAAAAAGACACATTGATGGTTTGGAGGAAGTAATTATTGAAGTTAACTCAGAAAGATCAATTGGAGAAAAAGAGTCTAACTTAACATCAATGGTACTAAGAGTAGCTGTAGATAATATTACATCTGTGGGATGATTATTGGTCATTTTTTCTCTAATGATAAAAATTTTATTTGTGAAGAAGTTCATGAAGTCATTACTAGTTAACGTTAAAGGGATGGTTGTCTCAAAAGAGCTCTGACTGTTTGTCGGCCTGGCTACAGTGCTGAAGAGAAACCTGGGGTTGTTCTTATTTTCTTCAATCAGTGACGAATAGTAAGATGTTCTGGGTTTGAGGAGGGCTTTCTTATAAAGCAACAAACTATTTCTCCAGGCTAAATGATGATCCTCTAAATTTGTGACACGCCATTTCCTCTCCAGCTTACAAGTCATCTGCTTTAGGGTACGTGTTTGAGAATTATACCACGAAGTCAGGTACTTCTGATTAGAGACCTTAGTTTTCACAGGAGCTACAGTATCCAGAGTCGTACGTAGTGAGGAGGTAAAATTATTAACAAGATAATCGACCTCTGTTGGAGTAGCGTTCAGATAGCTGCTCTACTCTATGTTGGTACAGGTCATTGAAGATGATAACAGTGGGTGGATTATATTCTTAAACTTAGTTACAGCGCTTTCAGAAAGACATCTACTTTAATAAAGTCTACTCCCCACTGCTGTGTAATCAATTATTGTAAATGTAAATGTTATCAGGAAATGATCAGACAGGAGAGGGTTTTCAGGAAACACTGTTAAATGTTCAGTTTCTATGCCATATGTTAAAACAAGATCTAGAGTGTGATTAAAGTGGTGGGTGGGTTCTTTTACATTTTGAGAGAAACCAATTGAGTCTAATAACAGATTAAATGCCATGTTGAGGCTGTCATTTTTAGCATCTACATGGATGTTAAAATCACCCACAATAATTATTTTATCTGAGCTGAGAACTAAATCGGATAAAAAGTCTGAGAAATCTGACAGAAACTCTGTGTAAGGCCCAGGTGGACGATAGATGTTAACAAGTAAGAATGGTTTCTGAGTTTTACAGCTGGGGTGGACAAGGCTAATCATCAGGCTTTCAAATTAATTAAAAGTCTGTCTTGGTCTTTCATTAATTAATAGGCTGGTGTGAAAAATTGCTGCCACACTGCCCCCTCGACCTGTGCTTCGAAATTTCTGGTAGTTAGAATGACTCAGGGGTGTTGATTCATTTAAACTAACATAATCATCCTGCTGCAACCAGGTTTCTGTAAGGCAAAGTAAATCGATTTGTTGATCAATTATTATGTCATGTACTAACAGAGACTTGGAGGAGAGAGACCTAATATTTAATAATCCACATTTCACTGTTTTACTCTTTGGTTCAGATGTGGATACTGTATTGTTCTTTCTTTGTAATTGTTTATGTTTAAGTTGTTTGTTGCTGGTTTTTAGTTAGTTTTTTGTCTGTTTGGGAGCTGACACAGTCTCTATGGAAATGGGTTTTAGGGGGAGTAACAGGAGGAGAGAAGCTGCAGAGAGGCGTGTAAGACTGCAACTCTGCTTCCTGGTCCCAACTCTGGATAGTCATATTTTGGGGGGTTTAATAAATTTGTCGATATTTCTAGAAATGAGAGCTGCTCCATCCAAAGTGGGATGGATGCCATCTCTCCTAACAAGACCAGGTTTCCTCCAGAAGGTTTGCCAATTATCTATGAAGCCCACATCGTTTCTGGGACACCACTCAGACAGCCAGCAATTTAAGGAGAACATGCGGCTAAACATGTCACTCCTGGTCTGATTGGGGAGGGGACCAGAGAAAACTACAGAGTCCGACATTGTTTTGGCAAAGTTGCACACCGATTCAATATTGATTTTAGTGACCTCCGAATGGCGTAACCTGGTGTCATTACTGCCGACGTGAATTATGATTTTACTGAATTTACGTTTACCCTTAGCCAGCAGTTTTAAATTTCCTTCAATGTCGCCTGCTCTGGCCCCTGGAAGACAATTGACTATGGTTGCCGGTGTCTCTAGCGTCACATGTCTGAGAACAGAATCACCAATTACCAGAGTTTGACCCCCAGCGGGTGTGTCGCCGAGTGGGGAAAAATGGTTAGATACATGATTGGTGGTGGTGTACCTGGGGCTTCTGTTTAGGACTATGCTTCCTCCTCACCGTCACCCAGCCGCACTCTTTCCCCAGTTGCTTGGGGTCTGCCGGGGAACAGCTAGCGGGGCCTACGTTATCTTCAGCTGCACCAGCTACAGGGGCCTGGCTAGCTACGGGTGAATGAAGGGTGAGAAGCCGAGTCTCCAATTCAGTAATCCTGGCCTCCAGAGCTGCAAATATGCTCCATTTGTTACAGATATCATTACTGCTAAAGGAGGCCGAGGAGTAACTAAACATCTGACACAATAAGCAAGAAAGTGCAGGAGGGACAGGTGAAGTAGCCATGGTGCTAACGAGTCGGCTATGAGCTAAGCTAAGCTAGCGAAACAGTACAGAGACAGTGAGTGAATACTTTGGCTATAAATCCAGTTGCATTAGGGAATGCTTTTGCAGATAAGATCGCAAAAGAGGCAGCTTTAGGAGCTATGGTGTTAACATTCTAGCAGTGCAACATCAGCAGACATCGCCTATTATGCGAGATGCACTGGCAGACATGCAGGCCCACTCACCTACTGCAGAAAAACAGTTGTGGTTCACAAAGGGAGCGAGCTTGCAGGATGGTGTTTTTTATCTGTGTGACAAACCAATACTGCCTTAGAATTTGTATAAGACTGCTGCTATTTTGAGCCATGGGCCATGCTATGTCTCAACAGGAGGGAGATGATGGCAGCAATAGTGCAACATTTTTATATTCTAGGATTTAACACCTTTAAAAAATTTTTTTGCAGGTCATGTATGATATGTTGCAAGCACAACATTACACACTCACACACATAGGAGGGGAGCTACTTGTATTGTGTATTGTTTATTGTGAACGTTTTCAATAAAAGGCAGCAAGAGGAGGCCGTCGTCGGAGTTATTCGTAATGAGATTCGAAGTGCGTTTCTGAGATACCGACGAGGCCTCCCTGCCAGGAGAACAATGGAGCTGAAGGCCTGTGAAAATCTCAGCAGGGTGCTAGGAGGTGTTAGGTTCAGGGAATTTACGCAAATTTGCGCAGGGTTAGTAAATCTAGTAGTAGGGACTTGCACTAGGTAAAAAAAAAGGGTCAGTAATTCTAGAAAGAAATATTTGTTGTTTAAAAAGATTTAATTTGCTTTGGCAGTTGAAATTAGAAGTTTTACAGCACTGGACTATTGTGTGAACCAGCAAACTGCTTCACAGAAAAGATGACCCTCATAAGGCATAGAGCTTATGTACTGTGACAATAACAAAAGATTATTATGGATATCTTCTCCCAACACCTTTGTGGCAGTCCACAGCAAATCTTATCTGTTCAATCAAAGTCCACTCTGTCCCTCGACCTCCTGTTCCTCTTCCTGAAATAAGAGAGCTATGGACACAAAAAACACACCCTGCGTTGCCTTGATTATCAAATGTTATCCTTCAGTTGATTCTAAGGCCCATGTCAGGACATCTTGTTTGTACTCAGTGACCCAGAGACTTATAAAAAGCCATTATTGGTGTATGTGTAAGCATGCTGCGAAACCTTCTGCACACTGTGTACCTGCAATATTTCAAATCCAGACAATAACACTAAATGAAGCTCTTGACTCTCAAAACACAGAGCGCCAACCCATTTAGCACCACATTTGCATCGGGTATATATTAAAACAATAAAACAACTTTATTTATTTAAAAAAAAAATTATACTTTTTCAACCCCAACACTGGATGAAATGTTCTTCTTTGATACAAAATAAAGCTCATATATTTTTCTCAACACTAGTTTATCTCGTGACTTTGAATCCCCCTGAAGATACTGACAGTGAAGCACGTACATCATACTCCAACCTTTTACCTCTGTTCTTATTTAGTTCTATTAATACACTTAATAATGTATTACAATTAATCAAACAGAATTCAAAGATCAGAAACATTTCATATATGGAGTTAAACATGAATCATTGTTTCAACAATATATTTATTGTTGTCATAAACAGACAAGAAGACAACAACAAACTGCTCCTCCCATTCAACACATGTCAGTCCATATCCCAGCAAACTAAATCATCTCCATTTACACATCAAATAGAAACATGAATCACTTGTAATGATTAGAAACTTGATAGAATTTCAAATCTAGTTTGGGGAGTCATTCAGTGAGAAACAGTGAAATGATTTTCCATGTGAAAAGGTGGACAGCAGAAACAGAAAGAAACAGTGAGAACTAAAAGAGAAACAAAGAGCTTTGGAACAACGAGGCAGCAGGAGGACAGCTGCAGTTTAACAGCTTCAATTCACTGACAGGAAACAACATTAGAAATATCATCATCCTCAACTCATCTGCTCCACTGACACCTTCAACGGACCCACCTTCAGTTTATCATCAGTGCTAATGAATGTAAACATCCTGTGAGTGAAAGTGTGTGTGAAGGTGTGTATGTGTGTGTTAGTATCAGGATCAGAGAACGACAGCTTTCCTCTGTTCCAGTCCAGATTCACTCTGATCCTCTGGAGCTTCTTCTGTACTGAGAGAGCAGTGAGAGGAGCTGATGATGAGAGTGCTGAGTATTTATCTTTATACAACCCTATCCCCCAAAATCCAGTCCATATGTCTCCCTTTCTCTGCACAGACTCTGCTAACACACCTAGTAACCACCGTGTACTGTCTTCAACATCGACATCCCAGCTGTGAGTCCCTGAGTTAAAGCCCTCAGAGCCCAGGACAGCAAAGGAACACTCAAACCTCTCTGGATTATCAGGAAGCTGCTGCCTCTCTCCTCCTCCTCTCACACTGGTCAGATCTTCAGACAGGATGAGGTTTGGATCAGCAGTGTTTGGGTCCAGAATGAGAGGAGTGTAGGAGACCATGTCCTTCATGTTTTTCCAGATGTTGAAGGTCAGGTTGCCCAGGTGTTTGGCCTGGTCTATCAGAGCTCCTGAGGGCAGCTGTGGATCATCTAGCAGGGGGCAGCGCTGGACTCTTTCCACTGCAGCCTTGTAGTTGTGCAGGAATGAGACGTCTTCAGCTCTCAGCTCCTCCTCTGTGGCTCTGACTGTGTCTGAAAGAGCTGCTATCTCTCTGCTCAGAGCCTCCATCTTCTCCTTCATCATCCCACTCTTCTGCTCCTCTTCCTCCCTCAGTGCAGCCAGCCTGGCCTCCTCTTCCTCTGCTAGAAACTGGTGAAGCTTCTTAAACTGCTCCTTAATCTGCCTCTCTGTGTGTCGGGCATGGACCTCAATGTGTTCTGCTGTTTCATCAAACTTCACTTGAACTTCTTCACAAACCTTTAACTTCTTCTTTAAGGGCTCCAGAGTTTCCTGAAGTTCCTTCTTGTGTTGTTGCGCAGCTTCATCGATGGGTCTGAATCTGTGATTGGTGTGTTTTTCTGAGTCTCTGCAGACGACACACACTGGCTGCTGATGGTCCAGACAGAAGAGTTTGAGTTTCTCAGAGTGCAGACTGCAGAGAGCCTCTGAAGCTCTCTGATCTCTCTCCTGTAAGAACGACTCACACAGGTTCTTTAAAGCCAGACTTAAAGTCTGTGGATCATCCTTTGAAGATCTTCTCTTACAAACTGGACACTCGTGTGTTGGTCTCTCTCTCCACCATCTCTTCAGACAGTCTTTACAGAAGCTGTGGCTACATGACAGAAGAACAGGATCTCTGAAGACCTCCTGTCAGACCGTACAGCAGAGATCCTCCTCTGATCTGGAAGCCATTGAGTCTGTGAGTGAAGCTGAAAACAGCAGACAGGAAGTACAGTCAGTCCTGGCTCCCCTCCCTCCTCTACCACCTTCACTGAAACTTCCTTTGAGTCGTGTTTTTGCTCAAACTCACATTCAGTGTGTGGAGCGTCAGCAGCTTGAAGCAGCAGTGTTGGAGTTTTCCACTTTTCTCTCCTGTAGCTGGACTCACTCAGAGGAAGCTGCTAGTTTGGTCTGAGCTCAGTCTGATCGTCTGTGCGTCTCTCTTTACGGGGGAAGAAGAACATCCTGTTTCCTGGTTTGTTCCGTTTGAGTGATCGGGGGCGGAGCTTCATTCAACTTCCTCTTATAAATGTGTGAGTGTGAAAGCAGAGCGCAGACATTTATTGCAGGTCAGAAACCTTTTCTGAACCTCAGGAATTAATGTGTGCAGCTGTTTGTCAGCTTTTATTGCAGACTTTGTTTTGGTTATTTATCAGGTTCCACAGCAGTGGGAGTGTAATGCAGTCACACTAACACAGGTTGTGTCAATGTTGGTTCATTTTGTAAATGTATGTTTTTGGCTCCTCACACTCCAGGTCTCAAGGGCCGGTGTACTCCAGGTTTTAGAGCTCACCTTCGGTCCACACACTTGAATCAAATGTTTAGCTCATCACCAGACCTCTGGAGAACTTCAAGCCATGTTGAGGAGGCAATTTAGCCATTTAAAACAGCTGTGTTAGATGAAGAACACATCTAAAACCTCCAAGACATCAGCCCTTGAGGCCTTAATAATAATAATAATGGATTGGATTTATATAGCACTTTTTTTTCAAGGCACCCAAAGCGCTTTACAATGCCACTATTCATTCACTCTCGCATTCACACACTGGTGGAGGCAGCTACAGTTGTAGCCACAGCTGCGAGGCTGACATATCACGCCATCGGCCCCTTTGGCCAACACCAGTAGGGGGTAGGGTAAGGTGTCTTGCCCAAGGACACAACGACCAGGACAGGGGGCCCGGGGATCGAACCGGCAACCTTCCGGTTACAGATACGCTTCCCAACCCTGTTGGGACTGTTCAGTGAAAGTTTCTAAAACTAGATGAACTTACTTCAGCAGTTTGAGAAAACAACTCCCTTTACAGGTGCTGATAAGGCCAAGGGCACAAAACAGCATAACCATTGATCCGTTAGGTTTCATAGCGAGACACATGAAGTGTGGTAGGATCAGTTTGTAACTTCCTCCCTCTTCCTTGGAATGCATAAAGGAGTAGGAGCACGACTTCTGTGGCAGAGCTGACATGACTGAACTGTGATGTTTGATGTGTGTTGGCGCAGTAATAAATAGCTTGATCACAGCTCTTTCTGTGACTTTATTTACAAAATTCCATGACACCCCCCACCCTCCCACTGTGATCATTCTGATTCTTCAAACAGCAAATTAGTTTGGGCCTGAATAGAAACACATGAAAGGCAATCCTAATACTGCATCAATCACATACAGATTGATGAAATGAAGCAAAACAAGTGTGTACAAGAATGAGAGGTAACTTCAGTCAGAGATGGGAAAGACGTAAGACAGAAGACAGAGGTCAGGACTGCATTTGAGGGAAACTGGAAATTGAAAGCTTATATATAAGTCATTGTGTGTTGAATCAGAATATAGGACTGTATGATTAGACGTTCTGTTTTTTATTTTTCATACTGTGAAAGCTCCTGCAAAAAAAACTTAGGTGTAATAACTTTGTGTTTTTTAGAGGCTAATCAGGTTAGTTTGCTGTGCTGTGATGGATTTAAAGTAAAGAGTATTTTTTTGTAAACTGATATATCCAGTAACAGCATCTGATGATAAGTGGCCGCCTTTTATAGACTGCTGCTAAGTGGCCCTCAAACCACTCTATACTAAACTACACAGACATAATGTATAATAACATTATTATTAATGTCAGAGAAATACTGTAGACATAACTACTTTTTTTGCCTGTCCGTGTTGTTGTGTACACCTGTGTGTGTGTGAGCACATTTGTATTCACAAGGTTTCTCCATGTAACTATATAATAATAGGTGTGGGGAGCCATATTCCTGCCCCACCTGACATGAAGCAGTTACTTGGTACCACCAGGGAACCTTTGAAAGAGCTTTCAGGATTCCTGGGAACTATTTTTCATGTCGTAGAAGAAAACTTCTTGATGTGCTCTGTGCGTGTTTTCACTTGTTTCTCCAAATTGCTCATCAAGTAGCTCATCCAGGATAAGGTCCAGGGCAGGGAAGAGGGAACACTCTCACTTGCTATCCTCTGTGAATACTCTGTGAATCACCAATTCCACACTGTGCTCTCTCTCTCTCTCATTCGTGAATTCAAAAATAAATTTTTAAATGCAAAATTTGTTCTACAATTCATTATTAAAGCACAGAATTCTTTATTTCGATGCGTGTGGCTCTTGTGGACCTCCATAACTATCAGCATCATTGGCACATTTCATCATTTAAAAACACTACCTGTCACTGTGGTGGTTACAGTGACATCATGCAGTTTGTGTTTTGACCTCCAGAGGGCGACAAATGAGCACAGACAGAGAGCTCCATCCAAACTTTGCTGCCATCAGTAAGAATTCTTCAAATATAATCATCAGTGTTTGAGCAGTTATGATATCAGGGACAATCTAGACATGTGTGACAATACTGAGCATGTCACATGACACACCTTAAACATCATGTGATCCACTCTCAGTCTGCTCTTTCACTCATGACTTAAACAGGTTGAAATGAGCTTTGAAGAAACATTCAGTGAAATAAAGTTTTCATCACACGATTTATGTGAGCAGCAGATGAACTTTACAAAGAATCAGTGGATTTATCTTCTGTTTCAGATCAACTTTGATCGCTTAGAGCATCTTAAGTCCGTTTGTTCTAACTTCTCACACACTAACATCTCATATGGTTTCAGATCCCTGCTGTTCCCCACCTGCCCTGTAGGTGGCCTCAGTGTGTTCCTACTGTTTCCAGTCACATGACCCCTCGTCCACCAGCACACCTTTCCCTGCTCCTCCACCTGCATGTACAGAAAGTCTGAACAATTTGTGGAAAATGTTCATTAAAACAGAATGAAATGATCTGAAATCAGTTCAGTGACCAGTGATCAGATATTTAATGAAAATGGTTCAAAGTTAGCAGATTAAATGTACAATGAAGGCAGAAAGGATGACTGGATCTGTAGACTGGAAACAGAGAAACTGACTGTCAGTGTTTGCAGTATAAATATTTATTCAGTAAATAAAGCCGGCAGTCTGGGTGTGGCTGTATTAGATGTCTGTTCACGGTGGCAGATACAACAAGGTTTCACGTTAACAAGTGAACTTTACTGTGAACCGGCCTGAAGTCAAACACACTGATGAAGGTCAGAAGCTGTAGTCAGATTAACATTAAATTATAGAACCAAAGATCTGTTTCTACACAGTAAAGTCTGCACATTATCAGGATCCATTAAACATGTTGGACTGATTTTATTTGCCTTGATCACATGTTTATAATTTCCATAAATCTTATTAAAGAATGACTAATCTTAGTTGGAGAAACTGAATATAAGTCATAACTAAATGCAGTGTTTGTTGTTTTTTAATCATGATGTGGCTTACATACGACTTCTTTTGAATTCTTTTCTTATGTGTGTGAGCAAGAAAATAATTTGAGAAATGTCTAAAAGTTTTTTAACTTCATCCAGAATTAAGCACATCATGTTTTTCTGCTGGCAGATGAAATGCTGTATTCCTATTTTGAACAATCAGTCCAGTGGAACAGTGCTGAGTGTTTTGTCTTTTCTTTACTCTCACGCTCTTTGAGCCTGTCCACTAGTCATGGTAAATACGCTGGTTATAAAGGACCTTTCTCTACCTGAGCACTCAAAGAGCTTTTTACAATTTGCCTCATTCAAAAGAATCTGTGAAATGTCTAAAAGTCATATTTTTTGAAGCTCATCCAGAATTAAACCAAAAACACATCATGTTTCTCTGTTGGCACATGAAATGCTATAGGGCCCTTTTTGAACAGTTAGTCGAGTGGAACAGATGTGGGTTTTTTTTTTTATCTTTTCTTGACTCTCACGCTCTTTGAGCCTGTCAAGTACTCATGGTAAATGCACTGGTTACCTTTCTCTACCTGAGCAGTTAAAGAGCTCCATGCAATCTGCCTGATTCACCTCATACAAGCACCTTTTTCTATGTAAGTCTTTCTAATATCCACACACATTAATACTCTGACGGATGCATCAGAGAGCAATTCGGAAGGTTTATTATGTAGCCCAAATAAATTTGGCATGCAGACTGAAAAAGACAGCAACTGAAGTACCTTCTGATCAGCAGATGAGATAGAATTAAAATCAGGGGGCACCAATGAGTAGGTCCCATATAGTAGTGACTTACCGTATTCTTCTGTTAAAAACTGTTAATAACTGTAGAATCTGGCATTATATCTGGGATTAATAAAAAGTAAAAAAAAAAAATAAGAAGAATGATCTTCAGGGTTCAAGATCCTGAAACTGGAACATCCGGTTTCAGTGTTTACAGTCGGATCTTGGAGCAGAAACAAACTGAGAGCTCGTTTCATTTTGTTTGTTTACACAGCACAACTGAAGGTCATCAGGGTTAGGGGGAAAGTCACATGATGTGACTTCATCAGGTGGAGTCCAGATTATTCACAGACTTTAACATAGGTTTCCATGGTGATATACAAATGTGAAATATAAAAGTCACTAAATTCATAAACCTGAAGTCTGGTTTACACAAATTCTGCTTCCTAGTACTCCTGTATGGTGATGTTTAAATATCAGTCAGGTAGCGTTCAGATAGCTGCTCTGCTCTGTGTTGGTACAGGGCATTGAAGATGATAACAGTGGGTGGATTATATTCTTAAACTTAGTTACAGCGCTTTCAGAAAGACATCTACTGTGATAAAGTCTACTCTCCACTGCTATGTAATCAATTATTGTAAATGTAAATGTTATCAGGAAATGATCAGACAGGAGAGGGTTTTCAGGAAACACTGTTAAATGTTCAGTTTCTATGCCATATGTTAAAACAAGATCTAGAGTGTGATTAAAGTGGTGGGTGGGTTCTTTTACATTTTGAGTCTAATAACAGATTAAATGCCATGTTGAGGCTGTCATTTTTAGCATCTACATGGATGTTAAAATCACCCACAATACTTATTTTATCTGAGCTGAGAACTAAATCAGATAAAAAGTCTGAGAAATCAGACAGAAACTCTGTGTAAGGCCCAGGTGGACGATAGATGATAACAAGTAAGACTGGTTTCTGAGTTTTACAGCTGGGGTGGACAAGGCTAAGCATCAGGCTTTCAAATGAATTAAAAGTCTGTCTTGGTCTTTGGTTGTGAAAAATTGCTGCCACACTCCCCCTGCGGCCTCAGACACTGAGTTACTGTGTTTCTACCACTGAAAACGTCCAGATGAACAGAATCAACCTTTTGAGCAGATCCAACATAGGGCCTCGCTATAAGAAAAATGTGTGTGGTGCAAAGTGTGACAGCGGTATTACATTTGTATTAATGTTAAAAATCCTACTGGTTTCTCGTCTTTGGTCGTGTAAATATGAAGATGAAGACAAAATATCACCAGGAACAAGAGAACGAGAAAGGTGAGGTCCAAAAAGCTGCAGCAGTTTCTTTAAATTATGATAGTCTGAAATCTAAAGAAGGTACACAATGTATCACAAATCCTGTTCTTAAAATGACCCGTAATAACTGCGCCTATTTTTAACAAGCAGGGAGGTTTCTGTGCACATGAATCTCTGGATAAATGCTATGGCTCTGTACCAGATGCATCTAAAGCCCTACCCCTCCCCCCTCTCGGCTTAGCAACCACCACACCATCCTGCTGGCCCCTGCTTACACCCCAGTCATCAAGAGGATTAAAAAGGTCACCAAAAACATCAAGCAGTGGACAGAGGAATGTATCCTCACCTTACAAGAAGGTTTCGAAGCCACTGACTGGGACAGCCTTCTTTCTCCCTCTGATGACATTGACGAACAAGTCAACACAGTGACATCATACATCTCCTTCTGTGTTGACAACATTATCCTCTCAAAAACAGTCTCCAACAACAAACCCTGGATCACCAAGGAGCTCAAGGAAATCCTTGATAAAAAAAAGAGGATTTTCTTCACCAGCTCTCCTCTGGATAAAAAGGAGGTGAAGAGGGCCATAAAAACTGCTAAACTGAAGTATAAAAACACAGTTGAAAAGAAATTGACCACAGGGGACCTCCACTCAGCCTGGCAGGGCCTCAAAACCATGGCCTCTGTGAATACTGCGGTCTTCACCCCAGAACCATCCAGGTGGAGGGCAGCAACCCCTCCTCCCTCCCTGATGACCTCAACGCTTTCTACTCGAGGTTTGAAACGGACAACATGGCCCAGCTTCAGGAGTCCAGATCCTCACTCAAACCTGGCAGCTCTGCACTCACCTTCAGCACTGAGGACGTGGTGAGAGCTCTCAGGAGGACCAGGGCAAGGAGCTCACCTGGCCCTGACAACATCAGCAGTCAGGTTTTGAGGCACTGTGTAGGGATACTAGGAAGTGTGTTCCGGACTCTATTTCAACACTGACAGTCACACCGTCCCCCAGCTGTGGAAACACTCCACAGTCATCCCCATCCCCAAAAGAAACAACCCAAAGTCTCTGAATGATCTTCGTCCTGTGGCCCTCACCTCCCTGGTGATGAAGGTCATGGAGAAGATCATAAATTAGGACATCATAAGAGCAACTGAGCCCTGATGGATTGACTCCAGTTTGCTTACCGTGCCGGTGTCGATGATGCAAAAATCTTCATCTTGGACTCCATCCTCAAACATCTGGAGCTCCCTGACTCAACCGCCAGACTTCTCAACAGCGTTCATCACTCTGCAGCCTCATATCCTGGCCACTAAACTTTCCTCCCGATATCACCTGGATGATCAGCTGATGCAGTGGATATTGGACTTTTTGACCAACGGGTCAACTACTCTCTTTCCGGTCTCCGTTCCACCTCCACTGGCTCCCCCCAGGGCTGTATGCTCTCCCCCCTGCTCTTTATCCTCTACACTGATGACTGCAGACCCACACAGCCCAACTGTCACATGGTGAAATATGCTGACGACACAGTTGTCCTGTCACTGCTGTCAGGCCCCTTGCAACACCAAGGGCCCACTCTGCAGGAGTTTGAACTGAACGTGAGCAAAACCAAAGAGATGGTGGTGACCTTCCCGTGGCTGCTTCAGCCATCCACCGGAAGACAGTCGAGATAGTTGAGGAGTACAAATACCTGGGAACCATCTTTGACAACCTCCTGAAATTCTCCGCAGCACAGAGGAGATTCTCAGGCGGTGTCATCAACGGCTATACCTCCTTAGGAAACTCAACTCCTTTGGAGTCATGATGACTTTTTACTATGCCTTCCTGGAAAGCATCATGACCTTCTCCATCACCTGCTGGTTCCACTCCCTCAGCCTTCAGAACAGGAACAGACTGCAGCACACTGCATCAAAATCATCGGCCTGCCTGTCAGAACTCTGGCACAGGTTTTCAGCCAACAGGCCCTTAGACAGGCAACCAAAATCATCAATGACCCCTCTCACATTCTTCACCCCACATTTCAATGGCTCCCCTCTGGGCGACGCCTCCGCTGCATTTCCTGCAGGACTGAGAGGAGGAGAGCCACCTTTGTCCCCAAAGGCACTCTGCTTTTTAACTCCAGCCGATAAGAACATTTCCCACACCAGAAACATAAACTACTCTACAGTCTATTTATACTGCCGACACTTTATTCACTTTTAGTCACTTACAGTTATTTATTCACCTTTCAGTCAGTTTAATTTTAAAACTGTGTATATACTGTATGTTCTGTGTGTATTTATTATCTTACTCTTATTGCCAGTTTATGCCCTGTCTTTATCTTCAACATCATGCTGCTCTGTTGTATCTTAATTGCGCTTTGGGGATAAATAAAGTCTTTCTGATTCTGACCCTTGAGAAATGAAACTCTGCGAACCAGTTAGCTGGAAGATTCAAAGCCTCGTGAAGCTTCATCTGAAAATCACTAACAAAAACACAACACAATACACAAATTGATTCTTTATTTCTGTACTACAGAGTTTGAACTGCTCTGTTTTTACATCACTGCCCACTTTATCCCGCAGACTCTCAGTCCCAGCACATTACTGAGAATTAGGAAACTCACATTTAAATGATTGCATCTGTGAAAAGAAATTTCCCCTGCAGCTGAACAAATAACCCCACCCTGTCACCACATTCGAACGAAGCGCAGGTGCTGATGCTGCTCACTGTTGGTTTCAACTCTGCTCTCAGTCTTTACTTCACTGGGAAAGGTAGAAAGTGTGACTGGATCCATAGACTAGAAACAGAAACTCACTCTGAATGTTTGCAGTGTAAATATTTATACTGCAAACAGTGTGACTGTGTCAGAGCTGATCAGGTATCAGTGTGTTCACACGGCAGCTACATCAAGGTTTCATATCAAAACTTTAATCTAAACCAGTCTGACCAGTTTGAAGGCTACATTGAATAAAAAAACACAAATACATTTTATTACACATTCAGTAAAGTTTCTACAATGATCAACATCAATGAAATTAATGGACTGATTTGATTTGTCTTCTCCAAAGAAACATCTTTAAATCATTCATTAAAAGACTCACTGTAGTTAAGGAAAGTGATTATGAATTATAGTTTAATGCAAAGGTTGATATTTTAAAGATCAGCTTGTAAGGAAGTGAAAGTGACTTCTGTTCAAACTTTCCTGTTTTTAAGTGTGAGCAGTGAAACATTCTCTGGGGTCTAAAAGTCAAATCAGTAAAGATAAAATCGTGTGACAAAATAGAGTAATAGAGATGAACATGCAGCAAAAATTCAAAAGGAAGAAGTCAGTCACATCTGAACACAGAGACACACACAGGCACATCAAATGCAAATTTAATGGAAATGAAAGAGAATGAAAGCAGAGAAATGTTCCAGTGTCCAGTTAAATGAACTCGATTGTCCCTGCTGAGCTCCGCCTGAGCTTCACATGGAGTCCCGCCTTCTTCCAGGAAGCAGCTCAACTGTGTGTCCCTGTTTAGTGTCCAGGTGTGGAGTGGAGCTCGTTGTTGCTGTCTCTGTGTGAAGAAACTGTAAGTTTGCTTTTTGTTTCTACTCTGTAATGTTTGGACCTGATGTTCAACTCTCATTTCAGGACAAAATGTATGTATTTGAAGACAAATCAACATGATTATAGATTATTGATTGATTGAATCCACACTGATTATCAGTCAGTAACTTAGCACTGAAACATTTGTTACTGTGATGAACAGTTTAAATAGATCTGTATGAAACTTTAGAGCCATCAAACACTGGTCATTGGTCTGATAGATCATTGCGCTTCTTTTAACTGGAAAAATTAGATAAACTCAGTTTGTTCTGAAAAATGTCAGCGTGCATATATCTGCCTGTGGAGGATTTGACTTGAGTCATAATATGAAGCAAAGTGTTTGGATTCGGCAGCTTTTGTGTTTTTAATCAGTGGATCTGAGTTTTCTTTTTGCATTTGAAGCTTTGAACCATTAATAGTTGGTCAGTATGTGTCTCTTGTGTTTCCAGTTTCTTGTCTTTGGGCTGTTTTGTCTAGGACTTTGAAAATTTGTTCCTTGTGAGTTTTCGGTCTGAATGACGCTACTTGATGTTATTTGAGTTACTCATATAAAGCTTAAGATTACCACAAAACATGCAGTCAGATACACAAAAGAACATGAATCAGTCACTTTTTAACCATTAATAGCAATAGCATAATATTTATAATAAACTAAGAATAATTTGTTATAAAGTCCTTCTACATCAGACACTCAGTGAAGCCAGTTTGTTAGAAATGTTCAGGTGTAAAGATGTGAAACACTTTAACAAGGATCACATGGTTGAGTCCAGAAGATCAGGTCAGAGTGAGATCTTGTGGTCTTCTGGTCAGCAGAGGTGAGAACCTGCAGAGCAGGAAGCAGTCTGATCCAGACTCTTCATGTTTCCTTTAACAGCAACTCACATTTATTCATGAGAAGTGTGAATAACCAAGTTAATATGTCGAGTGTGACACACTCATATGAGGACGATCAGTGAAGAATTTCTCTGCTGACAGCTGATGATTAAGGCATCACAAAGATCAGCTGTGCTGTAAACTTAAACTATGCTGCATGCAGTTACTAGTTTTTCTAGTTTAAACTCCCATGAAGTATGTTTCCTTGGCTGAAAACACCAAACATACATTTCTGTTTCTCATGAACATGATGAGGAGGGAACTGTGAGGACTTATAAGCTCAGGATCCACTTCTTCTCTTCTCTGATTGTGTTGATATTAGAGATGGCACAATAACACTTTTTTATGTCCGATACCAATGCTGATATCATAAATTTTGATATCTGCCGATACTGATATGAATCCGATATAGTCTAATTGTTTTTAATCAATAGAACTGTTGTTGCCACAAAATGGCCACCCCCCAAAAAGTGCTATAAAAAAATTATAGATTAATATTTTTTTCCACTTTAAGTAAGTCAGTCTTTTAAAACTGCTTATCCCTGAAATATTCATATAAAGTTTTAATTATATTTCGCGGGTTTTAACCCTTTAAATCCCAGTTTCTTTACATGAGCGCACTGTTTTCTTAGCCAAAAAACAAAAAAAAACCCCCATAAAAATTTTCCATAAAATACATTTGAAGTTATATTTGATTGTTATTATAATTAGACCTTTAGATGGACCAAAGATTGGCACCAACATTCATTTTGATACATTACTATTTTTTGCAGAAGCACACTAAATGTAATATAGTGCTATATCAGGTTCATAATTTTTTGCTTACACTAAATGCTTATTACCTTGTTTTGTTCTAAAATAAAATAAAAATGTCTAAATAACAATAGAAGATCACTTTGAACCAGAAAAGGATGAACATGAATATTTATGTTGCTGGGAATAGAGGAAAGTTGTGTGTCCGGCGGCTGTTGCCAGCAGCTCCAGTGGCTCCAGCGGCTGCTGCCAGTAGCTCCAGTGGTGGGATAGTGTTTGGGTCCCGGTGTCAGTGTCCCCAGCACGACACGTCCGATACCGCGTGAAAACAAATATATAATTTTGTGTTGTGGCCCTTAAACTGAATGATAATGTAACGATACTAATTTTCACTCTTTTTGTTCTTCAGGAAATCAGATAATCCCAATCCAAACATGTTCTATTTAATTTGGCAGGACAGGTCATATAACACGATAGCACGTGTGAACAATAAGATTCAAGATTCTTTTTTTTTTGTCACATGCATAGTTATACAAGTACAACACGCACTGAAATGTATCAAAAAAGTTCAGAACGCCAGAATGTTTCACCCGGTGCGTCTTGTGCCTCGAGTGAGCAGCCTGTCCGTTGTTGTGCTCCGCCTAACATCTCAGGTGGCCTGGACGGGTCGTGTTTAAAAGTGCCCAAGATTACATGTGCAACCTTGTCACTGATGTTTAGAAGTGATCTGCTGTCGAAGATTATAAAACTAGAGGATTTGGGGTTGTAAAACAGAGCAAAAACTAAGTAAACAACTAAAATGGCACATAATCTGAGCGAGCGGTCAGGAGGGCATCTGGATGTGACCGTGCCATCTTAGAGTTAGATAAAATATAATTTTCTGTTATAACCCTCAAGCTGAATGTAATGTAACGATACTTACTTTTCACTTTTTCACACTTTGTGGGTAGTCCCGACAGAGGAAGCAGGGTGTTTATTGTGGGGAGTGTGCACTTTGGCACTTTTCGAAATCCTGCTGTGGCTGTTCCCATCAATCTCCTCTTCGCTCACAATTTGCAGATAGTTAGTGTCGCTACCCGATCCATGACAGTTGGAGATGGAATGCCGCTTCCTTCTCTGTTCAATGCACTCTGTGTTTACATATGCACTACGGCTTTCAGTCAATGACTACTTCTGGGGCATGGGTCATTCAACCGCAGCCCTGTTTAAAAAATGTGCTTGAAGGGAAAAATAAAATCTAATTTGGTTTTGGTCCTTGCTTTTATATTTAATTTGTTTGTGTTGCAGTGTGGCCGTCTAAGAGGAAATACTTTTGAATACTTTTGAATACCTTTGAAAAACAAAGTGTGTTTGTGTCAATTTTTTTCTTTTTTTTAGGCATAAACACCTTTATATTTTTTTAAATATAAAGTTCATTGATAGGGACACACAACACCACTCTTTTTTTCACTTTTTAAAGCAGAATGACACGCTCAAAATCTAAATTTTTGGTTGGAATTTGTTCAATGCTGAAATATGAAAAAATGGCGCCACCCGGTGGACAAATAGAAAAAATACAATTTTAGGACCGGGACTCCAAAGTGTCACCCTCACTTGGAGGATGGCATTAAATTTAGTTATAATAATCGTGCAATTAAAAATAGCGGTTATAATGGTTTTCAATAGGGCACAAATCGACCACTAGGAACACTGGAGGATGTGTTTCTGTAGCTTAGCCACTGAAGCTAATTTAAGGAACTTTTTAAATTGTTAAATTAAAAAAAAAAAACTTTTGGAAAATTTGGCTATATTCCATTCAACACATTGAAAATGGCCTGAAATTAAAAAATGCAAAGGCCACAAAGTTGTCCCAAGACCACTTGCTGCATTTTTTACAAGTTTATACTTAAGTAAAAAAAAAAACACTAAAGCTATTCTGTTGTACTTGTATGTAAAAAATACACTGCACCCAAAATATTTCATAGTTCAACAATACTGATCATAATATTAAACCTAAACCTACACTATCCTCCCTATTCTGGTAGTACTTAGCGGAAATTTTAAACAACCTAACTAATAGAGTTGCCAACTCCTAGCAACAACAAAAAAAAAGAAACATCCCCCACCCTCCACTTCATGATGCTTAATCGACGTAATTAACTTTAATTTTATGCATTGTGAAAAAAAAAATGAACAGAAATCAATTAATTTTCAAGAATAATTAAATAGATTCAAAATCTTTCTTCAAAAGAACTGCAGACTGCACTGATGGTACCTTCCCAAAGGAAAAAAAGTACTAGCTTACTAGGTTATATCAGACTTAACAGTTATAATATACAGTAATGGACTTCTATATATTTTACATCAGATTAAAACTTTGGGTGTTAAATTCAGATAATTATTTATTAAAAGCTAGATATTTTAAATGAGAGTAAGAAAGAAAAGTATTTCTTTGTGCCCCCCTTTCCCTGTTAATGCCCTACCTGCCCCCCTGGCAAAACTTTGCTAGACCCACCCCTGCACAGTTACCAGCCATTAGCTACAAAAAAAAAAAGGATCCTGGTGTAGAAAGTAATATTAGATGATTTCTAACAACAGCCTCTAACAACATGCTTTGTCCGCTGGTTTCCTTGTTCTGGCGCAAAGTGGGCGATAAACAAATGAGAGACGGACTCGCAAGAGCAAAGTCGATCAGCTGATCATCAGTTTCATCATTGAAATAGCAACAGGAGTGGGAGGGAGAGAGAAGAGGCAGTCGCTCCATATATAACTTCCTCAGAGATGAAATGCCGGTTTAGTAACGAGGCTCCAAATGCTCAACCAGACCTCGCACGCCACAGGCGCTCTACCACGTGACGCATACTGCTCCGACAGGCTAAGGTTATGAGCTGAGTTATGCTATGTCGCAAGTTTTGTGAGGTGCTTTCGTTATATTTAAGGGATCGGATTACATTTTTTATTTCTCTCTGATATCCGATCCAGTGATTTAGGTCAGTATCGGACGTAGTATCGGATCGGTCCATCTCTAGTTGATATAATAAATATTTTTGGATCACTACAATACAGTGGAACCCCGGCTTACGAAGACCCCATTTGATGAAAAAATCAAGTTACAAAGGCACTTAACAGCATTATTTCTGCCATTGGTACGACAAAATGCCAATGTAACGTAATCCACTGTCTGAGCCCAGAATGCCCAAAATGCCTTCCGAATCATGTGATAACCCCTTGCCTTTCGTACTTCGCTGTTCCACGTGAAAGATGTATTGTTTTTGCAGTGCGCTATTTCGTGTGCTTTTCATTTGCATTTAGCCTATCATTCATACATAATAGGGCCGGAAATCCTTTCTGCAAGTGATTGGAGTGAAAAGAAGAAGCATAAAGTGCTCTCGATGGAAACAAAGAGAGAAATTATTGATAAATATGAGCGAGGTCCTCCTCCACAAAGAACTTTGTCTTCAGCCAGCAACGCCTCAATCAAAAGGCCTTGGAAAAAGGTGCTTCGACATATGAAATTTTTGACTTACGAAAGACCCTCTGGAACAAATTAATTTCATAAGTTGGGGTTCCACTGTATATTATTTTGTACCTTAAAGGTTTATGAAACATGTTTGTGTCACAGAATTCATTTACAGAGTTTTGAAACAGTCACCCAACAACCACAAACTTAAATGTTTTTATTGACATTTTCTATGATTGACCAACACAAAGTAGGGCATAACTGGAAAATGATACATGTTTTTCATAATTTTAAGCAAACTATAATTTGAAATTATGGTGTACAATACATTGGTATTGTATATACATACATATAATAGTATAGGACATTGTAAGGAAGAGGACTCCCTTTCTACATTTATTTATATTATATTATGTGTATAGCACTTTAGAGAACACCTTTCACTTTATTAAAAGCACCTTATCAAGCACTTTATTTAGCATTGCACTTTAAGCATGGATTTGCACAGTAAAACATTTTCACACAAGAAGTTTAAATATTTATTGACTATTTATTGGGAATTTTAAAATCAGTTGATAGCCTTATTTCAGATCCTGCACAGCTGCTCCTCATCAAGGAATGTGGTGGTTGTCTGTCAGGAGAAAAGAATGGTGATTGAAATTGTGATTAAGGTTTACCATAGTGATGTGTCCTGTGTGTCGAAGCGTCGAATCATGTGTCGGGTAATCTCGGGGGCGTTTCTGTGAAGTGCGTATCGAGGCTTGCTTTGATTACGTATGCAGTGACGTTCGAGGCCTCGCGGGCAGTCCGTACCACGTGACTGATTCAGGGACTGAGTTCGCACCAGATTCAAAATAAAATGGGCAGAAAAACACAGCTGGTTTCCCATCACACTGTGTTGTGGAATTGGATTACGTACGTGTTACATAATTACTTGAGCATTTCTTCTTCGATGGAACCAGGAAGGAAGAGATTTTTTTATTTTATCTCTCCTAATAAAGTATGCACACAGTAATAAATATCACAAATGATAAGCACCATAATATAAATAAACAACACTACAGATTCTATAATCTGATTTCTGTCTTTTAGTTTATTAAAAAGTGAAGCGCCAAATACTAGTTTGTGTCATTATCCAGATGTACATAAGCATGATTGCACAGGTACTAGGAGCGGGTTTTGATTATAGATTAAAATCGATTCTAGCTTGGATAACGTGATATCGATTCATTAAAATCCCGAATCGATTTTTAATATAAATATTACTACATTTCAACCACCACCAAACAGCTAAAACAGTAAATGAGAGCAGGTACACCGATTCTGCACAAAGACGTAAACACAAAGCGCTGACGCATTAGAATCAGTGAGATGTCGCCTTTCTCACCAGACAGCACGGACACGGTCGGGGCTGAAAGCCGACAGCTCACTGATTCTAATCTAAGGCATCTGCTGTGATGCTTACACATTAGATAAAGTCTCAAAAGTGTCAGCTTTCTTTTTATAGTTATAAAAATATGCAAATGTACTAATCTATGATCTGAATTATACTATTGACTGACTGTCTGAGGCTAACAGTTACACAATCATACCAAAACTCTGTCCTGATAGTTTCCACTTTCTCTTTTGTATCACACATACTGAGACAATATTCGGGATAAATAACCAAGAAAACAATTTATTTATTCAGTTTAGAGGTTTACACATCATTATAATCACAGAGCCCGCTTCACTTGAATTGTCCACTTGATGGCGCAGTAGAGCAAATGAATCATCACAATGCTTCAAACCATGAGTCGACCAATTGGGTGGAAAGCTTCAGTTCATCATGAGGCTTCATCTCACCATCACTAGTTTACCAGTAAGGAAAACTAATGTAAATGTGTGTGTGAAATCTAGGGATAAAAGTGGTGCAAATAAGTGTAAGATAATGATTACTCACCTTTCTTGCCTGTGTCCTCTTCAAGGTGTTTGGGCAAATGTTTTCCCAGGGGTCCAGACACCATTTAAAGGTTCCGGGAGAGCCCATTGGTAGAGAGAGTGTGGTGAATCTTTTTGTGCTTGGGTTTCTGGGTTTTTATAATATTGGGTTTGGTGTAACATTAAAGTCTGAAATATTTATTAATATGTAAATGTGAAATGTATTTATGTATTTATTTATTCTTATTGATATATTGTATACTGTGGTGGAAGGTTGGGATTTAATAACTTACCTGAGAGTGGAATAATGGTTAAGTCTGTGACAGCTGAACATATTTAAGGCTGCCAGTTGTCATTAGAGGTGGATTTTTGTGCTGTGAAGAAGCTCGACAAGTTAATTATTGTAAGGAGAGCTGTATAGAAAATACTTTTTGTTCCACTACACTTACCTTGGTCCATCTCACTGTGTTTCCAGCCGCTAAGGGCCGCCCTGTTACAGACATACAATAGTAGATATGTATATAAAGACTGTTATCTCACTCTGCTGTTTAGCTCTAGTTAGCTTTCTGATTTTTAATAGTTTCTCCTAACATCGAGAAATCTGTATGATCTGTTTCATAAAAAGTAGAAAACATTTCTAAATCAGGAAATACAACTTTAGAAAGTTCCTTAAAGGAGTAAATCATCAGTTTAGATGGTGCTGTATGAAAGAGAAATGTAGGAAACTAAACAGAAGACAGAGGAAGATAAATACAAATTTAACATAAACCAGTGACACACTCCAGGGCCTGATCAACCCTGGCAGGGCCTCCTTGGATGAGGGTGTCTAGTGATAATGGGCGAAACACCTGATGAACCCAAGGTCCACTACTGATGATGTGTCACAAATTTAAAATGGTAATCTAGATTGATCTCTAATCCCTAAACCTAACCAAGGAAGGAAAATGGCAGATTAGCCTGGGTAAAAGACCGAAAGTTGAGGCACACAACGACGTGTGTTGCTGGCAAAGTTTCTGGGCTGCCTTTCCTCATAACAGCCATCCCTCAAAAGTCTCTCCATCTAAAGCAATGCTTTATCAGGGACTGTAACATCTAGTCTTTTAACTGAATCTCTGTGTAAACTTGGAGCATGTTAAAATATCCTGCTGTGAACTGTGTGTGAACACTTAGAGCTAAAAGATAAACTGCTGCTCACTGAAGCATTTCTAAGATACAGGACAGCATTGAAACAATGATCAGGTCTCCAAAGTGTTTCTACACTGAGAGGTTTCACTGTTGATCCACTTCATGTGAACTCTTCTGCTTTGGATAAGAGTTTTACACAGTCAGAGAAACAAAGTTCTCCAGTTCAACAAAGAGTTTGAGCCGCAGACTCTGAGTGAGTCTTAGAGTCAAACACAGTAAGCTAAGACAGCTGATTGGGGCTGATTAAAGCTGTCAGCTGATGTTTCAGTATCACTCTTAATCAGTGTTGGGAAGGTTACTTTTAAAATGTATTCCATTACAGATTACAGAATACATGCCCCAAAATGTATTCTGTAACGTATTCCGTTACGTTACTCAATGAGAGTAACGTATTCTGAATACTTTGGATTACTTAATATATTATCATGCTGTTTACAACTACATGAATGTACTATTGCTGTGATTTATTACTGTTACTGAAGGTCCGCGGCTCTGAACCGTAGTAAAGGGACCTCTGGCTTCACAAGACAATGCTTCCGGTATGATGGCGCCTGTGTTTGGCTTTGCCGCTGCCGGGTGCAGTTTGTCACGCTCTTTCGTCGTGCTGTTTGTCTCTGCTCTGCTGTTTTCTATTTGTATCAATGATGTACTGGCTGCCTTGGTTTATGATCGTTTGACGCTGTTATCCATCCGATCTTCAATGCTGGCTCAAGATGTCTCATCCTCCTCCTCCTTTGGCACTTTCCATCCTCCGCACTTTCCTCCGCACTCCTTTGGCACTTTCCATCCTCCGCCAGTGGCTGGATCCTCGGCAAGCGTCCTCAGCGTTCCCCGCAAACCACGGAGGAGAAGAGGAAGAAGAGCAGGTATCCAGGTGAAGCTTAGGCTTTTCTGGCGGCGGGGTCTGACTGGAAAGCGATGTCGAGCGTGCTTTGTTACCTATGCTCAGAACAGCTCCATGGAGAGGAATTTGTTTTCCACGTCCCTGCTTGGATATGCAGGGCCCGGCTCTCCGAGACCATGCTGCCTCAGAAGGGTTCATCCAGACTCTCCTGCTGACTGGCTTTTCATCCCCTCGGTGAGTGGAATCTACGAGTGTGAAGGCTCAAACCCGAGTATTTACGTCCTTTAACTCGAGCCTCTGCCAAAAATGATGCTTCCACCCCGCTGAACATGGCGCTTTTTAATGCCCGATCATTGACTAATAAATCATTCGTTCTTAACAATTTTATATCCTCTAAAAAACTGGACTTCTTATTTCTGACCGAGACCTGGCAGCGGGACTTGGACTATTCGTCTCTCATTGAAATGTGCCCGAACGGCTATTCCGTCATCAGCCAGCCTCGGGGATCTGGTCGTGGAGGAGGTCTCGCGGTGGCATTTCAGGGCCGTTTCAACTGCCGCTCAGTGAAAGTTGGACACTTTCTTTCCTTTGAATTACAGCTTATTAAAATCGGAAGTAAGGATCCTTTTTATTGTGCTGTGGTGTATCGTCCACCCGGCCCAAATAGCCTGTTTTTATCGGAGTTTAGCGACTTCCTGTCCTCTACTATGAGGTTGTGCAGACTGCTTTTAGTTGGGGATTTTAACATACATGTTGATGATGACTCCGACCTCTTTGCCAGAGGTTTTATCAACATTATGGATTCTTTTCATTTTACCCAGCATGTGTCAGGCCCCACACATAACAAAGGACACACGCTGGACCTTGTTTTTACTTTGGGTTTGAATATTGATTCTATTTGTTCTGAGGACATTTTTATCTCTGATCATCACTGTATTCTTTTTAACATGTCTTTTCATGAGCCTTTGTCTCCTGTTCACCGGACAATTATCTCACACATCATAAATTCCTCCACAGTGGAGAAAGAATTTAATTTAACATTATCCCCGCAAAACGGCGTTGATTTCTTAACAGATCTATTTAATAACCATTGTTTTTCGATTTTAGATGAAATCTGTCCGGTTAAAATGAGACCCGTTTCTGTTTCCAAGTCCTTACCCTGGCTAAACGACAACATCCGCTCCATAAAACTTGATTGTCGTAAAGCTGAGCGCTTATGGAGAAAAACCCATTTAAATGTTCATCTCCTTTACCTAAAGGATCTTTTAGCCTCTTTTAACAATGCAATTAGAGATGCGAGGGCTGCTTATTTTTCTCATCTGGTTGCAAAGAGCAGCGGTAATGCTAAGGTATTATTTGACACTATTACTGATATTATTACTCCTGCTCCACCTGCTGCCATTATTTCTTCTAATGAAGACTGTGAAACATTTCTTTCTTTCTTTCTAGAAAAAATTAGTAATGTAAGGAAAAAATTGCCCCCATCAGCATCTGCATTGTCAGTTCCTACGCCAGCTTGGCCTGTCGTTTTAGAAAGCTTTTTACCCATCTCACTATCAGAGCTGGAAAAAATAGTTAATGCAACAAAAGCATCCTCCTGTTCACTCGACATTTTACCCGCATCGTTATTCAAAAATGTCTTCCACTCTATTGGTCCCTGTGTGCTCACCATAGTTAACACTTCACTGGGATCTGGTAAAGTCCCTTCTTATTTCAAAACTGCTGTTATACACCCCCTGTTAAAAAAGCCTATGCTGGACCCATCTCTCACTAGCAATTACAGACCAATCTCAAAAATACCGTTAATTGCTAAGATACTAGAGAAGGTTGTGGCTAAGCAGCTTACAGCAGTTTTAGACAAACATAATATCTTTGACAAATTCCAGTCTGGCTTTCGTAGAGCTCATTCTACTGAAACAGCCCTTCTTAGGGTTTCCAATGACATTCTTATGCAAAACGATGCAGGAAAGTGTTCTGTACTCCTAATGTTGGACCTCACGTCAGCCTTTGACACCGTTGACCATTATATTTTGCTTGAAAGGCTGAAATACTGGGTTGGTGTATCTGGGTCTGCCTTAGAGTGGTTCTCCTCGTATCTCTATGAACGATACTTTTCTGTGGCGGTCTCTAAGTACAGGTCATCTTCCACGTCCCTGTCCTATGGTGTGCCACAAGGTTCTGTGCTGGGGCCCTTATTGTTTTTAATATATCTACTTCCTCTCCAGCATATTTTGAGCCCCTTTGAGGACATTTGCTACCACTGCTACGCAGACGACATCCAGCTATATATATCTTTTAAACCTGAAGATGTTTCTAAGCTGCAGATTCTAAATGTGTGCTTAGAAACCATCAAAGGTTGGATGGCTGACAACTTCCTCCAACTTAATGAAGAAAAGACTGAAGTCCTTGTATGTGCTCCAGACAGACATGTACCTAACATAATGAATGCTCTTGGTCCTCTTTCAACATGTGTGAAATTGTCTATTAGGAACCTAGGGGTAACCTTTGATTCTGCTCTTACCCTGGATGTCCACGTCAAATCTCTGGTTCGGTCATGCTTCTATCATTTAAGAAACATTTCTAAATTGAGCCCCATAGTGTCTCATACTGAACTGGAGATTGTTATTCATGCATTCATTTCATCACGATTGGACTACTGTAATTCACTGTTTACATGTCTAAACAAAACCTCCCTTGAGCGTCTGCAGATTGTCCAAAACGCTGCAGCAAGGCTTCTGACAAAAACATCTAAGTACTCTCATGTGACACCATTGCTTATACAGCTGCACTGGCTCCCTGTTGAATTCAGAGTCCATTTTAAGATTCTGGTTCTGACATTTAAGGCTCTTCAAGAACAAGCACCAGCGTACATTATCGAACTTTTACAGCCCTATGCCCCTAGTAGGTCCCTGAGGTCTTGTGATCAGGGCCTACTTGTTATTCAGTATACAAGACTGAAAACCAAGGGTGATAGAGCTTTTGCTACTGTGGCCGCCAGACTGTGGAATTCTCTTCCTCACAACTTAAGATCTGCAGACTCAGTGATTACTTTTAAAAAACAGCTAAAAACACATCTTTTTAAAATTGCATTTTGTTAACTTTTGACTGTTTTTGTTTTTTTTTACCTTGGAAAGCACTTTGTGATCTTTTATCCAGAAATGTGCTATATAAATAAAATTTTACTTACTTACTTACTTACTAATACGGGCTCGTAGCTGAAAACTAGTTTTACTTTGTTGTCTGGGTCACTTTGCTAGCGAGAGACAGAGAGAGGCGTTGAAAGGCTGCTCCAACGGAACTTTTGTTTTGGAGGAAAACACGAACACGGTGTACAGTCGAGTCTTAATAGCTTACTTACAACTGGGCTCGTCAGGCACTCTTCTTGGCTGCAGTGGTTATTATTATATTTACATGCTTCCAGCTCCCGTTTTTGCTTGATGACAGCTCGTAATTTTCCTTTTTCTCCCTCCCTCGCTCACAGACACATAACGGGTATGGCAGTCCATTCTCCCTGCAGCACGGACTACACTGCCTATGATGCTACATTCTTTAGAGCTATACCTGTAGCATTCTGCCTATTAGTTTAGCACAACAACAACAAAAAGGCCTCTCTCACCCAGGAAACACGCAGAGAGAGAGTGTCACCCTGTAACCATGGCAACCGTAACGCTGCCACCTGGAACAACAGAACGTAGCTGTCAAACAAAACCCAAACAGGCTTGACCTGCGACAATATGAAACAGGGAAGTACCGCCGTGTAATCCATTTATTTCAACAAAGTAACTGTATTCTAAATACCACCTTTTTAAACGGTAACTGTAATGGAATACAGTTACTCATATTTTGTATTTTAAATACGTAATGGCGGTACATGTATTCCGTTACTCCCCAACACTGCTCTTAATTAAAGTCTCTTTAGTTCAAACTAAGAAACATCATCGAACAGTGCGTCGAGTACCAGCAACAATTCGCCATCAGTTTCGTCGACTTCAAGAATGCCTTCAATAGCATCCACCGCAATTCTCTTTGGCAGATCCTTCGCTTTTTGGTGTCCCTACCATCTTCATTAACATCTTCAAGGACCTGTACTTGTGATCATGCTGTTGCGTTAAGACCGGAAATGGTCACACCGACTTCTTCGAAATCACCACCAGCATCAGGCAGGGCTGCATCCTGTCACCTCTACTTTTTCTCATTGTCCTCGACTGCGTCATGCAGCGAGCCGGTGCCCGTACAGGAGCTGGCATCCATTGGTCTGATCAAGACCGTCTTGGCGACCTTGATTTCACTGACGACATCGCCTTACTTGAGGAAGACGAGCTGAAGCTACAGCAAGGAATGACCGATCTAAGAAGAGAAGATGGCAAGATTGGCCTGAGGATCAGCTCTGAAAAGTCAAAGATCATGCATGTCAGCTCCAAGGACCCACGACGAGGGATCTACATCGGGACACAGCAGCTAGAAGAAATAGAGAAATTCACCTACCTCGGTAGCGTGATTTCCCACGATGGCGATGCGGAGGTGGATGTTAAATGGCGCATTGGAAAGGCAGCTGCAGTATTTCAGAAGATGAACAAGATCTGGTCCTCCCCAGCCATCTCCCTCAAGATCAAACTCCGCTTGTTTAATTCAATCGTGATCCCAACCGCCATTTATGCCAGCGAGACTTGGAAGGTGTCAGCCTGCATCAACACCAAGCTTGACGTCTTTCAGGAGCAATGTCTTCGCCGGATTCTGAGGATCCGCTACATCGACCACATCACCAACGAAGAGATCCTGCGAAGGAGTGGCACAGTCAAACACAACATTGTTGCACGCAAAAGGCTCTGACTGGCCGGCCATATCCTCCGCATGGATGATGCACAGATTCCAAAAACAGCGATGCGCTGGCAACCCCTGGGCGTTAAAAGACCACAAGGACGTCCCCGCAACACCTGGCGAAGGTCATTCCATCAAGACCTAAAGACATCGAATATATCGTTGGAAGAAGCTGAAACCCGGGCACAAGATCGAGCTTGGTGGTGTTCGTTTGCTGCCCAATATGCCACATAAAGCATGGGAGGATTTAAGTCTAAGTAAGTCTAAGTAAGTCAGTTCAAACTGAGGAGAAAAACAGTCCAAATGGATTAAACATGTGATTCATACATCTCCAGGAATAAAGTCAGAGCCTGCAGGAGCTTTAAATTCATCGTTTTTCCTTAGACTGTTTGAATTCAGTGTGTCAGAGAAACAGAAACATGGAGGTGTGTTCATGACAGCGTCTGAATCCTGATCTCAGAGAGAAATTTTAGATTATTCAGCAGAGCTGATGTGGGACTGAGATCTGCATCAATATGAATGTTACATGTATGAAGTTCACATGTTAAACTAGGACAGTCACAGATATCATGTGTGGACATCATGTGATCCTAAAGTGTCTTAGTGGCCATAAAAGAGCTTTAATTCATACTGAGGTCAGAGTTTGCAGTGAGCTGACTGTATCACACTCAGAGCTGTTCGGAATGTTCAGTCGTTTTCTTGTGTTTTGTGTTTTGTTATCGGAATGTCTTAAATTTCTAAGTCAGCAAGTGAGATCAGGTTTCTGTGATCCCTGCTCTGGATCATGTGACCTTTTTTCTAGGTTATATGACAGGTCAGAGGTCAGCGACTGTAACTCAGTTACTTCTGTTAATGTGAACTCACGGAGTGTTTGTGATTTACCTCTCAGACTGACTAAAGTCCACAAGAAGATGATGATGGAGAAAGAGAAGGACAGAGCAGAGTCTGCAGGATCCAGCTGTGAAAGTGACAACTCCAGAGATAATCCTCCATACTTCAGTGCTGAACCTGGACCAACGAGGTCAGAGAGCTGAACTCACTGAGTAATAGTAATAATTCTGCCCTGACATTATAATTAGTGTTGATTCTGGTTGATTTTCTGACTGTGTTTGTGAGCTGAGAGGAAATGAAAATGAATTTCTAACAAAACAAAAAAGTTGAACTCTAATCTAAGAGGACTGTTACTGACAGGAAACAGCTGCATTATCTGCAGTCTGTGTGATCACAGCTGCTTCAATCATGTTTGTGTCTGCAGAGGTCAGAGGTCACAGTCTGCAGGGTCCAGCTGTCCGTCTGTGAGGAGTGACTGGTCCAAACCTGAAAATCCAAACTTCAGTGGTGAACCTGGACCAACGAGGTCAGAGAGCTGTGATGACTCCTTTACATGTTTGTGTTTTCCTGGATAAATATGACCTGAAACATCCTTAGATTGTTACAAAGATTCATTAAAAAGAAAACAATGAAAGAGAAAAGATCAAAATGTTAGACTTGATCATTTGCTGTTTGAGGACAGTGATGCTCATGTCTGTGGGGAAAGTGTGTACTGAGCAGTGTTGGGCAAGTTACTTTGAAAAAGTAATTACTTACAGTTACTAGTTACTTCATCAAAAAATTAACTTAGTTAGTAACTGAGTTACAAGATTCTAAAAGTAATTACTTGAAAAGTAACTATTGCGTTACTTTAAAAAAAAAAGTTTAACCCTCTGGGGTCCAGGATGTAATTGGACATTTTTAATGACTTTTGAGTGGTTATATTTATTTATTTATTTTTATTTATCTATATTTCACCTTTAAAAACTGTTTATTTGGCTTGTTTGGTATCATTCTTTTCAGCACAACCTCATGTGTCTGAATTTACAGTTATGTTTTCATTTTGATCTAGAATCAGACAAAAAACCTATATTTTTGAATGTGACAACCACAGCAGCTAAAGCCTGGATCATACTGGCTGCTGTTAATGAGACCACCATCATGACAACACTGAACAACAGTGGTGTGGATGTAGTGGATAAATCCCACGATACTGATGCTCAGATTTAATCACAGGAAACAAAACCAGATGTTTCCTTCAGATTGTGACCTTTGGAGTGGACGATGCAGATTCCAATAGAGAATAAATGTTGTTTTTCAGCTGTGAAAAAATAATCCAATTTTCTGGATGGTTTGCTCTGGCAACCACCACATCTATACTTGTGAATCAGATTGCTAGATGGAGAAGTGTGATTGGTCACTCTGGAGAACACATCTCCGCAGCTCTAGAGTCCAGTGGCCATGTGCTCGACACCACTGGACCATTGTGCTTAGTGATGTCAGGCTTGAATGCAGCTGGTTGTCATGGAAACCTATTAAGCTTTGTTCTTGAACTAATCTGATGGCCAAATGAAGTAGTGATAGGCTCTGCAGAAACTTTGCACTTCAGTATCCATTGACCCCCAAAAAATTATCTCTCCATTGAACATTTCTTGTGATTTCCTGCCTATTTGGAGGTAAAAGAGGCAACCAAACATATGAGATATCAATGGAAAGCCCAGGATATCCTCTATCTAGTACATCAGGATTTAGTATGGCAGCTTGTCTGTGAAGGTTCTCAGTCATCCAGGTCATCGTAGTCAAAGGAG
Source organism: Neolamprologus multifasciatus (assembly GCF_963576455.1). Lineage (NCBI taxonomy): Eukaryota > Metazoa > Chordata > Actinopteri > Cichliformes > Cichlidae > Neolamprologus > Neolamprologus multifasciatus. The sequence goes on along the minus strand of NC_140441.1, from coordinate 4,968,952 downwards.
CTTGCAAAGAAAAGCGTCTGGACTTCTTTAAGTTACTTGAAGACATTTCATCTCGAGAGGTGAAACGTGAAACGTCTTCAAGTAACTTAAAGAAGTCCAGACGCTTTTCTTTGCAAGCTCCTTTGACTAGTATGGCAGCTTGAATAACTCAAAAGATATAGACAAAAAACAAATGTCCATTACAGATGACATTAATGCATAGGCTGGTTCTCAGAAGGAGATTGTGTATATGAAGTAAATGTCAGGAGCAAGCAAGACAGACACAAAGCAAACAAGTCATTCTTCTAAATATCGTCAAAGTAACGTAAGAAAATGTTTTAGAAGCACCAAACAAACTCAAACTGATATGAACGATCAACAGTTACAAAAATGTTTAGAGTTGCTGCACAAAGTTGTCACAGCAGATACTGTTGGCAATGTTTCATAAATGTCTTTGATCTCATAGATGTTTCGTACTGCAATGAATGATCTTCTAAAACATGTTTTTTTTCTTTACCTCATGGATACAACTCATTCAAAATATATGTAATAATGTTTAAAAATTATGAAAAAAAAACATTTGGAAAAAAATGATATAATCTTTCATGTTGTCCTTTGAGAATAAGTTTCTAAAATAAAATTTTGAAATCTGTAGTTCTAGTTTAACAGTTGTAGTTTGATCAGCAGAGACCAGAGCTCTGAAAATGATTGTGGTGAAGCTTATTCTGAAATATTTAGTCTCCTTGAAGATGTCCTGGAGCCTTCATATCACAACTGCTGCACAGATAAAAGTCTTATTAGTTTGACTCAGAGAAAAACTTGTTGGGGGAAAAGAATATGAGAATTACACACCTAACTAATAAATGATTAAATATATTAAGAGAAGCTACTGGAGCCAGTGTGGACACAGTGGCTGGTCACCAGGAGGACCTGGAGACGCTACAGAAACTGATCTGTTAATGTTCCCTTTGATTGTTTCCTTTCCTCAGTCTTTCCTTCTTCTCCTCCTTCCTTGGAATTGTTGTGTGGTTTGACATTAGGACCAGTGTGCAGTGTGGGTTCCCCTCAGACTGAGTGGGAGAGGGTTGGCCCACTGCATGACCCCCTGACTCTTACTGAGTCAGCGGTGGGTTGGTTGTAATACTTGAGAGTGGGAACAGCAATCTTCTCCTCTCGCTATGCCGGCCCGTCAATACCAGTTTCTGACCACATTTCTGTTGCATATATGCTAACAATACTAATGCTAAAGGCTGCATTACCAATGCTCAGCTGTGTTGTTCAATAATAAGAAGCAACAAAGGCAAAGATGTTTGGACTTCTGTTTGATCCTGCAGCTGGAGCAGCTGTCAGAAACCACATCTGTAATGTGGCACCGAGTACAGTCTGACTGACAGCTGGGACACCTTTTACATTCATTCATGTTTTAGCTGCTTAGAGTTTATGCTGGAGGGGTACCTGCTCACCTTGGATATGTTTATGTAACTAATCAGTTACTTCTGTAAAGTAATCACAATTAACTAAACAAAGAAAATCTGCATACACTGACTGAAAAACATGAAATATATAAACAGCACCCTCCAATGGAAGGCTTTTACTGTGAAGTCTTTGCGGGAAATGTGCAGTCACAGCAAACTGCAAGCAGATTGCTGAATGTTTAATGAGAAAGGCAGAAAGAAAATGAGTTCAATAGTGTTGATGAAATCAATGAATCATCACTTTGTTTCCAGATTGAATGCTCCACCAGGACTTCTGCACCATCTTTTAAATTTGGATATTTTGTGCAAAAGTCAGTAAATGATTTTAGTGATAAAGAAATGTGTTCACAGAGAGAGGAAGAAGAGTGGTGTTTGTGAGAAGGAGCAGCTGCCCTGCTGTGCTTTGTGTCAGGACGTCCTGAAGGATCCAGTCTGTACCAGCTGTGGACACAGGTTCTGCAGACAGTGCATTTCCTCATACTGGGACCACTCTGCTTCATCAGGAGACTCCTCCTGTCCCCAGTGTGGAGAAAGATCCAAAACCAGAGCTGGACTGCAGACAGCCAGTCAAAGCAGCTGTGTACAAAGTAAGACTAAACATCTGTCTGCTGATGGACTTGTTTCTGAAAACTGGACTTTTTGTTGTGTTGTTCACACATTGAAGAGTTTTCTTTCTGTTTTTCTTTCTTTCAGCAGTTGTTGGTCTGCAGGAGCTTTTAGATGAACATAAGATCAGTCTGAGGAGGAGATGTGAATGTGTGGCAGAAGGATGTGATGAAACAGGAAGTAGAACCCTCCTCAACAGGATCTACACTGAGCTCCACATCACAGAGGGACAGAGTGAAGAGGTTCATACCCAACATGAGGTGAGGCAGCTGGAGACAGCTTCCAAGATGGACGCCCTCCATGGCACTCCAATCAGGTGCCAGGACATCTTTAAAGCCTTACCTGACCAACAGAGACCCACCAGAGTGGTTCTGACCAACGGCGTGGCTGGTGTTGGAAAAACCTTCTCAGTGCAGAAGTTCACTCTGGACTGGGCAGAGGGCTTGGAGAACCAACATGTCAGTGTGGTGGTTCTGCTTTCATTCAGGGAGCTGAACCTGATCAGAGATGAGTATTACAGTCTTCTGGAGCTGCTCCATGTTTTCCATCCAACATTACAGAAGGTCACAGCAGAGAAGCTGGCTGTCTCTCAGCTTTTGTTCATCTTTGACGGCCTGGATGAAAGCAGACTTTCATTGGATTTCACCAATAGGAAACTGCTGTCTGATGTTACACAGAAGTCATCAGTCGGCCAGCTGCTGACAAACCTCATCCAGGGGAATCTGCTTCCCTCGGCTCTCGTCTGGATAACTTCCCGACCTGCAGCAGCCAATCAGATCCCTCCTACATGTGTTGACAGGATAACAGAACTACGAGGCTTCACTGACGCCCAGAAGGAGGAGTACTTCAGGAGGAGAGTCAATGATGAAGAGCTGTCCAGCAAAATTATCTCTCATATGAAGACATCCAGGAGCCTCCACATCATGTGTAGAATCCCAGTCTTCTGCTGGATCACTGCTACAGTTCTGGAGCACATGTTAACTACAGAGGAGAGAGGAGAGCTGCCCAAGACCCTGACTGACATGTACTCACACTTCCTGCTGTTTCAGACAAAGAGGAAGAAGAACAAGTACGATGAGGGACATGAGACGAGTCCACAGGAGCTGACGGAGGCTGACAGGGAAGTTCTTCTGAAGCTGGGGAGGCTGGCGTTTGAACATCTGGAGAAAGGAAACATCATGTTCTACCAAGAAGACCTGAAACAGTGTGGTCTGGATGTGACAGAGGCCTCGGTGTACTCAGGAGTTTGTACAGAGATCTTCAAACGAGAGTGTGTGATCTTCCACAAACCAGTCTACTGCTTTGTTCATCTAAGCATTCAGGAGTTTCTGGCTGCAGTCTACATGTTCCACTGTTTCACCAACAGGAAGACAGAGGTGGTGGAGAACTTCCTATGTCCCCAGGTGGGAAACTTCATCTGGGATGAGGAGGAAGAGTATGAAGATGATGATAGTGATACTGATAATTATAGTGATGATGAAGGATTGGTGAATGATTACGTGGATCCAAGACAGGTCTGGGACGAGAGCACTATGATGAGACAGCAGATGATTTACTTCCAAAAGATAACTTCTATGACCAAGAAGCTTTTTGGAAGGGATCTCCGATCATACGATGCATTTCTGAACAGAGTCATGGAGAAGTTCCTCCAGAGTAAAAATGGCCACCTGGACCTGTTTGTTCGCTTCCTTCATGGCCTCTCTCTGGAGTCCAACCAGAGACTCTTAGGAGGTCTGCTGGGTCAGACAGTGATCAGTACAGAAATCATCCAGAGAGTCATCAACAACCTGAAGATGATGAACAGTGATTACATGTATCCTGACAGAAGCATCAACATCTTCCACTGTCTGATGGAGATGAACGACCTCTCAGTACATCTGGAGATCCAAGAGTTCCTGAAGTCAGAGAACAGATCAGAGAAGAAACTCTCTGAGATCCAGTGCTCAGCTCTGGCCTTCATGCTGCAGATATCAGAGGTGGTTCTGGATGAGTTTGACCTTCGGAGGTACAACATATCAGAGCAGGGACAACTGAGACTGATTCCAGCTGTGAGGAACTGCCAAAAGGCTCGGTGAGTCCAGATGTGATCATTAACACACTTTATTAGTGTAGATTAGTAGTTTAGTTCTTCAGATGTACACAGTACTAAACAACTCTCATTAGTTGGAGTTTCTCAGATAAAATTATATTTTCTGTTTATCAGGAAATGTGTGTGTGCATTATCCTGCATTGGTAGTCGTATGCTGTGTATTGTAGACTCACTTCTACATGTAGTTCATGTGTTGTGTCATTTGGGGGCAGGATTTTAAATCTGCGGCTGCTGTTGTTGGTCATTCAGACGCTCCTGTTATAGAGAAGACAGAAATAAGAATCTTTGTAGTGAAGTGAACTCTAATGTTAAAAATCGTGACAGAGAAAAAAAAGAAAGATAAAATGAGCTAATCATTTCTTTTTGTATTTCACTTGAAATCAGATATGATATCAGCAGCTCTGAGTTCAGTTGTCATTATTGTCCAGTGATGAGATTTCTGCTCCGTTTGGTAACAGTTACCACATTTTTCCTGCGTGTCGACATGAACAGTCGTACCTGACAGCAGCAGGTAGCAAACAAAGATCAGCTTTCTCCGGCTGGAACTCTTCACTGAGCTGAATTCATTCAAAATGTTCTGGAGTCAGATTCAAAACAGGAAACAGTCCAAATGTCTGACTTTGGATCAGATCTGCCTGACAGACCGTGAACATTACGGAAGCCTTAAAGTGATGCCATCTTCCCTCCTTCGTCTGCACATTAAAGCCAAACAAAAATGCTCATTAAAAGTCTGCAGGTCTGAGAGAGACTGAGTCATTGTGTCATGTCAAACACAGTAAGAGGAGCTGAAGCACAGATGTGAAGAGCAGACGTTCATCAGATTGTGACGTCACTCCGTTTTGTCTTCATGTACATTCAGTCTATTTATAATGCCGAATTTCCTCTTTTATAATAACACATTTTATATTTTCTAATCACAGACTGACTCAGTGTCGACTCTCAGAGACTCAGTGTGAAGTTGTGGCCTCTGCTCTGAAATCCAACCCCTCCCATCTGACACAACTGGACATGAGTTTAAATGACCTGACGTTTTCGGCAGTGAAGCTTCTCTGTGCTGGACTGGAGAGTCCCAACTGTCGACTCAAGACTCTGAGGTGAGTTCACTGACAGTAGAAGTTCTTGTTTTTCTATATTTCAGATCTTTGATTGATGTTCATAAATGTTCAGGATGTTGTTATGTAATTAATATACTCTTAGTGCTTGTTTTCTGATTATATTGTTTTATGTACTTCAATGATGAAGGTTTGTAAAGCAAGGCAACTTGTGCCTCACAAACTAAGTGCTCAGCCAGACTGAAAAACAGGAAGTTAGTGTAGAGCTATACTAGCATAGTAATAAATACAGGAAGCCAGACAAAAAAGAGGAACTTGTACCATACAAGCAGTGTTTGTATCATCATCATCATCATCATCATCATTGTTTTTTTATATAGTACTTTAAAAACACGCAAGGCTGACCAAAGTACTGAACAATAGAAACATAATAGTTACCATAAGAATAATAAATACGATAAAATAATAAACACAGCAAAAACAATAAAATACAAGTTAGTCAACCACAGAGTCAAAAGCCAGTGAATACAAATGCGTTTTCAATCTGGATTTAAAAACCATCACTGATGTCGATTGCCTAATGTGAAGAGGAAGATTATTCGAAAGCTTAGGAGCCACAATGGAGAACGCTTGGTTTCCTCTTAGTTTCAGCCGTGATTTGGGGACTGAGAGCAACAGCTGCTCAGCTGACCGGAGCGAACGAGTGGGGACATAGGGCTTCAGCAAATCAGACAGATACACAGGTGCCAGACCATTTAAAGATTTAAAAACCAATAAAAGAACTTTAAAATGAATCCTAAATTCAATTGGAAGCCAGTGCAAGGAGGCCAGGACCGGAGTAATGTGCTCAAATTTCCTTTTACTAGATAAAAACCGTGCCGCAGCATTCTGTACTAGTTGCAGGCGTGTCAGAGTGCCCGGTCCAACCCTTATTAAAAGGGAGTTACAGTAATCCAAGTGTGAGGTTATAAAAGCGTGGATAACAGTCTCCAAGTCACGCCTTGAAAGAAAAGGTTTAACCTTCGACAGACGACCGAGTTGATAGAATGACGATTTCACCACTCCATTCACATGGCCATCAAAGGTAAGTGCAGAGTCGATTTTTAACCGAAGATTGGTAATCGAGCTCTTCAGGTGAGGGGTCAGAGCAGCAAGGTCAACATCACGGATATCAGAGAAACGATTCGGGCCAAACAGAATTGCTTCCGTTCTACGTTCATTAAAATTTAAAAACTTTTGAGTCATCCATGACTTAACATCACTAAGGCAATCAAGCAGGAGTCTAATTTGGGAGCTATGAGAATGACTGAAAGGAAAATAAAGCTGGCAATCGTCAGCATATAGATGAAATGCAACTTTGTGTTTACGAAAGATCGCACCCAGTGGCAGGAGATACAATGAAAACAGTAATGGCCCAAGAATAGATCCCTGTGGTACACCCCATGACAGAGGGGCCACAGAGGACGATGACGAGCCCAACTTAACACAGAAGCTCCTGTTTGAGAGATATGATTTTATCCACAGGAGTGCCAAGCCAGAAATGCCCACACAATGCTGTAATCAAGAGATCAGAAGGTCGTGATCCACTGTGTCAAATGCAGCAGTCATATCTATTAGTATAAGCACTACGTGTTTACCACAGTCTGTCGCTACCAGGATATCGTTCATAACCTTTATGAGAGCTGTCTCTGTGCTATGAAACGGCCTAAAGCCGGACTAAAAAAAATCAAACATTTGAGAGTTGTTTAGATAATCCATCAGCTGAGTGTGAACAACCTTTTCCAAGATCTTACTCAGAAAAGGAAGTTTAGAGATGGCTCTAAAATTTGACATTACTGAAATATCTGAGCCTGGCTTCTTAAGTAAGGGATAAATAATTGCATGCTTAAACTCACTTGGTACTTGACCTGACAAGGCTGGTATTGATTATGATCAGAATATGTAAGGCATCTGATATATTAAAATAAGTATTATTCGCAGATGACACAAATATTTTTTGTTCTGGGGGGAACCTAAAGGAGCTGCTGGATACAATTACATCACAAATGTGCAAAATTAAAAAATGGTTTAAAAGGAACAAACTATCGCTAAATCTAAGTAAAACTAAAATAATCTTATTTGGGAATTCCCTTAGAAATGCACAAGTGCAGATTCATATAGATGGTGTGGAAATTGAAAGAGTACTTGAACATAAGTTTCTTGGTGTGATTATAGATGATAAATTAAACTGGAAGTCTCATATAAATCATATACATAACAAAATTTCAAGAAGTGTCTCAATCCTGAGTAAAGTAAAACACATTCTGGACCACAAATCACTCCACATTCTCTACTGTTCCCTGATTGCACCGTATTTGAATTACTGTGCAGAGGTGTGGGGCAATACTTACAAATGTTCGCTATCATCAATCTTTATATTACAAAAAAGGGCCATAAGGATAATCCATAAAACCGGTTACAGAGATCATACAAATCCACTATTCTTAAAATCAAAAATTCTCAAATTCACAGATCTGGTTCATTGTATCACTGCACAAATTATATATAAAGCAATAAATAACCTGCTTCCTGACAATATTCTAAAAATGTTTTCTAAAAGGGAACGGGGATACAATTTGAGGGGGGAATTAAATTTAAAACATCCTCGTATCCGTACAACATTAAAAAGTTTTTGCATCTCTGTGTGTGGAGTGAAACTGTGGAACAGACTAAGTAAAGATATAAAGCAATGTCCGAGCATGACACAGTTTAAAAAGCGGTTTAAGGAGATGGTTTTTACAGGGTACAGGGAGGAGGTAGAGATTTGATAGGGTGTTCTTATCTAATATTTTCATGTGTGTGAGGGTGCACGGGTATGTTGGTATGGGTATATATATATTTGTAGGTTGTGTATCCTTTGAGGTGTTAATGGGGTTATTGAAAATGTGTATATGTGCGTATGTGTAAATACGTATGTATGGATAGATAGAAACATATATGTATATATATTTAAAAAAAAAAAAGAATAATAATTAAAAAAAAAAATACACATGACATATAATGTGATTGCAAGGAGGTATTTCTGGAGTCTATAAATTACTAGATAGTGGAAAAGGTGTGGGACTAAATAAGCTCATGCTTCTTCCTGCTCCTTTTTGAACATGACAGATATTTGTAGTTGTGGTTGCTCGTTTTCTTTTTTGTTTTGCTTTGTTTATTTGTCTCTTTTAATTCTATGTTGTTGTACTTTTTTAACATGTTCAAAATAAAGATTCAATCAATCAATCAATCAATCAATATGTGGTCCAACAGTAGGAAACACCTCTTTCAGAAAATGGGAATGAACGACATCATTCGGAGAACCACATGGTTTAGCAGTTAACACAAGCTTCTCTAGTTCAGGTAGAACAATTGGTTGGAAAGTAATAAGCAAATTTAAACAGGGAACATGCACAGCCGGGCCAACAGAAGATAAAGTGGAGGGTCTCAAACTTGCAACCTTATCCACAAAGAAATTAAGAAACTTATTACACCTCAGAAGATTGCAAAAGAACATGATCCTCTGCATTCAGTACAGAATTAATGGTATTATACAGAACACTAGGGTTATGTGAATTAACAGCAATAAGTTGTGAAAAATAGGAGTTTTTGGCGGTCTTTACTGCCCTCTGATAAGCTTTCCAGCTCGTCTTAAAAGCTTCCAGAGAAACGTACAGCATGTCCTTTTTCCATCGTCTTTCACATCTCCTACATTCTCTTCTAATGGCTCGAGTAAAATCGGTTAGCCAAGGGCTGGACTTGGGTTTACACTGCCTGAGTCTTAGAGGTGCAACAACATCAAGGGCAGATTTACAAACAGGTCCAGGTGAGATAGTAATCCATTTACGGAGGACAACTAAGAGGGACTGGACACAAGTTGTTCAAATAGTGTTGGAAAATCCTCAGCAGTATCTGAGCCGAAGGCAGGATAGCATCGCATAGGTGCAGCCAGTTTAACAACAGGACTAAGAGGAACAACGTCAAATAGAATGGGCATAGGGTCAGAGAATACAGCATGCGCCACATGTAAGTTACAGACAGATAACCCATATGATAACTCCAAATTCAATGTGTGACCACGTTCTTGAGTGGCACATTTAACAAATTGAACAAGATTAAAAGAGCTCACCAGGTCCATGAATTCCTTAGCCAGGGGTTTCCCTGGGCAACAGACGTGTATATTAAAATCACCGAGTAGCAGGACCTGGTCATACCGAGATGCACAGTCAGCGAGAAACTCTGAAAACTCAGATAAAAAGTCCTTGTTATATTTAGGAGGCCGATAAACTATTGCACACAGCAATGAAGGCGAGTGGCCCAGTTCTCACAGGCAAAGCTCAAAGCTGGTGTGGCGTGTCCATGAGGATAGTTGCTTAAACTCAAAGTGTGATTGAAAAACAACAGCTAACCCCCCGCCATGACCAGACGCTCTCGGAGCGCTAAAATAAGCACAGCCGGCAGCAGTTCAGAAAAAAACGCTTAACTCACCCGGTGAACTCCAGGTTTCAGTCAAACAGAGGAAATCCAATGCATGGGAAGAAAAGAAATCCTTCAGGATGAAGGTGTTATTCGCCACCGATCTGGCATTTATTAAACCCAACCTGAGGGGAGCTGGTTCGGAGACCTCCACAGCAGTGACAACCAGATCCACCGATCGAAGGTTTGATCGGTCCATTCCCCTCCAACGTAGATGCTGAAGAGGGAATGATTTAACAGGGCTGCTCCCGATAGAGCCGACAACGGGAACCAACCAGGAATCCACAGGATCCAGAGCATGCGATGGTACCAAGAGTGGTGGAAAAGATTGACGAACGGAGCGTAGATCGTGAGGAAGGTAAGAAATCCGCTTAACGAGGCGACCTCCACGGGTATTCCGTCTCCTCCGTCACTTACGCATATCTGGTGGCAGTGGTAGGGGATACCAGCGCAATGGTACTGCTTCCAGGTAGGGAGGCAGAAAACCCTGGCTATCTTTACCAAACCAAACTGAAACTTTGGTGGACAAGGCGATTTCCAATAAAGTCTGGCGATCATACGACAGTGTTGAACTGACATGTTGCACAACATTAGCTAAAAACAATAAAATCAAACAAATGAAATAGAGCGGTTTACGGCATATCGAAACTGTGTGACGTGTAAAGTACCAAAATAACACCTATATGAGACAAATTTTATGAGTCTAATGTTAGAGATCCGGCAACTGGCGTTTGGGCTGTGCAGGGCTCTCTCTTCCGGAAGATTATTGAATAAAAAGAATTATAAATGAACCAGAGCGGTGTTTTGTTATTGGACTTCTGTGCAAATCTTTTTTTTTTGCCTGTCCCGTTTGGTTCTTTTGCCATCAGAATTATTGTCTAAAGGCGAGGAAAGATGCCCAATGGATTTACTTTACCAAACTGACCATCACAGCCTTGCCATAATGGTCTATTTGATTCACCTTTTATTGTTTATTTTATTTTATTTTATTTTTTTTATTTTCACTTGCTAGATACAGGACAGACTTGAATGAGGAAAAGGGAGAAAGGAAGAGGGGGAAAAAACAGCTGAGAAGAGGGACGGGGATAAAGGGCAAAAAAAACAAAAACCAACTAAATAAGCAGACAAAAAAAAATACATATATCAATCACCTGGATCACCTGTTGAGAAAGAAAAAAGAAAACAAGCAGAAGAAAATGAGAGCAATACAATAAACAACATCATGATGATATATGGGAATATAACAGTAAATACTAAATATTAAACATTATTGTGCAGCACGTAAGATCGACAGCGCACAGTGTGCTTTGAGGTAGGAGCCAAAAAGGGTGTCGTTTGTGTGTGTGAGCACCCGTGTGTACACCTGTGAGCATGGACGCACTTGTTTTTTAAAAGGTTCCTTCATGAAATGATCTGCTAGAGGGTGTGGGGGACCACAGCCCCGTCCTCCAGGGCATGAAGCAGGTATGGAGGAGATCAAGACTCAAGACATCCAGAGGCCCCCAGAACACAAGAGACCAAGGAAGACCAACAGAGGGGCAGCTGCGCCACTATCCCAGAAGGAGCTGAGGAGAGTCCCAGATGAGGGGTCACTCAGCAGCAACGGAGCAGAAGCCAGGGGGGGTTGCAGTGACGTGCCCATGAGCTCCGCCGGCAGCCAGCTGCCATATGTAGTGTTGATGCAAGTGACCGAGCCCCAGGCCGAGAGGCCGAGGGCACCTCACCCCCAAAGTGGCCCAAGCGAGCCCCAGGCTCCAGGCCCCGATAAGCAGCCACCGAGGAGTGAGCCGGTGTGTACCTGGGCGCCCACCCCCGGACACAAAGAACCACCAACGCATCGATGTCTGAGGGCGTCTGCCACCGGCAGGGGAAGTGGTGGGGGGAGATAGGCCTCCATACCTTAGAGGGCCTGAGATGTCCCCAGAGAGGTGGCGTCTGATACAAAACCTGACATATAGACAAATACATACAGGCACACACAGATATAAACATTCATTCCCACCCTCATGCTCTCATATGCAATTACTCAACACTCAACCAACGTGGAGACAGACATAGAGAGACACTGTACACACAATCACACTCCCCAAGCATACTCTAAGAACCGCGTCTAGGTACCTTTGCCCCTGGAGGGGGAAACTGCACCCAGACCCAGGTGGTGTTACCCTTTTTTCCCTGCGGTGGGGAGAAGCAGACCGCCCCGACTCCGCAGCAGCAGGGACGCCCCACACTCCAGACCCCAGTCGGACGGCCAACTCCTCCTCCCGGCCCCCTGCTCCAGCAGGTCGCAAAGAACGGGGGTGTGAGAAGACTCCAAAACCTACCTCCGCCCACTCATATGTAGTGTTGATGCATGTGTGTTCTAAGGTGCATTTAAAACCCAGGAGGGCATGGAGCTACCTGCCAGAGAGCAGCAGGTAAGCGCATAACCCCTCCTGATAGCCCTCAGTGTCTACGTGTATTTAAAATTGAGAGGTGGGCAACGACGCCAGGGGTGAGGTGTACACCCTGATGGTCTTTTGGAGTCCGTGTAGCGTGCCCACCCCCAAGATCCTATGTGTATGTGTTATGAGAGTGTGAGTAATGTGAATGTGTAAGTGGTGAGATAAAATTGAGGCACAAGAAGCCAGAAGGGGACAGAGGGGGGGATGCCTCCCCTGCACCCTGGTGACACACCTTTACCCCAAGGCCCTGCATGTGTGGGTGATTGTGGTGGAGCGGGAAGAGGGAGGCAGCTGGAGATCGGGAGGGAAGGAAGGGAGGGGCAAGTGACCTCTCCCTGGGGCCAGCTCCCCCGCTGACCCCAGTAGGCACCCCCATACTCCGCAACCCGCCAGGGAAAGGGGGCCCAGGCCCATCCGGACCGGAGCCCAGAACAGCAGCGCCGCCCGGCCCCACAGAGCCCGGGACAGCCCACCTGACCCCACCACAGAGAAAACTGCACCCACCCTGTCATCCACTCATCTTCCAGACTACACAAGACAATAGACGCCCAGGCTGAGATCTTCCTCCACCTCTCCTGTATCTCCCCCTCCTGCAGAGTGAGTTCCTGAAGAGAGGAAAGCTCCTGCAAGGTGTAACAACCTCCCCCACCAGTTGAAGAGCCCCCCAGGTGGCTCAATGCACTGGCGGCACCCTGCGCCAGGGCCGGGCCCCCATACACCCACCCGCCCACAACCCCAGCAACATACCAACCAGGACCAAAGCCCCCGAGGCCTAGCCAGGGCCCGAGGCCCAGAGACGGAGCGCCCCCAGAACCTCACGCCCGTCCCGGACCCACCCAGGGGCAGCCAGGCTACCAGGTCAGTAACCCACGTCCGTCAGCAGAGACCCTCCCCTAGCCTCGCTGCACGCAGCCACGAGGAAACCGTCACCTAAGAGCCAACAGAGCCCCTAATAGGCCATGACTGCTACCCCGGGTTGAGCCCCCCAAGAAAGATGCTCCTGGGGAACCCCCCGACGCCCTAAGCCTGTCCCTAACCCCACACCAATCACAACAGCGAAGGTGGGACCAAACTATGACCTCCCACCCCCACTAGGTGATGGAGCTAATCAAAGGAGCCGAGAGCAATTGATCTGATGTGGTGGCAGAGGCTGTATCGAGACTAATGTAATCTAATAGATAATTTCTATATTGATTAGAATTAAGATTATTTTTATTTTTCCAGTTCATGAGGACTGTTTTCTTGGCTATGCATAGGGCAGTGAAAACCATATGTGCTATATTCTTATCTGTAGTGACATTATCTAAGCTGCCCAACAAACACACTAAAGGGGAAGTTGGAATGTCACATCTCAAACACTTTGATAAGTCTTCACATATCTCGCGCCAAAACTTCTGAACTGGTGGACAGAACCAAAGAGCATGGATATAATTGTCCGGTGTTTTGGTTTGACAGTGTGAGCAGTTGTTGGTAGACGTAAAGCCCATCTTGAACATCCGATGACCTGTATAGTGCACTCTATGTAGTATTTTGTATTGAATTAATTGAAGACTGGGATTTCTAATTAGATGAAAGGTTTTTAAGCAAATCTGAGACCAGAAGTTTTGGTCTAAGTTAACTGATAAATCCGCTTCCCATTTTGCAATAGGAAGTGATATTGATTCATGTCTTTTAGAAAGCATTCTGTATATTTTGGATAGTAATTTGGGGGTTTTAAGAGTAAGAAATTGAACCACACTTGGTGGTGTTTGTAGTTCAACTTGACCCGGTTTAAATTTCTTTTTTACTATGGATTTAATTTGTTGATATTCTTAAAATCTTTTCTTGTTGATCCCATATTGTGTAACTAGTCTGTCACATGAAATAAATTCTGTTCCTTCTAGTATATGTTCTAAATATTTGATTCCTTTACCACTCCAATCTGAAAAGTTTATCATATTATTGTTTTGTAATATGTCAGGGTTGTTCCAGATAGGTGTACGTTTGCATGGGATCAATGAAGACTCCATCAATTTTAGAAACTCCCACCATGCTGTCAGAGAAGAGCTGATGTTGATGCTTTTGAAGCATTCATGTCGTTGGATGTTTGAGCTGATAAATGGTAGATCTGTTATCTCTAGATTATTGCAAAGTGCTTGTTGTACATCTAGCCAAGGTTCATCTAAGAGGGTATGTTTTAGCCATCCTGAGATAAACTGAAGCCTGTTGGCTAAGAAGTAGTGCTGAAAGTTAGGTAGTTCTAATCCTCCTTTATCCTTGGTCTTTTGAAGTGTTTTTAAGCTTATACGTGGGGGTTTATTTTTCCAAAGGAATTTGGACATACATGAATCTAGAGATCTGAACCAATCTTGTGGCGGTTTAGTTGGGATCATTGAGAATAAATAATTTATTTTTTGTAAGACCATCATTTTTATAGTGGCAACCCTTCCCATGATTGATATGGGTAGACATTTCCACCTAGCCAGATCGCCTTCTACCTTCTTTAAAAGTGGGATATGGTTTAATTTAGTTAGATCTGCAAGCTTCGGAGAAATATTAATACCTAAATATTTTATATTTTCCGATTGCAGTGGTGTAGAAGAGGAATTATGGAAGGAGCAATTAATCGGAAGGACTGTAGATTTTGACCAGTTAATTGAGTAATCTGATATTCTTGCAAAAGAGTTTATCAATTCAATCACCGCAGAGATATTGGTTTGTGAATTTTGGAGAAAGAGTAACACATCATCCGCATAAAGGCTGATTTTATGTTCCACGTTCTTGCATTTTATGCCCTTAATTACTGAATTCTGTCTAATTGCTGCTGCTAGTGGTTCAATAAAATTTGCAAACAGTGAAGGGGAGAGTGGGCATCCCTGCCTGAACACCTTGTTCAAACATAGGAGTGTCCATAAGTGCACGTGACACCAGGACACTCTAGGCTGCAGGTCGATGATCGATTTTGTAATCGTATCACCAGACCTGCGACCATGTGTTCACTCGGGTAAAGAGAGGGGCTGAGCTGTCAACTGATCACCACCTGGTGGTGAGTTGGATCAGTTGGTGGGGGAGGATGCTGGACAGACCCGGTGCACCTAAGCACGTAGTGAGGATGTGCTGGGAATGTCTAGCAGAGGCCCCAGTCCGCGAGATCTTCAATGCACACCTCCGGCAGAGCTTCAACAGCATTCCGAGAGAAACTGGGGACATTGAGTCCGAATGGACCATGTTCAGCGTCTCCATTGCCGAAGCTGCTGCATTGAGCTGCAGCCGCAAGGTGGTTGGTGCCTGCCGTGGTGGTAATCCCCGAACCAAATGGTGGACACCAGAGGTGAAGGGAGCCACCAGGCTGAAGGAGTCCTATCGGGCTTGGTTAGCCCGTGTGACTCCGGAGGCAGCCGACAGGTATCAACAGGCCAAGCGGAACGCGGCTCGGGCAGTGGCTGAAGCAAAAACTCGGGTGTGGGAGGAGTTCAGAGAGGCCATGGAAAAAGACTTTTGGACTGCCTCAAAGAGATTCTGGCAAACCGCCAGACGTCTCAGGAGGGGAAAGCAGTGCTCTACCTGCACTGTGTATAGTGCTGGCGGAACGCTGCTGTCTTCAACTGAGAAAATTGTCAGGCGGTGGAAGGAATACTTCGAGGACCTCCTTAATCCCACTGACATGTCTTCCTCCTCGGAAGACATGTCAGTGGAATTAAGAGTCTGGGGATGAGGGGAATGACCCGCCGATTTCCAAAGGCGAGGTAACTGAGGCAGTTAAACAACTCCTTTGGTGGCAGAGCCCCTGGTTTTGATGAGGTCCGCCCCGAGTTCCTGAAGGCTCTGGATGTTGCAGGGCTGTTCTGGTTGACACGCCTCTACAATGTTGCATGGATATCAAGGGCAGTACCCCTGGACTGGCAGACCGGGGTGGTGGTCCCCATCTTTAAGAAGGGGGACTGGAGGGTGTGTTCCAACTACAGGGGTATCACACTCCTCAGCCTCCCTGGGAAAGTCTATGCTAGGGTGCTGGAAAGGGGAGTTCGTCCGCTAGTCGAACCTCGAATACAGGAGGAACAATGCGGTTTTCGTCCTGGTCGCGGAACACTGGATGATAGGTTTGTAGCTTGAACCTATTCGCTGGAACGTTGAAGACAATGTAATTACACAGCAAGCAATTACACAGTGTAGGCAACGTTCTTTATGTTTCATGTGCACGGGAGAGAACTGAACAAACGCCGTTCCTTCGCTTGACCCCAGTTGCTCTTGTCCGCTCTCCCGTAACACTGCTCCTTTATTGTGGTTACATGAATATGCATAGGTTCATTAACATATGACGTATACATACACACAAAGAGTACCTTGCCTGTGGTTTTGTAAGTGTGTGTGTGTGTGTGTGTGTGTGTGTGTGTGTGTGTCAGAATGTGAACCTGTGAAGACTCCCCAGAGCTGGTGCAAGGAGTCTAGCGGTCCGTCTAAACAAAAGGCTCTTATACTTAACCAGATACAGAGTAGGTGTCCTCCTATACCATAAATCAGTAAGAGCAGAAATAACCTCTCTCCTGACCTTAAGTTGTGTGTGCATGCCAGAGCACTCTGGAATACACTGCATAACATCATGCGTCATCAGATACAATACATCAGCGGTCCCCAACCTTTTTTGCGCCACGGACCGGTTTATGCCCGACAATATTTTCACGGACTGGCCTTTAAGGTGTCGCGAATAAATACAACAAAATAAAACTAGTACCGGTACCGAAAAAAAGAAGATTTATTCATAACACACGTGAAAAGACCCAGGAAAACCGAGTTAACGATAAAAACGATAACAAAATAACGCTGAAAATCGATAAAAACCCTGAAAACCATACATTTCACACCTGAGCCTCTACTCTCACGGCCCGGTACCAAACGACTCACGGACCGGTACCGGTCCGAGGCCCGGGGGTTGGGGACCGCTGCAATACATGCATATGTCAAATTAAAACCACAATAACTTCTAACACAGTTTGAAAAGAACATCGCCTCGTCTCCATCCCAGGTGTCTTCCTGTCGCACGTCCTGCCCGTGCTTATCTTCTGGAACATCAGGCACACGTTCTGCAACAAACTGTTCTTTTGCAAACACAATTTTGCAGCCACAAGCAAAATATGATTAAACTTTCACCTATAAATGAGTCTATCTACTGTGTGTGTGTGTGTGGGTGTGTGTCGACCTTAAATGCTCTCTCATCTCACCCGTTGCACTTCTGACCTTTCACCAGAACAGAGGCTCATCCTTATATGTGTAATAACCTAACTGAAACTATATATGTAATATGTTGAATAAATGTTTTAATCAAGAACCACTACTAAAAGCTTAATAAAAGAATATAAAAGTATAAAAGATAATAATGAATAACCTGGTTATTCAAATAGCATCATCCAAACAGCTCCTCAAAATGACAACCAAAATGCACACTTTACAGAGGGAACAAAGACATTTTAGAAGTATACTTCCTGACTTATTCTCAGTCATCTGTTACCAAGCAAACTCAAACACAGCAGGTTGCTGAATACACTCAGGCCTCTGCTCAGCTACTCTTTTTGCTGTAAGACTAACCTTCTAAGCTCCACGTCACTCACGCTCTGCTTAGTTTCACTTCCTGGATGCAAAGCATGCTCTGCAAACCTACAGTTTCCTGTCAAGATGTTTAGGCCCAGACTATACTCAGAGTTGGGCCTTTCTTTTATAATGCAATGTAATCTGCATATAAACATTTAAGATTATGACAAGCATTCAAAAGCATTTAAGATTATAGATTCAACTCAACAGTTTAAAGTGGTTCAGCTTTTTTGAGTTTCCATTTTCTAAACTTCTACATTCTGAACCTTCTTCAACCCTGAACAGATTATGAAACACTGAATGATTTCAAGCACATACTTTGTCTAATAAACTAACATATTTTATTCTTCATACAGACTGGGGAGCTGTGGTTTGTCAAAGATCAGCTGTGATTATCTGGCAGCAGCGCTGAAGTCTAACCCCTCCCATCTGATAGAGCTGGACCTTAGAAACAACAACTTGCAGGATTCAGGAGTGAAGCAGCTGTGTGGTTTTCTGGAGAGTCCAGGATGTAGACTTGAAACTGTGAGGTCAGTCACCATGTTTGTATGTAGTACACTTAACCTGTGTACTACATACAAATATGCTAGGAACTTCCTGTTGTTCTAAGGAGGACTGGAAAATGTGTGAAAATCTCCCAGTCAGTTCACAGCACACTTCAATCATTTTCCTCCCATGTCTTATGCTGATTCAGTGTCACATTCATCTTTGGTCCTTGTTCTGCATCCCCACCATGGACTTCATTCCTTTCCAAGCCAGCCTTGAGTGTCCTTTATTCAGCTCATCCTCTGCTTTACTTTAAAATAATTTTGTGAATTTTAGTGATCCCTGTGGGGAAATATCTATGAAGCAGTGGGGAGCCACTAAGCCGGCGCACCGGGGAGCAGTGAGTACGGACGGTACCTTGCTCATGGGTACCTCAGGGTAGCCATTCAGTGGATTCAAACAACCAACCTTCCGATAATGGAGCAATAACCTTGTCTACTGAGCTATCCCTGCCCCCCTTTTAGCTGCTTTATCTCTCTTTGAACAAGTTTATGTGCCTCAATCTTTTTCTTCTCTCCCTCATAACAAGACAGCTTCTTCTGCCTGAGACAATGTTGGAGTGATTTACTAATCCATGGCTGCTTATTGGGAAAATACTTCCTGTTTTCAAAGTAATCCCCATTTTTCCCCAGAAATAAATGTAAGTAGAAATTGATGATCTAAGTGAGAACATGAGCCTTTAAAAAGTCCCAGTGGGTGCAGTCAAAGCAGTCCATCAGTTCCAGTATAGGGTGTATGGTCCATACCGGAACAACTGTGTGCTCAGTTTGAACTCTCTTCAGTCCTGTGATCTGACAGACCCAGAGGGGCCATCACATCACATTTAGAAGCTCCCCTAATGGAGCGACTACACACATCCAATACTTAGTCTGTCTTATCGGACAAACTGGAAGAAATGATTCAAGGACTTAGTCACAGAACAGAGATTTAAATCTCCAAACTCAAACTGGCGGCATCGGGGCATATAGTCTGAAAACTCTGCATAGTTTCCTGTTTGAAGCTGCTTCCTGTTGGCTTCAGCTGTTTGGAGTTTCCATTTTCTAAACCTCTACACTCTGAACCTTCTTCAGCTCTGAACAGATGATGAAACACTGAATGATTTCAAGCTCACACTTTGTCTAATAAACTTACATCTTTCATTCTTTATACAGTTTGAGAAGCTGTGGTTTGTCGAAGATCAGCTGTGATTATCTGGCAGCAGCGCTGAAGTCCAACCCCTCCCATCTGAGAGAGCTAAACCTGTGGTTAAACAAGCTGCAGGATCCAGATGTGAAGCAGCTGTCTGATCTTCAGCAGAGTCCAGACTACAGACTGGAGACTCTGAGGTCAGTAGAGTGTTGGAGTGAGTTGGTGGTGCTGTCAGCAGTATTGTACTAAACACAGTCAGTATGAAACAAAGATCCAGTGTTTCCTGTAAAGCTGCAGCTTCTCAGTGAAGCTGTGAGAGGACAATGGTGACAGGCATATTGATTGGAAACAAACACTTGCTGTTTCTGCCTTTATGGTCACTATAGTAACGGCTGACACACTCTGATCAAACACTGTCAACAGCCAATCAGCTCTCTGAAAAAAGCAGCACACAGACCAATGGCTGCATTCATTTCCAAGTTTAAAGCAGTGAAGAACACAGTCTGTAGGTGAGGAAGAATTTAGTGAGAGCAGATGTTTGGATGGAATTCCTCTAGTTCACAGCTGGAACCGTCCACTGGATTGTTGGGGTTCCTTAAGAGCTCAGAGTGGAAAGACCAAGGTTATTGTGTTTTTACAATAACCTTGGTCAGACTGCTATACAAAACATAGAATACAAATGTTTTGCATAGCATTTGTATTCTATTTTTATCCTATTATATATAATATTTTATTTTGTTTTATTGTATATAGTATTGTATTTTATTGTATTATGTAAATTTGTGTACATTATCTTATTCTTATTCTATTCCAGTGTTCTCTAATTTTTGCTATATAATTTTGCACTGTCCACTTTCTATTGTAACAAAATAAATTTCCCACTTGCAGGACTAGTAAAGCTTATCTTATCTTATCTTATCTTATCTTATCTTATCTTATCTTATCTTATCTTATCTTATTCTAATGAATGAAAGTCCAAAGTAAAACTAGGAGTGAGAAAAATTTTCATCAACTTCAATAAAAATCCAAAGATTAGAAAAAGTGAAGCAACAATGAGTCCTAGTACAGTCCCAGCACTGAAGTCCCTGCTGCTCTTTATACTGGATGTGCTGCATCACTAACTGACAGCTGATGAAGAGTCTCTAAAAACACTCGTTTATCTTCTCTGCTCTTCCTTCTTCTCTCTGCAGGTGGAGCTGATGATGGTAAACAGGATGGTGAGAGAGGATGAGCTGTGTCCCGATTTGATTTTTCATTTGTATTTGTTTTAATGAAATATATGACATATACTCTGTAATCATATATACTTGTATACACCATACATATACATACACCCGAGTGTTTTATATGATGGAATCACTGAGCATTTAACCTACATGCTGAAATCACAAGACCCAAAGGTCAAATATGGAAGTCCTAGTACAATAATATTTGACCCAAAGGTCAAATATTATCTACAATTATATTAATAAAACTTTGTGCCATTTGCTTTATGAACACATGTTGATCAATACTGTTTGAAACATTGTGTTAAGGCCAACAGTGACTAGCCCAAACATGGGGTTAATTCAACTTGCCAATGCTAAAGTATGGGACCTCTTTTCTCTGCACTCATTTGTGCTTATCATTTTTGGCCCCACTGGGTATGCACCTGGGGTGCTGTTTTCTCGCCTCAACCACCAGTAGGTGAGAAAATTTCTTTCTTAGCATAGATAGCAGTTTACTTCAGGTAAGCGCACCTAACAAAATTGTCGAATTGATTAACTTGAATTGACACTGCAACCTTCCACGCCATTCAAGTCACCGTGTGTCCAACCAACGCGTAGTTAGTGCAGGAGGTGCACGTCAGGTCACGTGGAAGGTTACGGCGTAAGTTACTCAGATTACTCACAGAAGTCTAAATCAACCTTCAGTCTGAGTCGAGTCAGCCGAGGTTCAGAATAGTGGATCCTCACATCGCTCATTCAGAGACTTCCTCAAGTGTTTGTGTGAGTACAGAGAGACGCAGCTCTGCTTTATTCATAATTACTAGTCAATAAATGGGCCTACAATCATTTTATAGCACAATCACATGTACGAGTGTCATGTGACCTGGGTTAGAAAGATATAGAAGTCCTCCCTGGCTGCGTCTACATCACAGCTCAGAGGTTCAAAGGTCTTAATGTCCAGCTTTATGTGATTAAATATGATCAGAGTGCTGAAACAGAACTTTTCTCTGTTTCCTAATAATAAAGAATTGTCATTGTTAATCAAAGATAAATGAGTCCTTTGTGAGAGGAGCAGGTCAGCAGGTTGGATCTAAGGTTCATGTTGAAGACTCCAGCAGAGACACTAGAGGGGGAACCTCAGTCCAACCTGTGAACCTGTCAACTGATTGTGTGATTTTTGGCTTCATCTGCTCATTGTTGCTGTGTTAGATGGTTCATTCAGAAGGATTTGGATGACATCACACTTCCACTCAAGGCCCAGCTGCTCTCCTGCTAGGGGATTATCATCAACACAGAACTCGGGGATAAGAGCATCTTTAGGCCTGGCTGACCTCTCCTCACCAAAGAGAAGAACAAACTCAGCATTAGCTAAGAGTAGCTTAGTTACATCAGTAGAGTTTAAGTCATCTGATTATTATTATTTGATTTTGCTAAACTGTTTTAATAAAGTTTCCTGTAATGAAAGTGTAAATTGTAAATTTTAAATCTTCTTCCACTGATCTGTGAAGTTGTCACTATATCAGTGAGTTCCAGCAGAAGCAGAAGGAAAGGATTCAGTAATGACTGAGCGTTTGGATTCAGGGATCAGTCCTGGAATCTGGACTGCTCTGATGATGCTCCTCCATCTAAATTATTCAATGAAATCATCTGCGTCATTTTCTCCTGCTGTGAACTCAGGGATCCTCTCAAAGCTCAAATCCAAACCACTGAAGAAACTCTGCTGGAAAGAATTCAGCATTGATTTAAAAACAGTGACAGTTTATGAAATTAAGTCATCAAAATGATGCAACTTGTTTCAGATATTTAGGATGATGAACATTTCTGCCCTTTACTGAGGCCACTTTGTCCATTTAATGAAAGTGTCATGAACAGTTAGCTGTGACATCATCAGTACAGAATAGTTATGGTGAAATCAAACTGTTTATGATATTTCATTGACAGCACTTTAAAGTCTGAAGGACGTCTTATTTTGTTGATTCCTGCTGTTGAGGGGACGAATCAAGCGTGTGCAGTTTGGGAAATGACAAATATGATATTGTACCATTTTAATCCTGCAAACATTTGTTTGATTTGATTTCTCATTGGAGGAGAAAGAAAGACAGGATGGTGTTTAAAAAAGCCCACAGCTGTGGAGTGGAGCTTGTTGTTGGTGTCTCTGTGTGAAGAAACTGTAAGTTTGCTTTGTTTCCTCCTTTAACAGTTTGTCTTTAGGAACTTCACTGTTTGTTCAGCTCATGTTGGATTTCTTCACACAACACACTGTGTGTGTTTGTATTAACGTCAGTGTGTAATGTTTTCCTGGCTAACATCAGCTGTGTGTCTTGAGCTGGGAGAGAAAGTTAACTGGTTCTTTATGTCCATGTAAACAGCTGGAGATAGAGAGAGGAACATGAGGGATTTTCTCTGTTTTCATACATGGAGTTCCAAAGTAGATGAAACATGTGTAACTTTGTTTCACACTATTACGAACTGTTAGCTCTGCTCTATCAGACTGTTTATGGTGGAACAGGTTTCACTGGTTTTAAACTGGGACTCAGACTCAGTTACTTGTTGGTTCGTCACTCAAACCATTTAAACATGATCTAACATCAGTCATCAAGTTTCTATTCAATAGAAATCACAAACATGTACAGTAGATTTTCTGTCTCATTAACAGATATTTTCTGTTCATAGAAAAATGTAAAGTTCTCGTTATATGACCATTGTGATGGACCAAGTTAAAAAACAGGAGGAGTCCCAATTAATTATTAGAAAAATAGTTTTTCATTTATTTAACCCCCAAAAATTAGATTTACAAAAGTAATAAATGTTGAGCTCATAAAAGAGGTCAAAGAAACAAAACTAAACTCAGGCAAACGTAACAAACCAAATGACTTTATATTTCTATACTGTTGGATTAAAACAATTCTTCTGCAGAAGAGGCATTATACACAGGATCATCTGACCATGGAGGACCTACCCAAAGAAGTTCATACTGACATAAATGTCTACAGTGTGAAAATGGATGACATAAGTTATGGATACCTGGAAGCAGCAGAGAACAGTCCTCAAAGAAAAAAGTGGTGGTTGCCTCTTGCTAGTCGCCTTGTATGTCTGTCAACAGATGTGAACTATGCTTTGCTCATGGTCTCACCTGAGTGCATTGCAGTTTTCTGTGACAAATCTGGGAGGTATGGATTATTTGATTCACATTCAAGAAGTGCAGCAGGTTTACCCCAGCCAAATGGAACAGCAGTCATGCTCACTTTCACTCATGTGAATGACCTGATCACCCACCTGCATAACCTTTTTCAAAATCAAGGCAAGTATGCAAGATATGAGTTTGTGCCTGTTTCTTTCCAAAGAGTCAGCACTCAAACGACGTGGGAAAGCTATTCGTCAAGCTCAAAAGTCACAAGCAGCATGTAAAAGATAAAGAAAAATCTTCATCTGAAGAAGTGGCAAAGAAGATAAACAAAAAAAGACACGAAAAGGAACGATATGCCTGCTGTCATGAATTTCGAATGAAAAAATTACAGACTGTGAAAACTCAATATGCTGAAAACTATCATCACCATAAACAAAAACTGTTATCAGCCAAAGATTATTATGCAAATCCTCATATTCAAGAGAAGATAAAAGCCCACAATGTGAAGAGATACCAAAATGATCCTCATTTTCAACAAAAAAAGAGACACTACATTATCAGAAGATATACCACAGATCCTGAATTTCAAATCAGACAGAAAAAATATATGGTTCAGAAGTAAATTACGGATGTCAGCTTTCGAACCAGAAAGAAAAAATATTTCAGACAGAAGCAATATCTGGTCCAAAGGTACAACACGGATACTGACTTTCGAAGCAGACAGAAAAAATACATGGCCCAGAAATACAGAGAGGATGATGTCAGACAAAGGAAGAGGGCATACATAAGAACAAAATATGCATCTGATCCAAACTACAGGCACAAACAACAAAAATCAATTCATGCCAGATATCATAATGACTCATAATTCAGACTGCACCATATACAGCGCTGTGCCCAGTACCAGAGACACAAAATGGCTACCAAGCCCATACATGGGGCTGTTGTTTGTGTACCATCAGATGTGGAAACCACAGTAAACTGTCTTCCCAGACCTAGCAATGAAGCCCAGCTCCTGCAGGTACAACTGAAAAGACACATAAGATTCAAAGGATACCAACACTTCTACACTGTGAACATGAAGAATGTGTTAGCACGATTATCAAAGCTAAAAGAGATGCATTCAGAATACAAAGATGTATCTATTGATGATGAAGCTACTTTTGCTGATCCCACAAATAATCAGATAATTGAGACGGAACATGACACTGCTCATGCAGATATTCAAGATGCACTACCCAGAAACTTCGACCACCAAATTGTACCAGAAAGAAGAACCACTGAGGATACAACAGCTGGACTGCTTGAGACATGTCATGATGTAAATGAACTAATGGAGCCTGAACAGTCAAATGGAGAGCCATTACAAGATATGGAGAAAGAAAAGGAGGAACTTCGACCTGGTCTTGTTCTAGACACCTGTATGCAACCACCAGATATAGCACAGGAAAAGCTACCTATTCTTTGCACAGTTTGTAACAGAAACATACATGGCTACAAACAGCATGTCCATCCAATTGCGCAAAGGAAAGGCAATCACCAAGGATGGACGTAAAATTTGTAACAGAATGCTTCAAAATAAAGACGAAGTGGAGAGACTGATAAATAACAAAGATGCAACACGATTCATGAAACCTCTGAGAGGTACTCCAGCCTATTGGGAGAAGGCACTGAAAGATCTTCATGCTATGGTCAGACAGTTAGGAAAGCCAACTTTTTTCCTGACATTTTCAGCCGCTGAAATGAGATGGCCTGAGGTTGTTGAGGTCATAAAAACTCAACAAGGTGAACAAGTGGATTTTTTACAACTTGACTCGAACACAAAGTGTGATATTCTCCGAAGCAACCCTGTGACTGTGATGCGATTGTTTGAAAAAAGAGTCAATGCACTAATGACAACACTGATCCTGTCCCCGGCACAGCCCATCGGTGAAGTAGAAGATTACTTTTATCGAGTGGAGTTTCAGGTCAGAGGAAGCCCTCATATCCATTTACTGGTTTGGGTCAAAGATGCACCTAAATTTGGAAGCGACCTTGAAGACCACGTGTACAAATTTATTGACAAGTACATAACATGTAAGATACCTGACCAAAATGCCGATCCTGAACTTTACAAAATTGTGTCTGAGGTTCAAGTCCACAGCAAAAATCTCTCCAGATCCTGTAAAAAAAAGGTAATGTGTCATGTAGGTTTGGGTTCTCCAAACTACCCGTAGACCAAACAATGATCATTTTCCCAAGCCCAGATGGTGACGATGATGACGATCACAATGATAAGCAGCATAGCACAAGTAAGAAGAAAGGCACAAACAAAAAAGAAAAGCAAAAAACCAGACAAATGCCATCCCTCTTTTGAATAACATGGGTTATATTCAAAAAAGAACAACAGGGAAACCTGCAATAATCAGATATCCTCGGTTCTCAGAAAAGAAAGAACCAGAAAAGTTTTATGGCAGACTACTTAAACGTTATTTTCCACATCGATCAAATGATGACATTAAAAACACAAAATACCCCACATCCGAACAGTTCTACAAAAGTGGACGAAAACATGGTTTTTGCAGTATGGCCAATTGTTACCTTTAACAAAAAGCATTATGAAAGCCATGGCAAAACCATGGAAAGGGCACTGGAACAGATTGAACAACAAGGCCCACTTATCAATGCATGGAACACCTTTGCATCTGAGGTTGAAGTAGATCGTTTAGAGTGTGTGGCCCAACGACAATCCAGACATGACACTGACGAAAATGAAATGGACATTGTTCCTGACTACCAAGTCAGTGGTAGCAGCAGTGGAACCATGCCAGCAATCATAGCACCAAAGCTGAGCCCAGACTTTGTCAGAAAAATGTACCAAAGTCTGAATGAAACCCAAGCATCCATATTCTACGCAGTGCGTGAGTGGTGTTTCAAACTTGTGTGGGGTCACTGTCCTGAGCAGTTCTTTTATTTTGTCTCTGGAGGAGCTGGCTGTGGAAAATCACATGTTATCAAGTGCATATATGAGGAGGCAACAAAGATTTTGCACCAACTCCCCAGATTCCTTGACCAAGCAGACATGTCCTACCCTGCAGTACTGCTGACTGCATTTACTGGCACTGCAGCTTTTAACATATCTGGGAAAACACTGCACTCTCTGCTAAAGCTGCCAAAATCTTTTATACCGCCTTATCAGGGACTGGGGAATGCACTGGATGAAGTGAGAGCTTCATTTTCAAATTCAGAGATTCTGATCATTGATGAGATATCTATGGTTTCTAAAGAGCTTTTTGCCTACATCCACTGGAGACTTCAGCAGATCAAAGGAAACAAGAAACCTTTTGGTGGGATGTCTATCCTTGCAGTAGGAGACTTTTACCAGCTGCTTTGGAAAAGCCAAACCACTCTGTTTGTACGAGGACAATGTCCTTGATCTCTGGAAAGACTATTTCCACATGGTCAACCTGACAGAAATTATGCGACAGAAAGATGATCATTCTTTTGCTGAAGTTCTGAACAGGATAAGAGTGAAGCAAAAAACAGATTCTCTTGAAGCCGATGACAAAGCCTTGCTCACACAGGCTATCCATGATATAAAAGACTGTCCATCTAATGTATTACACATTTATGCTACAAACAAAGAGGTCGACAAACACAATTCAGCAACTGTAACTGCTCTTCATTCTGATTTCATAAATATTCAGGCAGAAGACTACAGAAAAGACCCACGAACGGGTGAGATGGTCCTCCTGGCAGAAATGATGAAAGGCAACAAAAGAGATTTACCTGATAACATACAAGCTGCACCTGGAGTGTGTGTTATGATTATTAGAAATTTGGATGTTGAAGATGAGCTTGTTAATGGGACATTTGGAACAATCACGAACATTGTGACAGCCACACAGGATGGACCAAAAACTGTGAAACTCATTGGACTCACGCTGGACAATCAAAATTCTGGGCAAAAATATCGCAGTAAAATACAAGGATCCTCAGACAACCTGGTATATATTGAGAAATGTGAAGAATGCACAATTAAAAAAGGAGATGTTTGCAGGCAATTTCCAATCAAGTTGGCCTTTGCATGTACAGCTCACAAAGTACAAGGCATGACAATGGACTCAGCAGTAGTATGCTTGAAGCGTGTTTTTGAACCTGGAATGGCCTATGTTGCACTCAGCCGCACAAGCTCACTTAAAGGACTGTACATCACAGACTTTGATGAAAAGAAAATCTATGCTGATCCTGCCATCACAGATGCACTCAAAAATATGAGACATGCATCATTTGAGAATGCAAGACCACTGTTGCAATTCTTAAAATCAGTAGTTCCCACAGTCCCCACGTTGACAATTATCTACCACAATGCACAAGGTCTCCCAACTAACATGGAGGACATGAGATGCCACCATGAACTCAGCCTTGCTGATGTTTTATGTATAACAGAAACACACTTGTCTGGATCATCTGTTTCTCCCCACTTCCAGCTGGAACAATACAACATGGCCACACGCAACAGACACGTCTCTTACACAAACCATACAGACATGGCAAAGGTAAATGGCGGTGGAGTTGCAATGTACTACAAGACAATTATTACAGCTGAGTCTCGAAAATACCTGCAAAATGTGACTGACCTTGAATTTGTTGTTGTCAAGGTTGAATCGCCAGTCACAGCTTTGATTGCAACTGTATACTGGCAGCCAACTTACAGCCACGTGAGGTTTTTACCACAAATGCAAAATCTTTTGGACTCATTGGAAATGATAAATCACCAACCAATTATTGTTTGTGGAGACTTCAATGAGGACCTTATGAGCACAGGAAAAAAACCCATCCATGAACTGTTTCAGTCAAGAGGATATGCACAACTTATTACTGCTTCAACTACCGAAAAAAAAAACACACACTGATTGATCACCTTTACATATCACAGCCATACGCCTGCCTCCAATCAGGTGTTCTGAATACATATCACAGTTATCACAACCCCATTTATTGTGTTATTCACTAAAAAAAATGACTGCAAGGGTATGACGCATATGGACTTGCCAAGTGTGGGCTGTGTCGCCCATTCCTGTCAACCCTGTGTGAATGAGGACCTGCTGTCTCAGTGCAGTGTGACAAAGACCCTGCCCAATAAAAGGAAGATTGTAGGCCATTTAAACACTCCCCATTGGCCTACTCTCGACTAGAAGTCATACAGATGGACCTAAATATGAATATCAGCACCTACAGCAAGATGTACAGATGAGTCCTCTTGTAACATTCTTTAATGTACTTCTATTTTATTAATTCCTATATACTCTGAACCAAATTTGTTCAAAAATAAATTCAATCATGTTCTCTTCTCACTCAACGGAACAGCAGCCTCTACATGGTGCGAAGCCTACTGCAACAAAAACCTGATCTTAGAGTCTTTGCGGCTGAGCACACTCTACCAGCAACAGTGATAGCTCACCAGTGGGAGCTGATAGAGAAGACTGCTAATGTGCTCTCATCCATTGAAGAGCTTACCAGACACGTGAGCAGGGAGACTGCAACTGAACCTGATGTGCCATAACAGGTCATTTGTATTTTTGTTTCTTACTTTATATTGTAACATTTATTGATATTGTTTGAAACAAACTATAATATCATCCATTCATAACTCCTCCGGTGTGTTCTATCCAGTGAAGGCAGTGAAGAAGCCCTACACTGATGTGGAAACTGTGCCACTCTTCTAGAAACCAGCTACAAGGTTGGGCAGGTATAGTAAAATTAAAACGCACCTTTTGTACAACATGTTTATATACAGTCAAGTGATCAAAAGACACCAGTATTAAGGCAATTTCATTTTTACTTCCTGTTTAATTTTTCTACTGTTACTCTTGTTTTTGCAATTATTTATTAGAACTTCATGACTAGGCAGTTGACTAACTGAAGAGCTGCGCTTTGTGATGTCTCTTATTTTATTATTTTATTATTTTAAATTGTATTTTAAATTTTACTTTTGTCTGTTTCTAGCTGTTTTCGCAAAGTCAGCCAACCTCTTGCTTGCAAAGGAACACCTTATCTAGAAGTATCCGTGAGTACCTCATCAGCAGAAACTGAAGTGGAGACCTACAGTACCTCTCAGAGAAAAACGCACACATGAGAAAAGCGACCCACTTCAGTACTGGAAAGAACATCCTAATCTGTTTCCCTCTATGGCTGCTGTTGCGATCACAGTGTGCCCCCTGTAGCTCTGTGGACAGTTTTTGATTTGTTTACATCTCACCCCAACCGGTCGCGGCAGATGGCTGCCCCTCCCTGAGCCTGGTTCTGCCGGAGGTTTCTTCCTGTTAAAAGGGAGTTTTTCCTTCCCACTGTCGCCAAAGTGCTTGCTCATAGGGGGTCATATGATTGTTGGGTTTATCTATATACATTAATGCTTGTATGCTTTTCATTTATACTTTTGCCTTACTCTTTGGTTCATAATATAAAGTTATTGAAATTGATTCTTTTTCCTTTTTTTGTTTTATCTTGTTTAAATGTAATACATTATTGTAAATATTGTTTGTACAAAATGTAGTTTGAATAAGGTAAGATACCTTTATTAGTCCCACACGGGGAAATTTCACAATTTGAATGTGGTATTTTCCCTTTTCACATTAAAATACCTTTGGAATGAAAATTGAATGCCGCTTAATGGACTTTTTTTTTTCCTACCAAGAAAACTTACCTCGGTTTACAATATGCAAGACTGTTCACTTTAAACAACTCAAAACTGTAAATTCTAAATTGTAACTTCTCTTGAACACCTGAGACTTAAACATATATTTATTTTCTTATTTCTTTTATATCTATTTACTTCTTTTGTAATCGTGTAACTGAAGCCTCTTTCTCTCGTCTCTCTGTATGCTGCACTGCATATAGCAGAGATCACAATACAGCTTACTTTGATTTAACTTGA
The DNA here is from genome assembly GCF_963576455.1 of Neolamprologus multifasciatus. Taxonomy (NCBI): domain Eukaryota; kingdom Metazoa; phylum Chordata; class Actinopteri; order Cichliformes; family Cichlidae; genus Neolamprologus; species Neolamprologus multifasciatus. The sequence continues at coordinate 4,938,323 of NC_140441.1, read as the reverse complement.
AAATCAGCTGTATTCCATTTCCCTCCCTCATGTGGTATGAATAACAAACTACAGTCATGTTGCATTTTGCTCCCTCGAGTGTTATAAATGGCAACCTGCACTAATTGCACCACATTAAAGGCAAACCACACTCATTGGCAGCGGCATAGGCACACTTAAAATTTCTTTTGAAATTTTTGCTTTCTAGTTATTAGAGGCACACTTATTACTATTCCTCGGATTTATTATTCTTCATTTTATTAAGTGTGTCTATGCCAAGAGGCACACTTATTACTATTCGTCGGATTTATTAAGTGTCCCTGTGCCAAGAAGAACACTTATTACTATTCATCGGATTTATTATTCTTATTCCGCAGTTTCCGCTTCAAATTTTGTGACGTAACTCACACCAGAGTTTTGAGACAAGCTTCATATATGTTATATCATTTTGTGCGGCTGGATCAGGAATGGTGTGCTATGACTTTTGGTGTTTATTACTTCTATAGTTTTTTAAATATTAATATTTTAATACAGGTTTTTGCCCATTGAAATGAATGGGGAAGTTTTTTCCCACTTCATTTGTGGTGTGTTGGCGCTCTCTAGTGGTATGCCGGGAGTGGTACGGCCTGTCTACCCTTATTTGGATTACTGTAATGACGACAATATCAACAGCGCACACAGCGTCGCTTTTTTCAGGAACCATTGGAATTTTTAAGGTTGCGCAAACCATTGAATAGTTAGGGTAATCGCAAGGGTGTATGCTTGGTGGAAAACTCCATATTCCACAATTCATAGCACACCTCTGCTGAGTCAAATAATGGTGGCCACCTCTTCGTTTTATATATTGCTTTTCTTAGTGTTTCTAGGTCACAAAATAAACTTTTAAGATGTTTTCAGGCGAGAATGTAGCTGTGTAAACTTCAAATATCTGTTCGTTTCATCAAGACATCCCATATTAGCAAAAGTTCCCTTACGATGTTGCTGCCGCATGGCAGCTAGCCGGCTGCTAGCGCCCCTTCGCTGAAAAGCACCCAGGCTTGGCTTACAGTGAGGCGGGTCACACTCGTTTCATCCCCCGGTGTCCCACAAAGACCCTGTGTCTCAGCTGGACTTATTTTTCGTTTATATGGGCCGATGATTCATTTATTCATCTTAGTAACGGTATAAACAGTGAAAGGTGGTGGATTGTCCAGATGCTGGTCGATGTGGAAAAATAACTGAGTTGATTGGTGGTGGCTAACGCGGAGCTCCAACAGAGGGAAGCCAGCCACCGGTGTATGAGAGAAGACATGCGGGAGCCGAGCGACCGGGCCTCGCTTACACCGAGAGCGGTTCTCTGTCTCGCTTCACCCCCCCCTCTCGCCGCCGGTATGAGTGTCCGGTGAACTGAATTTCAGGTAAGACGTTATGTATATTTTCGTTGTGCTGACTTATTACAATCAGTTACAATAAGTCGTCCTGCGTGCTAGCTAGCATGACAGTCTTTCTATACAGCTGGGTGGGTGCTGTGTTACTGATGGTGAAATTTATTGTATTCATAAGGTTAGTTAGTAGAATTGCCAAACGTCCCGTGCAAACGGAATCATCCCTCATTCAGAGAAAATATTACGCGTTTTGTATTGAGCTGAAAAGGAACACAGTTTGTCCCGTACTTCAGGTAGAATGGAAGAAGACACAAAGCTGGATTTATTCTGTTGTTATGCAGCCTCCCCTGTCATTCTCTCACCTGTTGCAACTTCAATCATGAAACTGATCAATGATCGGCTTTTCTCTCTTGTTTGTTTATCGCTAAACAACAGCAGCACATTTAAGCTTGATCAGCTGTTGTTAGAATTCATTTGATTTTAATTTCTAGTATCAGCTGATGTTTGCTGGAGCCACAGCTGTAAAAAGGGCTGGTCCAAACCAGGAGATGTCCTTACTGAATCATCAGAGCTGAACTCCAATGTAGAGGTCTGGGCATTCCTCGCTGCACTGTACAGCATACACCACATTGTTAAGTCAAGTCTGTGTTTTGGAGTTTTGTCTTTCGGGTGAACCAGTTTTTGTCTGAGCGTGTTGCTGGGTCTGAAATGCACCGGGATGTCATGCTTGGAGAAAACCCTCCTGAGTTTCTCAGATACACCGGCTACATAGGGGATGACAATGTTGTTGCGTCTGTCCTTCTTATCCTCCCTCACTGGTGTCTGATCTTCTTTTCTGTGCCTCTTTGCTGACTTTAAGTACGCCCATTTAGGATAGCCACACGTTTTGAGTGCTTCCTTTACATGTGTGTGTTCCTTCTTTTTTCCTTCAGGCTTAGAGGGCACATGTTCTGCCCGGTGGTGTAGGGTCCTAATTACTCCAAGTTTGTGTTCCAGAGGGTGATGGGAGTCAAAGAGGAGGTACTGGTCCGTGTGTGTGGGCTTCCGGTAAACTTTATCGGAAGCCTACAATGACCTGGATGACTGAGAACCTTCACAGACATGAATGTTACGTTATGTATATTTTCGTTGTGCTGACTTTTTACAATCAGTTACAATAAGTCGTACTGCGCGCTAGCTAGCACGATGGAGTTTCTATACAGCTGGGTTGGTGCTGTGTTACTGATGGTGAACTTTATTGTATTCATAAGGTTAGTTAGTAGAGTTGCCAACTGTCCTGTGCAAACGGAATCGTCCTGCATTCAGAGAAAATATTACGCGTTTCGTATTGAGCTGAAAAGGAACACAATTTGTCCCGTACTTCAGGTAGAACGGAAGAAGACATAAAGCTAATAATAATAATAATAATGGATGGGATTTATATAGCGCTTTTCAAGGCACCCAGAGCGCTTTACAATACCACTATTCATTCACTCTCAAATTCATACACTGGTGGAGGCAGCTACAGTTGTAGCCACAGCTACAAAACGGCTGGTCCAAACCAGGACATGTCCTTACTGAATCATCAGAGCTGAACTGGTGATGGAGAAACAGGTTTACCTTTTAGGTGACATGAATGAGTTGAAGGGAAGTTATGAACTGTTTCTGAGAGACAAATAACACCAAGCTCCTTTTCTGTGTAGCTGACAGCTTACAGCTTACAACCAAAGTTTGTATAATAATACACAAAATTGGCTGTAGACCATTGTTAATCATTCAGAACACTGTGTAAAAATAACAAAAGTGAATGCAAACGTGCATAAATATTTATTTTATGTGTTTAATGTGTGTGGCAGCGCGTGGTCTGCAGTGCTGCTGCAGGGGAGGTGGACCCACCTGAGCGGCATCTGCAATCACGCCTCTCGGGCGTAAAGTCTGTGCTCTCTCGGCTGTTTTTTTGGTGTGTGTCAGGCTGTGAGTTGAAAAGCTAGAGCCGGCTGTGTGGGTACACCAACCATGTGTAAAAAGTGTTCAATAAAGTAATGCTACAAAGCGTGTTCATGCAAACATTGTCGGGTCTACCGTGGTACAATGGGACTTCTGCTCATGAACCTCTGTGCACAGCGTCTGCAAATCGGGGCTGTACGAAGTCACCTCATCTTTACACAAAACTGTAAGCTGTCATCTGTGAGGCAAGAGCGGTGTTTGTTTTTACCATAGTTCATGGTGGAGAATGGCTGCTCTGCTGAGTATTGCTCCCTGTAGCCGTATGAATGGCAAACTACACTGATTAGCAGCGGCATAGGCACACTTAAAATTTCTTCCGAAATTTTTGCTTTCTAGTTGATTATAAGATTTTAAGCGATCATTTTAGCAATGAGTTCATATTTACTCACAGAGCTTTGTTGGAGGCTTTGACCACTGGCAGCAGCCTAAGAAGAGCCTCCTCTGAAGCAGAGTATTTCTTCAGGTCAAACACATCCAGATCTTTTTCTTCTGACAGTAAGATGAAGACCAGAGCTGACCACTGAGCAGGAGACAGATTAGTGTAGGAGAGACGTCCTGATCTCATGTACCATTGAATCTGCTCCACTAGAGGACTATCATTCAGTTCATTCAGACAGTGGAAGAGATTGATGCTTTTCTCTGCAGACAGATTCTCACTCAGCTTCTTCTTGATGTACTGGAATGTTTCCTTATTGGTCTGTGAGGTACTTCCTGTCTGTGTCAGCAGACCTCATAGGTGAGTCTGATTGGTCTGCAGTGAAAGACCCAGGAGGAAGCGGAGGAAAAAGTTAAGGTGTCCATTTGGACTCTGTATGGCCTTGTTCACAGCACTCTGGTGGAGAGATTTTAAATTGTTTTTTTTTTTCAAATATCGTTGATGAAGGTCATATGGACATGAAGAGCAGCCAGAAACTCCTGAACACTCAGATGGATGAAGCAGAACACCTTGTCCTGGTACAGTCCTCTCTCCTCTTTAAATATCTGTGTGAACACTCCTGGGTACACTGAGGCTGCTCTGATATCGATGCCACACTCTCTCAGGTCTGATTCATAGAAGATCAGGTTTCCTGATTCCTGATCCAGCAGAAGACTGGGATGTAGCACATGATTTGGAGGCTTCGTGATGTCTTGATGTGGGAGATGATCCTGCTGGCCTGCACCTCATCTCTGAATCTCTTCCTGAAGTACTCCTGCTTCTGTCGGTCAGTGAACCCTCTGACATCTGTCACCATGCCAACACAGTCAGGAGGGATCTGATTGGCTGCTGCAGGTCCTGTGGTTATCCAGAGACGAGCAAAGGGAAGCAGTTCCCCCCTGATGAGGTTTATCAGCAGCACATCCACTGAGGTGGACTTTCTATGATCAGTTATGATTGTAGTTTTGTGGAAGTCCAGAGGAAGTCGACACTCATCCAGACCATCAAAGATGAACACAACCTGGAAGTCTTCAAAGCTGCAGATTCCTGCTTCTTTGGTTTCAGTAAAGAAGTGATGAACAAGTCCCACCAAGCTGAACTTTTCCTCTTTCAGCACATTCAGCTCTCTGAAAGTGAATGGAAAAATGAACTGGATGTCCTGGTTAGCTTTGTCTTCAGCCCAGTCCAGGGTGTACTTCTGTGTTAAGACTGTTTTCCCAATGCCAGCCACTCCCTTTGTCAGCACTGTTCTGATTGGTTCATGTCTTCCAGGTGAGGTTTTAAAGATGTCTTCTTGTCTGATTGTTGTTTCTGGTCTGTCTGGTTTCCTGGATGCTGTTTCCATCTGTCTGACCTCATGTTCATCATTGACCTCTGCAGTCCCTCCCTCTGTGATGTAGAGCTCTGTTTAGATCTGATTCAGAAGGGTTGGGTTTCCTGCTTTAGCGATCCCCTCAAACACACACTCGAACTCATTCTTCAAGACAGACTTGAGTTTAAGTTGACACATTTGAAGAGTTTCTGAATTAAAAACTGAGATGATTAGTCTACTATGGTCTATACATTGCCAACAACTTATATCCATTTATTTGCATCTTAATAACTTTTGTTTAAATCTCATTAGATGTTTGTGTAGCATATGAGTTATACTTTTGAATTTCACCAAACCTGCTCTGTTTAATTAAATGTCAATTCATTAAATGTTGGATTTTTGACAATAATAAGAGTGACACCACGAAATCAAGCGTGGGGATGGTACTGACTGCGAAGCATTGCGCCTTCAAATACAACCATGTATAGGGGAGTGTTGTTGTTATGGATATTGTTATAGTTAGGGAAGAGTATCCCCAGTTCTCTGTTTATGTATATACCTGTGTCTGTTGTTTTATAGAATGGTTGTATTGAACCATCATTACCATCTGTTGCACAGGTACTAAAGAGATTTAATTGAACTCATTTTTTCCGATAAAAAGACCACTGTAAAATTCAAGACTTTGTGTATGTGTATATGTATATGACGACGCCCCCCCCCCCAACAGCACTTTTGAATGTATGTCAGCATGGCTGGAGATAAGTCACTGGCATGTTGCTCTCACGTAATGAAAATTTATTAAGACCTTAAGCTGCAATTTGGAACATAGCTGACTTGCTGCATTTTCGTCTGTTGTTAACGAACTTGTTGGGCATAAGTTTTGTAGAGGACGGAGTTTGCTAATTTAAGTTTTTTAATGTGTTTTAGCCCGAAGATGCAGCTGTAACACTAGCATGCCAAGCTAGCCTGGTCGCTAGTGGCAGGTGAAAGGAATCGCTGCGGTATTCAATTAGAGCGATTAGAGCATGCTGTAGGTATTACAGGTACTGTGCTGCAGTGGTTTGTATCATATCTATCTAATAGACTCCAATTTGTACATGTAAATGGAGAGTCCTCTTCACACACTAAGGTCAATTATGGTGTCCCACAGGGTTCGGTGCTTGGACCAATTCTGTTTACATTGTACATGCTTCCCTTAGGCAGTATCATTAGAAGACATAGCATACATTTTCACTGCTATGCAGATGACACAAAGCTCTATCTGTCCATGAAGCCAGATAACACACACCAATTAGTTAAACTGCAGGAACGTCTTAAAGACATAAAGACTTGGTTGGCCGCTAACGTTCTGCTTCTTAATTCAGATTAAATGAGGTTATTGTACTCGGCCCTGAAAATCTTAGAAATATGGTATCTAACCAGATTCTTACTCTGGATGGCATTACCTTGGCCTCCAGTAACACTGTGAGGTACCGTGAAGTCATTTTTGACCAGGACATGTCCTTCAATGCACATATTAAAAAATATGTAAGACTGCTTTCTTCCATTTGCGCAACATCTCTAAAATTAGAAATATCCTGTCTCAGAGCATTGCTGAAAAACTAGTTCATGCATTTATTACTTCCAGGCTGGACTACTGTAATTCATTATTATCAGGATGTCCAAAAAACTCACTGAAAAGCCTTCAGATAATCCAAAATTCTGCAGCAAGAGTACTGACAGGGACTAGAAAGAGACAGCAGATTTCTCCTGTATTGGGTTCCCTTCATTGGCTTCCTGTTAAATCCAAAATTGAATTCAAAATCCTGCTCCTCACATACGAGATCTTAAATAATCAGGCCCCATCTTATCTTAATGACCTTGTAGTGTCATATCACCCTATTACAGCACTTTGCTCTCGCACTGCAGGCCTACTTGTTGTTCCTAGGGTATTTAAAAGTAGAATGGGAGGGAGAGCCTTCAATTTTCAGGTTTTTCTCTGTATTTATTAATGTAGGGTCATCCTACAATATAAAGCGCCTTGAGGTGACTGTTGTTGGGATTTGGAGCTGTATAAATAAAATTGAATTGAATATGAACCATCCTCACACGTCATCTAAAGCTCTGTCACCATCGAGCGATCTAGTGAACTAAACCAACCAGGTGTTCATTCAATAGAGCTCAGACTTTAGTCATACTGCAGAGGTATAGAGAAACCAGAGCTCTGATTAGTCACATCAGGCTTAATTGTAACGGCCCTATTGGCATTTCCGGAGACCAATTAATGAATTCTTACCTTTTGATGAAAGTGATGAAGCTGCATGGGCAGAAGGACTTCCTGTTGGAGGAAAGTTCACCTTGAGTAATAAATTGGTCTTCAAAAAAATGTAACTATGACATTTGTACTCAATTATTTGAGAAGGAAAGACAAAATACAAAGTCAGACTAAAACACTTAAATACATTTATAAAATAAGTAATGACAACATCACATCCAAGATGTAACGCACTGCGAATGGATGCCCTGGTACTTCAGTGCGTTACATCTGTCATGTTTTTGTGCATAATTTGTGTGTCTGGACACTCTGGATATTCTTCAGAGAAGAGCTTCTTAACTACAGGACTAAAACACCTTTGGTTTTCTTCCAGGATTTGTCGCATCTGCAATGGATTTACTACAGATTTTTTGGCTGCTTCTAACAGCTTGGATGGGTTTAGGGACACGGGACTGCTACAGAGTATAGCTTCAATAAAGACGTGGGCACTGCTAAACATCAGCACTCTGAGAAGATGCAGCAGCAGATCTCAGAGAACGACTCGGCCTCTTTATGGAAAATTTTTTGGAATATCACCAACTACAAGCGTAAGATCCTCCACTCCACTGACGACTTGCTCTTGGCTAACACCCTTAATGACTTTTACTGCCGTTTTGACGAGCCATCAAGCAGCCTTCACACCTCCAACGGCCCCACAATAGAGACACTTTGGACACTCATTCCCTCAGCCTTCAGATGTCCACCACGTCATTCAGCAGCATCTGGACTCCCCTGGGAACCTACGCCAGGATCATGTCTGTGGACTTCAGCTCTGCCTTCAACAATATCCTCCCAGACCATCTCCAAGGCAAACTTTCCCAGATGAACGTGCCTGATTCTGGCTGTATCCCAATTCAGGGTCTGCAGCCTTAAAGTGTGCAGCCTTAACGGTCCACAAGGGCCGTGTACTCAAAGACCGCTAAGGCCGGAAGTGAGAGGCTTGTGAAATGGGACGGTCTAGCCTCCGTCACACTGCCCAGGTTGGAAACGTTTCATACAGCTTTATTTGATAGAAATGAAGGAGAAAATATTTTGTTCATTTGTTTGTTTGTTTCTACATGAGCTTTGATTTGATAAGTATCTGAGGCTGAGACCACTGGACTGTGAAATCATGATTATTGGGCTTCATTTCTGTACTGAAGAGTCGTTTTAAGATTAGCTAGTAAATAAGAATTACCTAATGTTGCTCATGAAAAGTCATCTTACTTTGGTAATGTAAATATAATATGGCCAATATTAAAGTTATTATTTCAATCATTATTAGTAATTACAGCAGTGAATGATCTCTGTTTCAAATACTGAGCTTCAGTAAAGATTCAAGCTGCATTTATTTATATTTCCTGTCACTTTAAATCTTTACTCAAAGACAGGTTCCTTTGACACTGTATATATATTATGTATAATAGACAAATATTGTTCTTTTAATATTTTGGCATTACTAAATTTCTCTCAATGCTTACTTTTAACATCCATGGAATCATCACATTCTCTGTAAGATTAAGGTAAACTATTTAACGGCGTATATTTTGAAGTAAAGGCTTTAAAACCAAGCTGATGCTGAAAGTACAAACACCACTAATGTCACATAACTTAGCAGACAAGTGGCCAACAGTGATGTTTTAATGTTCTTAATTATTAAACATTTGCACATAAATAAGTGACATAATATTCAGTACTTACTTTTAAAAGTTTACTCTTCGGGTGCCCTTCGTCTGCCTTTGTTTTTTTTTCCGGCAAAGTCATCCACGCCACCGCCGCGCTATGCATTCTGGGATATGTTGGGCCAGGAAATTCAGGAAAATGAAGGACGCATTTGAGGGCCGCATTTCGAGCAGCCTTTGAATTGGGACAGCCTTCGGCGCGCTGCTGTGACGTAATCTGCCTTAAAATGCTGCCTTTAAGGCTGCATTTTAAGCCTTAAAGGCAGCACACCCACCAGTCTGTCAAGCTAATTGAATTTGTTGATGACACCACTGTTATCGGACTCATCTAGGAGGGGTATGAGTCTGCCTACAGGATGGAGGCTGAACGTCTGGTGTCCTGGTGCAGCCACAACAACCTGGTGCTGAATGCCGCGAAGACAGTAGACATTATTGTGGACTTCATGAAGCACACAGACCCACTCCCCCCATAATGCTGACTGACACCCTCATCACCACTGTGGACTCATTCCACCTCCTGGGTACCACCATCACCAGGACCTCAAGTGGGAGCCCACCATCACCTCTAGGGATAGGAGTTGAGAACCGGTTCCCACTGTTTCAATTCCTTGGAATTGTTTGCCATTTTGTTTGGAATTTTTGCAAACGATTCCCTTATCAATTCCAGTCGCCTCGAATGACGTCACCACGTTGCGTAGCATCTTTTACCCAGTAGGAAACATGGCACCTAAGTGGCACAAACGCTCAAAAGTTTGGTTACACTTTATGAGAAAGGATGACAACAGGGCAACATGCAATACTTGCAAAGTAGATATTTCATTTAAGGGGGGACACACCTCGAATATGCAAAAGTATTTGCTCACAAAACATGGGATGGCTTTAAATGAATATCATGTTTTTGATCCGCTCCGGACTAGCGAAGCTCAACCCAGCAGCAGCGGTAGCGTTTGCATGTCCTCTCCTGTTAATACTGTAGGTAACTAATCAACTAACATTGCATATTATGTTAGCAGGATTTGCTTTATTACAAAACCTGCTATTACTATGAATTGCATTTAGGTGACCATGACAAGAGAGACAGAAAGAGTCTGGCTGGCTCAGATGCTGGCAGTTCTCGCTGCAGTCTACAGTTAGCTTCTCCTTTCACAGAGGCAGGGAAAAGTAAAATGACCCAGGCCAGGATAGACGAATGTCACCGAGCAGTACCTAAGTTTGTGGTAAAAGGCTTGCACCCATTTGCCACAGCAGATGCCCCCGAGTTTCGGTAAGTGAATGTGTAATTGTAGCCTAAGTCAGGGAATGTCAATGTTGCATCTCCTCTTACCAGATGTTTCATCCGTTTCCATTGCTATATCTTTTAGAGAAATGATAAAGACTGATCCCTAAGTACAAAGCCCCAAACAGAGACAGTTTAACCAACCACTTGATCCCTGCTTGGTATGCAGTCAAAAAGGCAAATGTGATTTCTCAGCTGAAACATGTGTTGAAGGCAGCCATCACTGCAGATGGATGGACAAGTTTTAGTCAAGATCATTACCTCACAGTAACGCTGCATTATGTCAGGAATGGCCAGACTCATGAAAAAGTCCTCAAAACCAAGCCAGTGTACCAGGCACAGACAGGGACAGCTGTAGCAGAGGAGATTGATGAGATCTTGGAGGAGTATGGTATCAAAGACAAGGTTGTGGCAGCCACTGTTGATAATGCAGCCAACATGGATGTAGCTGTCAAAAAGCTACAAATTCTCAAGTTTCCATGCTTTGCATACACCCTGAGCCTTGGAGCTCAGAAGCTCTACAACTGTCCTGCCATTTCCAACTGGGCGGCAAGAATTCGCTCTGTGATTGTATGGATGAAGAGGTCCTTCATGGTGAAAGTGGTCCTTAAGGAGATGCAAGAGTTGCTCAGTAAGCATAGTAAATAGTTTTTTTTAAGATTGTGTATATTATAATCATTAGATCATGATCAAATTAAATTTATAAACTAAGATAAGGAATATTACATTAGCATTTAAGTTGTGAACGTGTTACCCCTCAGAGCTGCTCAAGCATATGCTGCTCCTAGATGTAAAGACCAGATGGAACTCTTTGTATATGATGATGAAGAGATTCTGCGAGCAGTTTCCTGCCATCCAGGCTGCAGCCATCGATCCACGGATAGAAAAGTCCATGGAAAAGGAAAGGTGAGTAGTATTGAAAACTAATGATAATAGGGCTTAATTTGGACTCAGGTTTTATTTTTGTTTGTTTTATGCAACATATCTGTTGTATTTTTGCTTTGTTGATATTGCAGGCTGGCTAAAATGAGCAATGATGACTTAAGAAAAGCAAAGGAGTTTGTGGTACTCATGCGGAAGCACTACACCTCCACACTAGCAGTCTCCAGTGACAAAAGTCCGACCTGTGGTGAGATTTTGCCCATCCTGCAAAAGCTACAGCAAAACTACACCTTACAAGAAGATGACTCTGCCTTCACAAGGAGCATAAAGGAGAACATTTGGAAAGATCTTTCCAAACGATACCAGGTACAATTGATGATTTATTTATCCTAAATAAAATGACAGTTATAAATACTTAAGGTTAGTCATGATGTCACATGTTCCTCCCTCTTAAAAATTTAAGGACGCTGATATCAAGAGCTTCCTGGAGGAGGCCACCATCTTGGACCCCCAATTTAAATCCAAAGTGGATAAGGATGAAGTCTTGCACAGGATCAGGGAAGCAGCAATTTCAGCAAAGACAGAGGCAGGAGCAGATGAGGTATTTCAATATGACGGTGTCTTTCACTGTAGCACATTTCCATTGTGAGAGTGAGACCCTTCATCTATGGATCTGTGGTACTTAGTTTGATTTGTTTGTTTATTTGTCACTTTCTACTGGAGCACCTGGAGCAAGGAGACACACAGGGAGAGTTGTTCGAAGATGACGATGAAGAAGACTATGTAAATTTAGTTCATTGTGATGATAATTTAAATGTCATGGATTGTTCATTTTTTGCTTAATTTTTTATCATTTCCATTTAATTTCAGGCACCATCAGTAAAGCAAAAAAAAAAAAAAACGGCCTTGGAGGAACTCTTTAAAGAGGAAGACAACGAGCTGCAGTCATTCCAACAATGGCAGTCCGTTCTTTCCCTGGCCCAGAGAGTGGATCAGGAGATCCAGCTGTATAGAAGCCTAACCCCCATCCCCTGCAAGGATAACGCCACCCTATGGTGGTGGAGCAAGAGAGAGACTCTGCCCCTGCTGGCTGCACTAGCTGAAAGGGTTCTGTGTGTGATGGCATCCTCCACCCCATCTGAGAGGGTGTTCTCCACAGCTGGAGAGACCATAAGTCCAGAAAGATCACGTATTCTTCCTGAAAAAGCAGATTTTTAATTCTCCATAGTTGATGGATGCATAATTGCACAGTGCACAGTTCCACTGGACTTGAGTTGATTGTATTTTTTGCTGGCTGATAGAGTTTTATTTTTGAGTGCCCAGCTCATATATACTTTTAAAAAGGAGAGTGTAAATGTTACTGGACATTCTTGTGTAATTGCCACTGAATAAGTTATGTTATACTTTGTTATTGCTACAGAAGAATATTTATTTTACTATTATTGTATATTTACAACTTTTTCTTTCTGGGGACCTCGTGGCACCCCATCGAGGAGCCGTAGGCTGTGGATCTCTTAAGATCTCACTGTTGGGTTTGTAAGGTCATGCTACTCCTACATTTCTGTCTTGTTCAAAGAGAAGATATAAAACAAAGTTCAAAGCTAATCGACCTGTGTGCTCTCCTTTTTTAAAAATAAGAATTGATAAGAGAATCGATATAGAATCGAATCGTTAAACCAAATCGAAAATGGAATCGGAATCGTGAAAATCTTATCAATTCCCATCCCTAATTACCTCCGTCATAAAGAAGGCCCAGCAGAGGATGTACTTCCTGAGGCAGCTGAAGAAATTCAGCCTGCCAGCACGGACGATGATGCAATTCTACAGTGCAATCACCTCCTCTATCACCGTGTGGTACGCTGGAGCCACCATCAGGGATAAATAGAGACTGCAGCATGTTGTGCGCTCTGCTGAGAAGGTGATTGGCTGCAGACTCCCATCTCTGCAGGACCTGTACACCTCCAGGACACTGGGGCGTGCAGCTCGGATCTCAGCTGACCCTTCTCACTCTGGACACAGTCTGTTTGACCTGCTCCCCTCAGGCAGGAGGCTCCGGTCCATTCACACCAGAACCTTCGCCATAAGAACAGTTTCTTCCCCTCTGCTGTTGGACTCATGAACAATAACCATATGACTGTTCACACCACTAAAACATGACCCTACGCTGTGTTCACTGCATCATTCCATCTTTGCACTGATAACCACCTGCGCACATGTATATATCAATCTGCTTAGCACTTTTTATTTTTGTGTTTATTTAAGCGTTGTCTGACAGTATGTTTTGCACTAAGTGCTGCAGCAATTTCCTAATGTTGTAAACCTGCTCAACATTTGGCAATAAAACCCTTTCTGATTCTGATTGTGTCAGCAGTGTTTGACTTTTTTTTTTCTCTTACTGACCTTCTTTCAGCCTCCCTAAAATTGACCTCGCCACCTCCATCACATTGTCTGAATACACCTGCACCATCACTTCTACTGTTTTCAGTTTGTTTGCGTTCTCCAGCTGGAACTTAGGGAAGTCAGCTCCAGGTTCATACTGCAGGTAAAAGTGGAAAAGCTTCAGCTCCTCTTCTCCCAATTTCTTCAACATTTCCAGCAGCCGCACAGGTGAGGGCTTCTCCATCTTAAACATGAAATCATGTGAACAGTCAGTCTCATTACATCTACTTTTTACTAATTTAATATATTTCACAGCAGATTACATGTTTGATTATTTAAGATTTACTTAGGATTGATTTTTTTTTTCTGGATGGATTCTTCTGTGATGGGAATAACATCACAAACTGCATGATAAAGAATCAATAATGAGACCTTATGTCTGTGAAGGTTCTCAGGAGACCTGATATAATACGAACTGACCCCAAAACACCAAAGGATTGTTAAAAGAGAATTGTGCAGAACTAAGTGTAAGATCTAACTTTAACTCTAACACTGCTGTTAAAATGTAAATGAAATAAAAACTGATTGAACTGATCAAAGTGTCAACAGAATACAAAGAGAGCTTACAGACTTTAGAAAACTGTTTAAAATCAGCTGAGTGAATAAAAATGTAATATGAATTCAAATAAAGAAAATAAAAGCAGACGACACAAGAAAAAAAGGAAGACTCAAATTAGGTCTGTGAAGGTTCTCAGTCATCCAGGTCATTGTAGTTTAAGGAGCTTGGAAAGAAAAGCGTCTGGACTTTAAGTTGCTTGAAGACGTTTCACCTCTCATCCAAGAAGCTTCTTCAGTTCAAGGGTCAAATGGTGGAGAGTCCCAGATTTAAACCCAGTGGGAGTTTCCCACTGAGAGGGACAAAAGGTAATGCTAATGCTAAGGTAACGCTAATGATCCTCTACCTAATCACATGAGCCAAGGTGTGAAAACGGGTGTGGGTCACAATCAGCCAGGGTTTCAGTTTCCTGAGTTTAGATGGCCCTCAATTAGCCTTATCAAGAGTTATTCTTTAGCCTGTTTAACATGAGGTTTCTAAATCCGGAATCTGGTACCAAGGAATTCATTATAATAACAGTTATAATATAATTATCTGATGACAGGTTAACTCTGGTTCTTGGAGATATTCTCAAGCTCCTGTTGAATCTAATGAGCTAGTTCTCCTCTGTAAGAGCAGACAAACACACAGCTGAGCTTAAACTTTGGCCACTGAGGGCTACACTCACAGACTGGAGCTGATCACTCGCTCTAAAACACAAACATACAGGTTTCACACAAATCCCATTAACTCTGAATATCTTTCTTCTGGTTTCAGGTGGAAATGTCTCATGCTCATTAAACTATTCATCCTTGTCCATCCAGCAACACCTGAAACATCTGAGTGAAAGTTCCTCCCTACACTGTGTTTGAAGCAAAGCACAAAGGAGACGCCTGCTGGAGCAGCTGGAGTGCTACAGACACTCTTCACTACACAAACACCTCCTACAACATCCACAGCTAGAAGCACATCATTGAACACCTTCAGTAGAGCAGACTCTGTGCTGTGGAAGGCCCTTAAACCAGACTGATATTTGTCCAGAATATTATGCGTGTCTAAGAATGAGGATAATTGGTGGAGGACAATCTTCTCAAGAGCCTTAGACAAAAATGGCAGCTTAGAGATTGGTCTAAAATTGCCAAGAACTGACGGATCTAAACCAGGTTTTTTTAGAAGCGGCTGGACAACAGCTTGTTTAAACAAGTCAGGAACAGTTCCATATGAGATACTGCCATTTACAATAGCAAGGATGTTGGGGCCGACTGTCTTCAGCACATCTCTGAGAAATGGTGTAGGTAACATATCCAAGGGGCACGTAGTTGGTTTCATGTGCATTATTATATCAGTGAGATGGGATAATGAAACCGGTTTAAATTCTGAAAAAAGGAACAAACATGTAGGTGGTTCAGAGGGGTCTTGGGATGGGAGCGGGATATGTGCTCGGATATCATTAATTTTTTCAGTAAAGAATTTTTGAAAATCCTCAGGCGTGTGTGGGGCAGTCTCAGATATGACTGATGTGGTGGGATGCAAGACAGAGTTGATTGTATTGAATAGAGCTTTAGGATTACCAGACTTCTTGTTAATGATCATGGAGAAATAATTTGCTCTTTCTACCTTGATGGTGCGCTGATAGTTATTTAAGCAATCTCTAAACACTTGATAAGAAACGTGGAGCTTATCTTTCTTCCATTTTCGTTCTGCTTTCCTGCATTCCTGCCTGACGGCACGAGTGACCTTATTTAGCCAAGGCTGAGTTTTAAATTTTTGCCGTCTACATTTTAAAGGAGCAATTGAGTCCATTATGTTGGTACAAGCACAATTAAAACATGCAAGAAGCTCATCAGGACTATTGCTATGAGGAGAACTTTCATCAAAGATGGCTAAAGGAGATGCAGCGAAGGCAGCTGAGAATTGGGGAGCGGTTTCAGGTGTTATAGGACGTATAAGAGAGGGGGCCTGGGTTTGTTTGGGGGATGGGTGAGGAATTGGAATATTAAATAAAATAAAATTATGGTCAGACGGACACACATCAATCACTTCAACGCCGATCACTGAGAGCCCAGATGACAAGATGAGGTCAAGAGTGTGGCCCTGCTTGTGTGTAGGGCCGTTGACAGACTGGGTCAGGTTAAATGAGTCCAAAAGTTGTAAAAACTCCCTAACCAAAGGTTTAGAGGGGCAACACATATGGATATTGAAGTCACCAAGGATTAGAAGCCTATCAGTGGTTGGTAATGTCACAGATAGAAAATCCGAAAATTCCTTAATGAAGTCTTTGTTAAGGTGAGGAGGCCTATAAACTAGAGCACAGAGTACAGGAGAGCACAGATCCAGCATAAACAGTTGCAGTTCAAAACTGGTGTAGACACTTCTGGGTAGCATTCTACATTTAAAGTTATCTCTGAAGACTGTTGCCAGGCCGCCTCCACGACGGCAGGTCCTAGGTGTGTTGAGGAAGTTACAGTTTTCAGGAGTCAGTTCCACAAAAGCAGCTAGATCATCAGAAGGTAGCCAAGTTTCAGTAATAAAGAGAAAGTCCAAGCCATGAGAGACAAACAGGTCACGGTATATGAAAGTCTTGTTCACCACGGACCTTGCATTGATTAATGCCAATTTAAGTGGTGAAGAGTCCGAGACTGAATGTGTGACAGCACCAGAGGGTACAAATTCCAGATGCTGAAAGTTGGTGGTGTTGGCACCTCCTTTTTTCTTGTTCAGTCTAGTTGGGTTATGTCGGAAAGCTGACCAAATAGATGGTATTTGGTGAGAAAGTCCGTTTCCCACAGGATGATTATACACATGCAGATTATGACGGCAGCCCCGGTGAATATAGCGTGGACAGCGAGCTATCCCCAAAGCAACACAGCGCGCATAAGTTTGGGGAGGCAGCCGAGTCCTTGTGTTAAGATGTAACAGTTCCAGTTTTGAATAGTGCATTTCGTCATTAGCACAAAGGTCCGAGCCTTTAATATGGCTATAAAAAACACTGCATAGTCCAATGGTAAAACCAAGCAACAGTAGGCGTATCCATCGTATGGTTAAAAGGGGAATCATAGTTTCTCCATTTGTTCACACAGCCAAGTGTGGCTCCAGGTTACATTTCAGATCTTCTTAGCCTGCACTTGCCCACTCGATCTCTGCGCTCCTCCAGTCAGATGGTTTTATCAGTTCCACGCTCCCAGCTCAAATCTAGAGGTGACAGGGCTTTCTCCATTGCCGCCCCGAGACTCTGGAATAGTCTCCCCCCCTTCATAAAATTCTCTCCATCCTTGGAAATCTTTAAATCAAATCCCAAGACCTACTTATTTTCCAAGGCTTTTGGATCTCGCTGATATTACATGTCTTACAAAGTTTTCTTTCTATTTTAATTATTTTATTATATTATTCCTCTGTTCAGCACTTTGGCCGGCACTTGATGTCTTTTAAATGTGCTATACAAATAAAGTTGACTTGACTTGACTTGACACCCTATACACTCTGACTGCTGTGTTTGTGGAAACACTCCAACACCCATTGCTTCACATATGAACATAGAAATGTGTGTGAAAAAGAGCTGAACTGACATTAAACACGATGGAGGATTTATTCACAAACACTGAGTCACAACAACATTTAGACACATATTACCTCTCTGCAGGAGGACCACTGCCCTTTAACTTGTCACTCTGTAAGGACACATAGTTGGGTGGAGGTCCAGGTGGGTTCCTGTGAATAATTATGGAGCAGTGATATGAGTGCTGAGCTGTGACATGGAGAAGAGTCATGGACAGTTAGAGATGGTCATCTCACCTCTGAGCTTTGGTCTGGCTCTCATGTTCCCCACACAGAGTGGTTTTAGAGGGAGGGACTCCCTCCCCTCTGTCCTCACACTGATCCATGCTGCTGAATTCAGCTCACACACACTTTCTACCTTCACCTGCAGAGGAAACACAAATCATTCATGTGCACATCAACTGAAATCCTCCTTTCCATCATGTGTGCTGTCCAAATATCAGCTGCTTCTTTCCTGCTTCATCTCAGTGTCAGCTGAGAGAATGACAAACCCACAATGTGTCAACATTTGATGGATGATGACACAGAAATGTGAAATGATATTGACCTAAATCTGTCTTAATGATAATGAGAAGCTTTGATGAGTTGTGACTCTCTGAGGTGTTACTGGGATGTTGAAACACTAGGGCTCAGCCCAGCCCTGAAATCTTTGCTATTTTCACCTGATAACAGCAGCTGTTTAAAGTTATTGAGTGTATTTGACAGTAAAGTGAATGTAAATGTTAGACACTGTGTGCTCACATAAGGCTGCAGTCAGCTGTGTTAGAGCATCTTTCACACAATGATCCTTTAATAAACACTCAGCACTCCATGTTGATGAAGCAGTCATGTGTGAGCTTGTGTGCTGACATGTTGACAGTGTGACTTCACCTTTTACAGGCTTCCTGTTTCATATTACACTTCCTCCTCACAGTCGGACTCATTTCACAGCTGCAACTACATTTCCTGTATGAGGAGAGCCAACAATCTGTTTACATGTCATTTCTAAGTTACAGCTGGAATAAAAAAAATCATTTACAAAGTCTGCTGCTCTCTCTGTAACCATCTGACCATCAACTAACTCTGTGCTGCTGCTCTCATTCACAAAGTGATCAAATGGTAGGTATGGCAGTGGGCAGCTACCAATCCAGGTACCTTGTACCCTGAGGGTAGCCATTTGTTAGATTGACCACTCTACCTACTGAACTATCCCATAAAACATTACACACTGACTTTAATTGAGAGACCGAAATACAAACACACAGTTTGTTGTGTGAAGAAATCAAACATGAGCTGAACAAACAGTAAAGTTCCTAAAGACAAACTGTTAAAGGAGGAAAAAAAGCAAACTTACAGTTTCTTCACACACACCAACAACAAGCTCCACTCCACAAAGTTCAGGAAAGACGAACTTTAGGAAAGAAGGGAACACCCAGAGAGGCGTTTGAGGACACTCAGCAGAATGAAACACTGTGTGCTACGTTCAGGTGCACCTCAAAACTCCCAACTCTCTGGCAGGTTGTGATTTATTTCTGCTCGTTTTCCTGTTTGAAACAGAGGATGGCTCAAAGCTTGGCTCCACTGTTTTATTCAAATAAAAAAAATCTACATTTATTTAGAAGCACATTTAAAAACAACACAGGTTGAGCCAAAGTGCTGTACATAGTAGAGATAAAATAGTAAACATACACAGTAATTACTATAAAAGACTTGTTATAATTGAAAGCTAGAGAGTACACTGCCCATGAAGCTACATTCTTTAGGGCCATGCCTGTAGCATTCTGCCTATTGCCTTCACATTATATAATTGTTTGAATAATAATTTTTAAAAAATAAGCCTTCACGTCATTATGCGGGCCGCAAGGAAAGGTGACATGGGCCGCGAGATTCATGCTGCAGGGAGAATGGACTGCCATACCCGTTATGTGTCTGTGAGAGAGGGAGGGAGAAAAAGAAGAGTAGAAAAGTACGAGTTGTCACCAACCAGAAACAGGAGATGGAAGCATGTAAATATAATAATAACCACTGCAGCCAAGAGGAGTGCTTGACGAGCCCAGTTGTAAGTAAGCTATTAAGACTCGACTGTACACTGTGTTCATGTTTTCCTCTGAAACAATAAGTTCTGTTGGAGCAGCCTTTCAACACCTCTCTCTGTTTCTTGCTAGCAAAGTTGACCCAGACAACTTAGTAAAGCTAGTTTCCAGCTACGAGCCCGACACGGAACCTGACGTATTAGCCAGAGGTCCCTTTACTATGGTTAGGAGCCGTGGACCTGTTTTATATACGCGTAGAATAGTTTTCTATACGGGATCACTGCAAAAAGTGAAGCCTTACCTAATGTCCACCCTACTGTTACTCATTTCGTATTAAGATTTAAACATCTAATTGGTATGGCGAGTAACCTTCAGTAATAGTAATAAATCACACAGCAATAGTATATTCATGTAGTTGTAAAAAGCATGATAATATTAAGTTATCCAAAGTATTTTGTTACGTTACTCTCCCTGAGTAACATAACAGAATACATTACAAAATATATTTTGGGGCATGTATTCTCTAATCTGTAGTGGAATACACTTTAAAAGTAACCATCCCAACACTGTGAAGATGTGAATCCAGGAGCAGTGGGTGGATGGCAGCATCACTATGAAGGATCAGTGTGAAAATACATCAACATCCACAAAGAAAACCAGTTGCAGCTTGTGGCTGCAGTTAGCTGGTTTGCTACTTAGCGTGGAGTAAACTCAGTAGAACATAGAATGCTAAACTGTCTAAACCAGGGGTGTCAAACATATGGCCTGTCATATTACAATTAAAATGTATAATTCTGATTTTCAGCCCCAAACATCGTGTCCATGTACATGTTGTCGGGTGTGAGAATATTTGTGTTGTGTGCTGTGGATTCAACTCTGCAGACTCCTCACTATTTTTCTCATCAAATTTCTACTTAGACAATGTGATGGACCAAGTTGAAAACCAGGAGGAGTCCCAGGAATTATTAGAAAAACATAGTTTTCATTTATTTAACCCCCAAAAATTATATGTACAAAAGTAATAAATGTTGAGCTCATAAAAGAGGTCAAAGAAACAAAACTGAACTCAGGCAAAGACTGCAAACTTAAAAAACCAAATGACTGCTACAAACAAACATAACTGACCTAAAACATGAAATGACATACAAGGGTATATATAATGGCTGATCAGACCATTGTGACACATGAGGGGTAACAAACAAACACAATCATAAATCACAACACAATGCAGTACAATCTAGTTTGTTAATAAACTAAACACCAAAGAAGAAAATCTAAACCCATTAAACCCTAAACTCAAATATTTAATTAAATACAAATACTTTGTTTTTAAATTGAAGAAAACACACATTCTCCCCTTCAGTAGGAAGTGGTGGTGTGATCCAATTATCTCCCTTTGCATTTAATGGTTTCAAACCCTGGCTACCATCTTTTGTCCAGCAACTCCCAGGGATGATGGCAGGTAAGGAATAAAAAGACAAAGGTTAGTTAAAAATTCAAAGTAATGAAGTGGTATGAATATATAATTAAACTAAATGTGCGCTTACAAATAGAACAAATGTATCCAAACCAATCAATAAAGTTATTGGAAACTA
This sequence comes from Neolamprologus multifasciatus, assembly GCF_963576455.1. NCBI lineage: Eukaryota > Metazoa > Chordata > Actinopteri > Cichliformes > Cichlidae > Neolamprologus > Neolamprologus multifasciatus. The sequence goes on along the minus strand of NC_140441.1, from coordinate 4,917,019 downwards.
CAGTGTGTTACTATGTTCAAATGAAAATACAAGAGCTACTGACTTTAGAGTGTGGCCACGGGTTTGGCCATCACACATCCCCCCACTTCTGGATCTTCCATCAGGCAGCGAGGGAGGTAATCAGCAGTGGTGTTGTCTTTACCAGGGATGTAGTGAACCTTAAACCAGTATGGCTGCATAGCCAGATACCACCTGGTGATTCTCCCATTAGTGTCTTTCATTCTTTCCAGCCACTGCAGGGCTTTGTGGTCAGTTTGAAGGATGAATTCTCTTCCCAGCAAATAATACTTGAAAGAGTCAAGTGCCCATTTAATGGCCAAGGCTTCCTTCTCAACCGTTGCGTAGCGGCTCTCCCTTGGTAGCAGCTTACAGCTCATGTAGGCGACAGGATGTCGATCCTCTGGTGGTCCCTGCAGAAGCACTGCTCCCAGACCCCTTTTAGAAGCATCAGTCTGCAAAGTAAAGTCTTTTGTAAAATCTGGTGAGTGCAGAATGGGGTCCTTACTCAGGGACTGGCGAATGTCTTTGAAAGCTGCAATGGCTTCAACTGTCCACCGAATCTTATTAGGACATCTTGAGGCAGTCCTGTCCTTCCGTGGGGCTGCTCTCGCTGAGAAGTTGAGATTAGTTGAATCAATGAGGAAGCTACAGTTTTTGCTTTAACAGTTTTTAATGGAAAGACTTCAGGATATCTTGTAGTGTAGTCTGTGATGACTAGGATAAAACGATTTCCAGTTTTACTCTTTTCCACAGGACCAACTATGTCCATGCCAAGACACTTAAATGGTATACCAATGATTGGGAGAGGTTGGAGTGGTGCTTTGGTGGGGACCCTAATTGAAGTCTTTTGACACTGAGGACAACTCCTGCAAAACATAGCAACATCTGAGCGCAAACCAGGCCAAAAAAAGTATCCCTTAATACGAGCGGTGGTCTTATGCTTCCCTAGGTGGCCAGCCCAGGGAATGGAGTGCCCCAAAGTAAGCACTGTTTCACGAGCCGCTTTAGTGACCACTAACTGCTTAACCTGGCCATTCTGGTGGTATAAAATGCCATCTTGCAGAATGAACTGCTCTTTATTTGTGTCAGATTCAACAGAGTCCTTCTCCTTAGCCCTCAGCAACATGGCAGACAAAGTTGGATCAGCCTGCTGCATTTCTCTGATGTTTGTGGGTACTGAAAAACCTAAAGGCATATCTGGAGCAGCCTGAACTGATGTCTTTCCAACAGTGTGTTGAAATTTTGACTTTGACTGCGTGGCTTCCGAGACTTCCCGGGTTCTGTCTCTAGTTCAGCCTCAAAGAAGGGTAAAGCACTCAGGGTTCCATAATGCTCATCCTGATTTTTAGTTTGAGCCCTTGTTATAGCAACATTACACTCCTGTACTTCCCTCAACAGATCATAGATGACTGGCAGATCCTCCCCAAGAACTACAGGATAGGGCAGATTACCAACCTTTAACAGATAGGGTGTCCCCTGCACTTCAATAAACAGATCAGCAGTAGGGTATGGTCTTTCATCACCATGTATACAGCAAACTGATATGGTTTCAGAGGGGCATGTGTAGTCATTTGACACATATTTCCTGTGTAACAGAGTCTGTGTGCTGCCAGTATCTATTAAAGCATTCATTTCTTGTCCATTAATCTTAACTGTGGTGATTTTATTTGACTGCTTTCTCTCAGATTTAATATCCACATTCTGATGAGGCACAAAACACATCTGGGATAATTTGCTTTGATTATTCAAAGGCTGGTTTTCCCTTGTAAAGGGCTTACCTACACCCATCGCTGACCTCTGAGGATGCTGAGGGGGTTGCGACCGACATGAATCTCTGGCAGCCTTCCATGCACTGTTGCTCCATGGCTGACTCTTACTTCGGGCAGCTACAAACACATCAGCCAGGGTGGCGGCCTCTGCAGCAGACTTTGGATTATGCTCCTTAATCCAGACCTGAAGCTCAGGATACAGCATTCTTAAAAACTGCTCCAAGATAATAATTTCACCAACTTCTTTTATAGTTCTGTTTTTAGGCTGAATCCATTTCTCATAAAGTTCTTTCAGTCTTGCATACAGTTCCTTGGGACTCTCATCAAAAACTTCAAGACAGCGAAATCTTTGCCTGTATGTTTCTGGGTTTATATCGTATTTTTGCAAAATGGCAGCTTTTACCTTATCATATTGCAGTGAACCGTCCACATCCATATTAACATAGGCACTTCGAGCCTTACCAGTAAGAAGAGGAAAGAGGTGAAAAATCCAGTCTGACTCTACCAGCGACAAGCAGCTGCAATTCTCTCAAAAGTGGTCCGAAAATCTTCAACATCATCTTCAGCAGCTAATTTCTCTAGTTTAGGATGATGAATATGCACAGACTGACCTGTTAATATGGAGGCTGAGCCAGAACCCTCATGCTGAGATGTTGCTTGAGTCTGATAATCAGTTGGAGTTTTAACAAGCTCTGGATTTTTCTTTTTTTTTTTTTACCTCTTTGTTGTGATGTTCTGGACATTCCTAAACCTCCATGAGTTCAGTCTCAATTTTCAATTCAATTTTCCCATATGCTTTCACTATATTACCCCAGATTCACCTTTCAATCATCCTCGTCCCTGTTCTCAATCAGCTGTGTGGCCTTGCAGATCAACACAGGCCCAAATCAGCTGTTTCCTCTCTCCATTCCTTCTCTCTTGATCTTTTCAGTCTTTCCTTCGAGGATTACTCCCAGCATGGCAAATCTGAAACTCAGTGTCCAGTGCTGTGCAGTGCTTTCACACAGTTATCCCACTGTTCAACTTCCCAGCTTGTAATTCAGAGTGCATGTTCCATCAAGTGTTTTCTTACATGCTGCTGCTGGAGTCTTCAGTGTTATAGGTCCGTTCCACTGTCTTTTGCCTGCTGTTAATTCTTCAAGTACACGGTGTTCTGTCTGTCTTCTGTCTTCATCAGGAGATTGACTGTCCGTTAAGCTTCTTCTCAGGATAAGGACAGAATGAGAGGTGAAGCTGTCAAATTTTAAGCCAAAGCCTGGCCTGTTTTTGTCCCAATTCTGTTCATCTATGTTTTTGCCGCGGTACTCATGTTTTCAGGTTGAGAAGAGTCCATGGGCACCTGTATTAACACACTAAAACATTTATTTAATATAATTTTTATTACTTTTTCTTAAGACATTCATTCGCTTCCTCTACCTAGATTTTAACACGTCTCTCTCGCTGGTTGCACACTCCACACATCAGCCAGTTTCCTTTTATGGGCATGTTCACTTCCTGCCAGACACTTCTTGCCAGACACACACACACACGCTTCACTTCACTGGATTTTCATCAATATACAGCCTAACCGAACTCTTATTTTATATTTACAATCTATAACCCTCTGTAACTCTGCTAAATGTTGATATAAAAAGAATGCACCCTCAGCGCACACACACAAACAAGCATACTCAGCTCTTTGCATTTGCAAGCATTCACATCAAAATCTTCAGCGTGCTTAACCCTTTAAGACCTACCATAGAACCAAGTCCGCCAGAGATTATATTATATTTTTACATGCTGTAGTGCCATTTTTGGGAGCATTTCAAGTTGCTATACATCAATACAACCATTATAGTCCAGATTTTAATAATATGTCTGCATTAAGTGCATAGTAATTACATAAATTGCAAAAAAAGTGCAATAAACTACAAAAAAATTGAAAATCGTTTTTGTTTTTTTAACATATATTTCTAGTTAGAGAAATTTAAGAGGCTTATCCCTCAAAACTGTAAATACAAAAAAGTTGCACAAAATAGTTTCCCACCACAGGAAATTTATTTTGAGTGTCTTCATAGTTTTATTTTTGAAATACACCAATTTTTATATACTGCAGGAAAAACGAAAATAAATATTATAGTGCAAATTTGCAAAAAAGCAGCATATGCATCAAAATAAACTATTTCCAGCAGTGCAATATGAGTCCTAAGCATCCCAGAAACGACACAGAAAGTCATAAAGTCAAACATAACTTTTAAAAACACCAGTATAGGCTCATGAGGCCCTGATGGTAAAAAAAAAACTACATTTCCGTGAAAATGACATCACTTCCGGTTTCGGGCAGGTCATGGCGGACATGCAAAAGTTCACACTGATGGACGTAGGAAGTGTTATGAACAGCTGATCAGATCGGCAAAGCGTGTTTCTGGAATATTATGTTTTTGTTGCTGCAAGTGCTTTTTATGCAGTTTTTGCAAAGCTATAAATGGAAGGAAACTGTGACCGAGGACAAGCTGATGGCATAAGATGTAAGTACAACTCCTCCGGTTTCATATGGAAAAAAAATTATTGCGCTAGCTTACGTGGTTGCAGAGCTACCGGGATTTAAAAATAGTTACGCAAAACAGCGTGCCCGCTCCGACCGGGTTTGAAGGGTTAACAGAGCTATTTTGACCCAAATCCTCAAGACAATTAACAGTTTTTCACACACATCACCATTCTTTCAGCTCAGTTTTTTAGCATCATTCACAGTGTGAGGAATTAGAGATATATTTTGCTGCTATTGTTAATCATCATTCTCATTACCATTGCATTAATAATACAGTTTACAGTATTGATATTGTATTCAGGTGTTTAAACATATTGGTACCCAATTAGCCTTTACTACAGGTGCAGTTATAACCACTCTAAACTGTTGAGTTGAATCTATAAGCTTAAATGCGTTTGAATGCTTGTTATAATCTTAAATGTGTACGTACTGGCCTTCTGTCTGGTGGAAAAGGTTACAAGTTTCAGCTGGTGAAGTGAGAGGTGAAACTGAGTGCATTTCATGCTAACACTCACACACTCACACAGTAGACAGACTTATTTATAGGTGAGAGGTTAGTCATGTTTGCTTGTAACTTTAAAATTGTCTCTGTAAAAGAGGAACAGTTTCTTGCAGGGTGTGGGTCTGGTGTTCCAGACAAGAAGTGAAAGTTAGAAGGCTGACAGGAAGCATCTGTCGTGGAGACGGAGACAATATTATTTTTAAACTGTGTTAAAAGTCATTGTGGCTTTGAAACCTATGTATGAACTGTATCTGATTGACGTTGAAGGGGCGTATTAAATTAAAGCCCTGATGGTATATAAAGCATCTGCTTATGCTCTTTAAGTCAGGGGTCAGCGCTGTCTGCGTACAGCGGCGGTCTCCCCACGCGTGTCATTAAAAATCATCGTTTGATTTCACCTGGCCGGATCAGTGTTGTTATTATGAAAGTTGATTACCTCCTCTATCCCTCCTCAATATTGAACCCAACATTTTGGGAGGCTCGTCCGGTTATTGAGGAGGGAGAGTGAGTTGGAGGCTTGGACAGCATTTTATGACTTTTGGAGGTTTTTTTGATAATTTACATATGCTAAAACTGAGGCAGAAATTGGTCAAAGGAGCTTGCAAAGAAAAGCGTATGGACTTCTTTAAGTTACTTGAAGACGTTTCACCTCTCATCCAAGAAGCTTCTTCAGTTCTAAGGTCAAATGGTGGAGAGTCCCAGATATAAACCTAGTGGGAGTGTCCCCCCACAGAGGGACAAAAGGACCCCCTGATGATCCTCTAATCGCCTGAGCCAAGGTGTGGAACTGGGTGTGGGTCCCAATCAGCCAGAGTTTCGGGTGAGTTCATTGTGAAACCTGGCCCCACCTTATCATGCGAATTCCTGAGGTCAGATGGCCCAGGGTGTGAGTGGGCGTTAAGGCGTCTGGGAAGGGATCTCAAAACTGGATTATAGATGGCAGAGAGTTGGTGTCGTAAACCACCCGCCTCTGTTCAAAGATGGTCGCTCACAGTGGACATAGATGGCTTCTTTCACTCCTCTTTCAAACCATCTGTCCTCTCTGTCCAAAATGTGAACATTGGCATCCTCGAAAGAGTGTCCTTTATCCTTAAGATGCAGATGGACAGCTGAGTCTTGTCCTGTGGAGGTGGCTCTTCTGTGTTGTGCCATGCACTTGTGAAGTGGCTGTTTGGTCTCTCCAATGTAGAGGTCTGGGCATTCCTCGCTGCACTGTACAGCATACACCACATTGTTAAGTCTGTGTTTTGGCGTTTTGTCTTTCGGGTGAGCCAGTTTTTGTCTGAGTGTGTTGCTGGGTCTGAAGTACACTGGGATGTCATGCTTGGAGAAAACCCTCCTGAGTTTCTCTGATACACCGGCTACATAGGGGATGACAATGTTGTTGCGTCTGTCCTTCTTATCCTCCCTCGCTGGCGTCTGATCTTCTTTTCTGTGCCTCTTGGCTGACTTTAAGAATGCCCATTTAGGATAGCCGCACGTTTTGAGTGCTTCCTTTACATGTGTGTGTTCCTTCTTTTTTCCTTCAGGCTTAGAGGGAACATGTTCTGCCCGGTGGTGTAGGGTCCTAATTACTCCAAGTTTGTGTTCCAGAGGGTGATGGGAGTCAAACAGGAGGTACTGGTCCGTGTGTGTGGGCTTCCGGTAAACTTCGATGTTGAGGTTGCCATTCTCTTCAATGTGCACAGCGCAGTCCAGGAAAGGCAAACAGTTATCCTTTGTGTCTTCCCTGGTGAACTTGATGTTTTTATCCACAGCGTTGATGTGCGCAGTGAAGGATTCCACTTCTTGTGTCTTGATTTTGACCCAGGTGTCGTCTACTTAAATGTACCAGTGGCTGGGTACTCTTCCTTTGAAAGAGCCAAGAGCCTTCCTTTCCACTTCCTCCATGTAAAGGTTGGCTACAATAGGTGACACGGGGGAGCCCATGGCACAGCCATGTTTTTGTCTGTAATAGCCTTCGTTGTATTTGAAATATGTAGTGGTGAGGCAGAGGTCTAACAGTGTGCAAATCTGATCGGGTGTGAAGTTGGTCCTGTCTTCCAAGGAGTTGTCTTCTTGTAGTCGTTTTCTGACAGTCTCCACTGCCTCCGTGGTGGGTATGTACGTGAAGAGAGAGACTACATCAAAGGACACCATGGTTTCATCTGGATCCAGGGTAAGTTTCTGGACCTTGTCAGTGAAGTCGGTGGAGTTCTTGATGTGGTGTGGGGTGTTCCCCACGAGAGGAGCAAGGATGGTAGCAAGGTGTTTTGCAATGTTATAAGTGGCTGAGTTTATGCTACTGACTATGGGTCTGAGTGGGACAGCTTCCTTGTGGATTTTTGGAAGTCCGTAAATGCAGGGTATGGCATCCCCTGGGTAAAGGCGGTGATAAGTAAGGCGGTCAATGATTTTGTCCTTTTCCAAGTCTTGTCACTCTGTCAGGTCTGATTTATAGAAGATCAGGTTTCCTTTCTGCAGCTGATTAAAAGCCAGTTTTCCCAGAAAATCCATCATCTTCCTGCTCTCTGGACTCCAGTGTGGATCTGTCTCAGCCCCTCCACCATACTTGACCTTCGTCACTTTGGCCATGTTGAAATTTAAATATATATTTTTAATGCTTATTTGCTGATTATATTGTTTTATGTATAAGAAAGGGCCAGCTTTGAGTCTGGGTCACAGCCTGACAGGAAACTGCATGCTTTTGCAGAGCACAGGAGCAGAAAGTGAAACTAAGTAGAGTGTTTGATCGAAACTTAAATCGTGTGTGACGTCTAGAAGTATATAAATAACCTGGCTTCGAGTTTTTTGCTTGAGACTGGGTGCCTTGCTCGGTCTCCATATTCCAGAATATGTACAATTAAAGATCATTTTTTGAGTTGGACCACTTTGAGCCGTATCTTTCTTGGCCGTAAAGAATACAAAGAACTGGATTTAATAGCCTGAACCACCAGGAAGTGGATGTACATCTCAGACAGGGTCTTGGGTAGCTGTCCTCCCTCTCTGGTTTTCAGCACATCCTCCAGAACTGTAGCAGTGATCCAGCAGAAGACTGGGATGTGGCACATGATTTGGAGACTTCATGATGTCTTGATGTGGGAGATGATCCTGCTGGCTTGCTCCTCATCTCTGAATCTCTTCCTGAAGTACTCCTGCTTCTGTGGGTCAGTGAACCCTCTGACCTCTGTCACCATGCCAACACAGTCAGGAGGGATCTGATTGGCTGCTGCAGGTCCTGTGGTTATCCAGAGGCGAGCTGAGGGAAGCAGTTTCCCCCTGATGAGGTTTATCAGCAGCACATCCACTGAGGTGGACGTTCTAGGGTCAGTTATAATTGTAGTTTTGTGGAAGTCCAGAGGAAGTCGACACTCATCCAGACTATCAAAGATGAACACAACCTGGAAGTCTTCAAAGCTGCAGATTCCTGCTTCTTTGGTTTCAGTAAAGAAGTGATGAACAAGTTCCACCAAGCTGAACTTTTCCTCTTTCAGCACATTCAGCTCTCTGAAAGTGAATGGAAATATGAACTGGATGCCCTGGTTTACTTTGTCTTCAGCCCAGTCCAGGGTGTATTTCTGTGTTAAGACTGTTTTCCCAATGCCAGCCACTCCCTTTGTCAGCACTGTTCTGATTGGTTCATCTCTTCCAGGTGAGCCTTTAAAGATGTCTTCTTGTCTGATTGTTGTTTCTGGTCTGTCTCATTTCCTGGATGCTGTTTCAATTTGTCTGACCTCATGTTCATCATTGACCTCTGCAGTCCCTCCCTCTGTGATGTAGAGCTCTGTGTAGATTCAGAAGGGTTGGGTTTCCTGCTTTAGCGATTCCCTCAAACACACACTGGAACAACTTATTCAGGGTGGATTTA